>NC_085844.1:253662377-254033110 GCF_035594765.1 Anolis carolinensis | reverse complement strand
GGAAGCCGAATCCCTCCCTTTCCCGCCTTAAGGCAAGGCAGGGTTGTGCCATGTTGCCTGCTGTCAGGCTCCCAAAACGCTCTCCTGCTGCCCTCTAAAGGGCATCACCCAAATGTCCCACAGAGAGACTGAGGGACCCACAACTTGCCCGCCCCACATTATCACTGGCCCTGAATGACCGCAGAAGAGGGCTGTTGCTGAAGGCAAATGCCCTTTGTCCAGTGCAGTGGGACTTGGTGCTGCCCAAAGGGAAGAAGGCCCTTTGAGGCCATCTAGACCACCCTCTCTGCCCATCCAAGCAGGCAGCTGAGGGAGAGCGTTACAAATACTCTGATATATTTGTTAGTATTCTTCTGGCGACCCCTAGAAAATGGGGAGGGGGGCATTTTGTGAAGGAATTCACGAGAGACAAGAAAAGAAGAGTCCACACAATTGGCGGTAAGTAAGAAAAGCTGTATTGAAAGAAAGCCATGCAGACGACAGGGCCCTTATGCGCCCCCAAAGTTGCGCATTCCCTCGTAGTGCAGCCCCTCCATCCCTTTTGGGGGAGCCTCCCTTTGGGGAGGGGTCTAGGATCAGTCGACCACCTTGATGACCTGGAAGGTATTGATGTCCTTGAATTTGTCGCAGGAGAAGTTGGTCACCAGCTGCTTGGTGCCCTTCTTCTTGGGGGTGATTTCGAAGGTGATGCGGGCACTCTCCTTGCCCTTCACGGTCGACACCCTGAAAAGGGGGGGGGGGGCAAAGCCAGAAGATGGCAGTTAGCAGACGAAGGCCCCTTCTTTACAAAAGATTCAATGCACTGGGGGGATACTTAGGGGGTGGAAGTGAGGTAGGACCTGGTCTCCAGGTTCTTCTCTCTGAAATAGACTAGATGTTTCTCTTGGGGGGGGGGATTCTAAAAGGGGGGTCCCACAGGGGTTTTGCTGCACTACATCCCCTTTGCATGGGCAACAGGTCCAGCAGTCAGTGGCCCCTTGTCTTTGTGTGGATTGTGTTGAAAATGTCATCCTGCACTGCTTAAGTCTCTATGGTTAGATAGGAAGCCTAGAAAAGAGTTAGGGACACCATCCCCAGTCCTATGCATGCTTTGATTAGGCTTCACTATTGTTTCCTGCTTCCTGTCCTGTTTAGGTCAATCCCATCCTTTGATGCTTTAGAAATGTGATCTCTCCTAGGGCTTTGACGTAACTTCCCCCAATTTCGCCTTTTGGAATGTTTATGGCCCTAGAGAAGAAGCGACCCACGAGGCTTGGTCGCCATTCCTGCTTCCTGCTTTGTTCCAGAGAGAGGACACATTTTTGTCCGCTCTTGTAGTGAAGATGTAGCTATCTAGATCTTTGTTATTTTGATCCGTCTATGTATATTAGATCAGATTAGATAAGCTAGTTAGCTCCAAACCTTTTCTATCCATCAATGGATTTCTTTTTACCTCAATAAATGCTTTTAAACTTTGAAGCTGGCTTTGCGATCCTTCGCCATCCTGAAGACACAGAGGCTTTCCTAAACTCACACCTCGTAAGTCTCACTGCTGCATTAGAAGAAATGCTTCCATTCACTCTGCTATTTTAATGGGAATTTACCTCATAAAGGGGGTGATTTGAGCTTAACGGCTCATCAATTCCCAACAGATGGGACTATTGGCCTTAGCCTGCTCTGCCTCATCCTTGGGTACTATGGATGCTACATGATATCAACCCTCCCCTTCTTGGCCACTTACTCCTTCCGGATCGCCTTCTCCAGCAGGTCGCTGCCCTCGGCCAGGAGCACACAAGAGGACACCACTTCTGCCAGCGGGTTGGTGAAGACCACCTCCACCTTCACCGCTTGGCCCACCTTGGCCTGGCCCGGCACCTGCGCACAACAACAACAGCAATAACAAAGCCTCAGGTTAAGCAGGGCCACCCTTTTGCTGCCTCTCCCACCACACATGGTGGTCTCCAAAGTGGCACAGTGGAGCCAGGGCCTTTACAGAACTCCCCCCCCCAGGTTGGTCAAACGGTCATCCCCACCCCAATGCATGGGGGTGATTGGAGCCCTGATTTGTGGATGGCGAGGTCTACAAGAGGCTCCTCCATGGCTTGCCTTCAAGGTGATGGTGGGATTCTCCAAGGCGATGTCCTGCTCCACCACAGCGTCGTTCCCATCCTTGAAGTGGCACACAGCCGTCGCCCGGATCATGTTGTCCGTAGTCAGGTGCTTCTGGTATTCCTCATAAGAGATCTTGATGGGATAGGCTTTCTCTGCAAGGACAGGCCAAGTCACACCAGATGCCCAAAGCCCCTCCTGCTGCTAGCAACGGTCAACTGCTCCCATCATGATCTGCCAAAACCCAGTCTGGCTGTGGGAGAGGGGAACTGGAGGGCCAGGAGCCACTTGTGACCTACCACTGGGGCCACCCTCTATCAAGGGAGGAAGACCAAGAGGAGGAAGAGCTCCCTTCTGCTACTCACACACATCCTATAATTCCATGCACATTGCTCTCTGCCTGGAACAGAGAACATGGCGCATGGTGTGTGTTCCTGCATGTCTGCACGGGCACTGAGGCTCCTCATCTGGGGTCCACCACATCATCCCACAATATTCCCCTTCATCCCCTGACTCCATTGGCCATCCCTGAACGGAGGGTTACCTTCTTTGGGGCCCAGCGTCAGGGCAAGGGAGTCCTTCCAGACCTCATGGATGACCTTCCCGGTGTAGACGATGCTCCAGGCGGTCATGTTGGCTGTCAGGGTCCTGGCTGCAGAGGCCAGGTTGGTCAGCAGCAGGACCAGCTCCACGTCCTTGCCGACCTCAGGCGGGCTCTTCACCTTGAACTTCCCGGACACGTCTGGCTTGGGAGCATCTGGCACTCGGGAGGTGGCTTCCAGCGTGCTCAGGTTCAGCTTGCCCCGGGCCTTGTTGAAGACATCCCGCTCCTTGGTGGTGCCTGAAAGGAGACAGACAGCGGTCAAAGTGGCAACTCAATCAAACAAAGACTGGTCAGTGGCTCGGATGTGCCTCCCAAGCCCTGCCCCTTCTCAGCTCCAATTCCCAGGGAGGGCAGGACTCCCGTCACACCTTCTGGTCCAGAACGTGAGCAGGGTGATGCCTCCAGCCTCAGGCAGGACTTCAGAGAACCCTAGAATTGCTGGAAAGCCCCCACAGAGGACATGGGGAACACCCCACTATGCTCAGTGCAGGAACTCCAGCTGGAGCATCCCCAGCACTGCTTGATTCTGGTCTTTCTTGGAAGGTGCCCAGACAGATGTTAGGGATTCCTCTTCTTCAGAAGAGGAAGGGGAGCAGGAAAGTGTTCGTGAATCTGAGGGTGAGTTGGAATTTAAGGAGGAGATTTTGCAAGTACCTACATTTTAGGAGAGGCGAAAGGAAACAGAACAGAGACGTTGTTCAGCTAGAATAGCTGCCAGAAATGCAGCTGAGTAATTGGGACCTGCCCTAGCAGCTGTGAGGGGACTCGGCTATAAAGCAGAAGCAGGTGCAGCCAGCTCTTGCTGGTAACAAACTGACTCTAAAGCCTCCACTCCCCATGTGCCTGCTCCGAGTCTGCACCTGGATGTATTGCTGTTTCTTTGTCTGAAGTAAGACTGCTATTTGCTGGTAACAAACTGACTCTAATGCCTAAGCCTTCGCTCCCCTTGTGCCTGCTTCGAGTCTGCATCTGGGAAACTGCTCCTAAGGATTTGTTTCTGTTTCTTTGTCTGAAATAAGACTACTATTTGATTTGGGAATTTATCAGAGACTTAAGAACTGTGCTTGCCCTAAGACTTCCTTGCTTTCTTTTGCATTATACCACTGAGTGTGCTGTTCTTTATGTTTTACTGAAGTAAAGCAGTTTCATTTACTTACCACAGTGTTTTAAGGCCTTGAAAGACAAAACATGACACCAGAGAAAGAGAGCCCACCACCTCCCTGGGCAAAGGGTTCCCTTCCCAAAGTGCTCTTACTGCCAAGACATTTTCTCTAATACAGCTATGTCCAAAGTCTGGCCCAAGGCCAATTGCAGCCCTTGCTCAAATGTCCACTAGCCCTCTTTCTACAGGCGTCTCTCCCTTCCTTCTTTCCTCCCTCCCTTCCTTCTCTGCCCTGTCTTAGTCCCATGTTGCTGCCCCGCGTTGTCAAAAAGTCTGCCCTTTGCTTGGGAAAAAAAGGGAGAGCCAGGTGGCAATTATAAGCCCCCCCCTGCCCACCACAATCAAAGCCCTCTTGACAGATGGCCATGCCGCCGCCTCTGCTGAAAAACTTCCAGACAGGGAGACTCCACCCGATTTGAAGGTGCACAACAACAGCAGTCCTAATCAACTTGACTCTCCCATCAGCCAAAAGCAAGTCCACACTTCCCATTGGAAGACTAGTATGTTTACATTGGTTAAAATTCTTCTTTGTCTTATATACAGTAGCGTCTCGGTTATCCGGCATAAACGGGTGGGCAGAATGTCAGATAAGCAAAACTGTTGGATAATAGGGAGGGTGGCAGAAGAAGGAGCCTCTTCCACTGTTGCTGGTGAGCCTCCTCCTCCTCCTCCTCTTCCTCGGAAGGCTGACCATCTAGGACCTAGCCTGGTGAGTGAGTGAGCGAGTGAGCGAGTGAGCAAGTGAGGGAGGGCGGCCCCGGGCGTCGGATAATACAGTGTGTCAGATGAGTGGAAGTTGGTGTTGTGATTCAGCTGGAGCCTCAGAGTGACTCTGATGGAGATGATGGGATTCAGGTTCAAGATGACTCTGATGGGAATTATGGGATTCAGGTTCAGAGTGTTCCTGCTGTGGAAGATGAGGAACGGGGAGGCTTTCCCACAGCAGGGAATGGTGTTGATGATACTGAAGTTAGCCAGGTGCAAATTGACTCAGGAAGGGAGGACAGCTCTCCGTCTGATAGCATACTGACAGATGCTAACGCTAACGAGCTGGCTGGCCTTGATGAAACAGAATCTTTAGATCGAGCTGGTCGTTTGGAATTCAGGACTCACAGGAGTGTTCAAATAGCAAACAAGAGAGAGGTCAGAGGCCAAAGAAATGCTTTTATGCTATGCAAAGGGTATTAAAATAGTGTGCTGAAAGAGAAACCTTTGTCAAAGCAACTTCTCGCTCCAGTCAAGAAGCAAGCTCTCGCTTTCCTGGATTATCTTGCAGCCTTTGTGTGTTCATGCTCATGGGACTCTGTCATGCATTAATGGGACCTTGTTTTATGTCTTATGTTCTCTTTGATTATTCTTTAAAGCCTTGTTTTGCAACAATTTTTTGGAACTTTACTTTTGCTTTTTAAGAACTATTTATTTCCTATTTCCTAATAAACTACAAAAGACTTCAACCTGTGTACAGCCCGGTGTATTTAGCAAGATGAAGCTAACCCGAGGTGTGACAGTCAGATAATTGGGACTCTACTGTATTGTATTGTTCTTTCATGGCTTGCATAGGAATGTGTTCATGATTTATATCAGAGTCTAATACCTTCGCCGCCTCTGCCCTTCTCTCCATACGGTCACTCCCCAGGACCTGGGAGGCCCCACCTGGGTGCCTCATTCTCAAAAACTGGATGGTCTTTCCTGGTGGTGGTCCAGACACAACATTTCCACCTGCCCAAAGGGAGCTCCCCCCCCCTCCATTAACACCCTTCCTTCGCCCACAATACATAAAGAGAACCCTCTCCGCCTGTGCGCTCCTCTCACCTTCTGGGTACTTGTAGTCGTTGGTGACGTCTTTGCGGGCAAAGCTGCCCACGGCCTTGGTGCTGGTGAACTGGCCCACGGACTTGGTCTCCGAGTAGATCTTCTTCTTTTGCCCGGTGGCTGTGTCATAGGTCCAGGTGACGCGGTCTGCGTTGGTCTCGGCGTAGACGAAGGGGCAGTCGTAGTCCAGGTCCACGTCTCCTTCCTTGATGGCCACCAAGGAAGCTGGGCCGCACTGGAAGATGCCTGAGAGAAGAAGGGGGCCCACAAAGTGGGGGGCAGGAAGGGAAGGGATAGGATGAGGAAAAGGGGTCCTTAGGTGAGATCCAAGTGCCAGCAGCAGGAGGAGGAGGAGGAGGGTGCCTCTGTCCACTTTCTCCATTGTGGCTTCATGGTCCCTTATCTTCCTAGCTGCCGATCTTTACTGTTAAAGCCTGTCTGCACCCTGCACTCTGCTTCTGGCTTGGTTTTTAGAGACCCATTTGGGCCCCAGAAAGGAATAGCAGCTAGAACTGCCGAAGGGGCCACAAGGTTGGCCAGCCCAGACACATCTCCATTGCATCACATAAAACGCTGCAGCGTTAGCCGTGCTCCAACAAACCCAATGCACTTACTCTGCTCCTAAGGTCTGCCATGTTTCCCCCAGCTTGGAGCAATCTCTTGTGATATCTTTGCAATCTCTTTGCCCAAAATAAGCTTCCTTGCTATCCATCTTCAACCCTGGACCATTTGTGGGTACATTAAACGCTACAGTGCCTCCTGCAGAAAAGACCTTTGGAAAACCCCAACATTTCAAGGATGGTTATGAGTTTTTCATGGCCATGTTCTAGCAGCATTTCTCCTGGTTTCGCCTGCATCTGTGCCTGACATCTTCAGAGGCCTGTTGGCAGGGAAGCAAGTGGAGTGGATATAGATCTGTGGAATGTACAGGGTGGGAGAAAGATCCCTCATCTGTTTGAAGCAGGTGTGAATGTTGCAATTAGCAAGCTTAAATAGCATTGAGTAGCCACGAAGTTTGCAAAGTTGATCAATGAGGGTATCTGCATAGTGGTTAACACTTCCCAACCCGAGGATGCTTCCATGCAACAGAGGCCAGGCTACCTCTGCAGATATCCTCACTGACTGAGTAGCTTCATGGCTACTCAATGCTATTCAAGCTTGCTAATTGCAACATTCACACTTTCTTCAAACAGACATGGAGTCTCTCTCCCTCCCTGGACATTATTCCACAGGTATATATACACTCTACTTGCCTCACCTCCAACAGAACCTCTGAAGATGCCATTAGCCACAGATGCAGGAGAAACATCTGGAAAGAATGCTGCTGGAACAGGTCATTCAGCCCGAAAAACTCATAACTGTTGTGGTAATCTCTGAGTGGTTAGACTCCATTTAACCCTCTCTGGAGGATATTCCACCAAAATGCAGCAGAGTAGCAAAAGCAAAGCTTTCAAATGCAACAGTTACTTACACGGGGTGAGCAAAGAGAAGCCTTTGACCATTTAGGATTGCAATGGACTGCAGAGTCTCAGTAAAAGTTCAAAAAGTATTTATTCAGGTAAAAAGAACTTCATTGTAGATAGAAAGGCTTGGGAGCTGTCTAGTCTACTCTAGATTGGTTTCTAAGGCAAAATAAGAAAGGAAAAATAACAAACATCTAAATAGTTACATCTTGCCAGGAGAGAAGGCGAGATGCTTCTTGTTAGCTAGAAGAACAAAGGGAGAAGACTGAACCAAATGGTTCCAACCTCATGGTCCAGTTTATTGGGGCCATAAAAGCCATTCTGACCAATGAGAAGTTAGTGTCCCTGGAGATTCTACTAACTTCAAAGTAAGGGATGTGACGTACACAGGACAGAGTGAAACACAGTAAAGCCTGTCTAGGCATGTTTTGGAAACGGGGAAAGGATTCCCTCAATCTAACTCTATCATCTATCTAACTACATCTAGACTTGAGTAGTCCAGGATGATTCCCAACAATAACACCCCAGTTCTTCCAGTCATGAAGGCCTTTGACAACACTGTCACCTGCTGCCCATTGCTTCTCACTTGACCTTGCTCTGGGGGACCTTGTTGAGGGACCGAGCAGGTAGGACTAAAGCTCCAGCATCCCTGTGCACTGGGGACTGAAGCCCAACAACATTTGGAGAATATGAGTAGTCCATCCCTAAACTTTTTGGATGTGGGATCAAAAGGCTTTTGTGGCCTTGGCTCTCCTTTCTGATAGGACTTTTCCAGCAGCAGAGGCACAAACATGTTTATCAAGGGTGCAGCATTGCTCAGAAGGTGTTGGGCCCTAGAGTTCAAGCTGGACTGGATGATCTCCTTCCTGCCTAACTCTAGCATTCTGTGAGACCAAACCCAACAACTCCCACCTCCCCTGAATTCGTACCAGAGCTTCGTTCTTGCGGAGTGGCATCCAAAATTTGCCAGCCATTGTACGTGGAGCCCAGGTCGGAGCGGGCGAACCAGGCCTCATTCCACACGTGGAAGTTCCTGAGAGCAAAAGAAAAGGTGACTGGCACGAAGTCTAGCAAGCATCACCCCAGGCCTGCCCTCCACAAGAAGGACTGTGCTGTTAATGGTGGGAGTAGTGTGTTCTGTTGAAATGTTATGCTGTTGGGTCTTTGCAACTGTGTGCTTCCAGCAAAGCATTCAAGTAGTGCAAGGATTAAGCATAAGCCAGCTTGATTGATTGCCCACAGGACCAATAGGTCAGGGCTTCCGTTTGAACTGTCTGGTCGGAACTTTCTTTATGAACTGAGGAATGCAGGAGGTGCCGGCTTGTACAGACAAGAGTATTGAAGGAACTAGCGGAAGTTATTTCAGAACCACTGGCAATCATCTTCGAGAGTTCTTGGAGAACAGGAGAAGTCCCAGCAGATTGGAGGAGGGCGAATGTGGTCCCTATCTTCAAGAAGGGAAAAAAGAACGACCCAAACAATTACCGTCCGGTCAGCCTCACATCAATACCAGGCAAGATTCTGGAAAAGATCATTAAGGAAGTGGTCTGCAAACACTTAGAAACAAATGCGGTCATTGCTAATAGTCAACACGGATTTACCAAAAACAAGTCATGCCAGACTAATCTGATCTCGTTTTTCGATAGAGTTACGAGTTGGGTCGATACAGGGAATGCCGTGGATGTAGCATATCTAGATTTCAGTAAGGCCTTCGACAAAGTCCCCCACGACCTTCTGGCAAACAAACTAGTAAAATGTGGGCTAGACAAAACTACGGTTAGGTGGATCTGTAATTGGCTAAGCGAACGAACCCAAAGGGTGCTCACCAATGCGTCGTCTTCATCATGGAAAGAAGTGACAAGTGGAGTGCCACAAGCAGGGCTCCGTCCTGGGCCCGGTTCTGTTCAACATCTTTATTAACGACTTAGACGAAGGGTTAGAAGGCACGATCATCAAGTTTGCAGATGACACCAAACTCGGAGGGATAGCTAACACTCCAGAAGACAGGAGCAGAATTCAAAACGATCTTGACAGACTAGAGAGATGGGCCGAAACTAACAAAATGAAGTTCAACAGGGACAAATGCAAGAGACTTCACTTCGGCAGAAAAAATGGAAATCAAAGATACAGAATGGGGGACGCCTGGCTTGACAGCAGTGTGTGCGAAAAAGATCTTGGAGTCCTCGTGGACAACAAGTTAAACATGAGCCTACAATGTGATGCGGCAGCTAAAAAAGCCAATGGGATTTTGGCCTGCATCAATAGGGGAATAACGTCTAGATCCAGGGAAGTCATGCTCCCCCTCTATTCTGCCTTGGTCAGACCACACCTGGAATACTGTGTCCAGTTTTGGGCACCGCAGATGAAGGGAGATGCTGACAAGCTGGAAAGCGTCCAGAGGAGGGCAACTAAAATGATTAAGGGTCTGGAGAACAAGCCCTATGAGGAGAGGCTTAAAGAGCTGGGCATGTTTAGCCTGCAGAAGAGAAGGCTGAGAGGAGACATGATAGCCATGTACAAATATGTGAGGGGAAGTCATAGGGAGGAGGGAGCAAGCTTATTTTCTGCTGCCCTGCAGACTAGGACACGGAACAATGGCTTCAAACTACAGGAAAGGAGATTCCACCTGAACATCAGGAAGAACTTCCTCACTGTGAGGGCTGTTCGGCAGTGGAACTCTCTCCCCCGGGCCGTGGTGGAGGCTCCTTCTTTGGAGGCTTTTAAGCAGAGGCTGGATGGCCATCTGTCGGGGGTGCTTTGAATGCGATTTCCTGCTTCTTAGCGGGGGGTTGGACTAGATGGCCCTTGAGGTCTCTTCCAACTCTACTATTCTATGATTCTATGATTCTATGATTCTACAATAGCCAAGGCGAGCAGAGAAGATGTGCCATGTGTCCGGAGAGTTATGGCTTTCAGTAATTGTAAATATTTGTAAAATAAAGTATGGTAATTAGACCTGCTGGGATCAGCAGTAAAACAACGACTGAGCTGTCATTTTGTTGGTGCCACTTTTGCTGCTGCATCAAGTGGTCCTTCGGATGAGCAGACGGAGAGAACTGAATCATCAAATAGGTCAGGGCAACGGATGATCGATTTAACTCCCTATCCCAGCATCCACCCTGACAGCTGCCACTCTCATGGAAGGCCCAAAACAAGGGTCCCTGCCCTTATGCAGAGAGGACTACCTGGTGTAGAATGCCCCAATCAGCTGTGTGCATGCTCACAAAAGGGGCCATGCAAAGGGAACCCCTTCCCCTTTCCCCAGGTGGGTTTGAGGCATTTTCCCCAGGATAGGCCAGGAAGGGGGTGCTATGAATGAGCTCAAGAGGGAAGGACAGGGAGGTACTGCAGTCTGAGCTGGAGAGAATTGTAGGGAGAGAAGGGGAAGCGGTGGAGGCTGAAATGCTACAAGAGAAAGAGCTGAGGAGTTGTGGGAAGGACAGATATAAACACACTCCCAGGAAGGGAAGGAGGAGGAGAGGGATGCATGGAGGGGCTTCTTCAATTTACCAGATGCTGTCAGAGTCCATGTTGAGGGGGTTCCCGGCGGGATCGTAGTAGACATCCACCGTCAGGCTCTGGTCTGTGTCATGGGCTGAGTTGAAGTTGGAGATCATGCGGGCAGGGAAACCGAAGCACCGGAGCACTGGAAGGAAGGGAGGAAGGGGTCAAAGTAGTTGGAGAGGACGGGAACCACTGGCCCTGCCACACTGACCGTGACTGACCTTGCTCCCCTTTCAATCCCACCAGCTCCCCTTGGAACTGTACCTGTGGTCAGCACTCCTGCAAAGACCCAGCACTGCCCAAAGCGGACTGGCCGAAATCCAGAGGACTTCCATTGTTGCAGGATCCTCACACTTCCTGACCAGCTCCCAGGATTCTCCCCACCAGAGTAATTGCCGCTCCAGTTGCCCAACACCACGCCGTTGTCGTCGTTGCTGTTGACCTGGGAATCAAGCAAAGGATGGATGGAAGAAGGGAGGGAGGGAGGGAGGGAAGGAGGGATGGAGGGATGGAGGGAGGGAGGGATGGATGTAGGGATGGATAGATGGATGGATGGAGGGATGGAGGGATGGATAGATGGAGGGATGAATGGAGGGATGGATGGAAGAAGGGATGGAGGGATGGAGGGATGGATGGATGGATGGATGGATGGATGGATGGATGTAGGGATGGCGGGATGGACAGATGGACAGATGGATGAAGGGAGGGAGGGAGGGAGGGAGGGATGGAGGGATGGATGGATGTAGGGATGGCGGGATGGACAGATGGATGGAGGGAGGGAGGGAGGGATGGATGGATGGAGAGATGGATGGATGGATGGAGGGAGGGAGGGAGGGAGGGAGGGAGGGAGGGAGGGAGGGATGGATGGATGGATGGATGGATGGATGGATGGATGGATGGATGGAGGGATGGATGGATGGATGGAGGGATGGATGGAGGGATGGATGGAGGGATGGATGGAGGGATGGATGGATGGAGGGATGAGGCTGTTGGGAGGGAGGTGAGTAAGGGGCAACTGAGGCAGGAGTCTTACCATGGCGCTGAGCACACGCCCAACATATTTGGGGTCATTGCGGCGACGGAGGTCGGTGGCTGCGTCTTTGCGGTGGTTAAGGCTCCGGTCCAGGATGGACAGGCAGATGTCCAGAATGTCTGGCTGAAACTGTGGTGGAGGAAGGTGTCAGGGAGGTCAGAGGTCTCCCTGTTTGGCATCAGCAGGAGCCACCGTCATGGGGAAAACATCCCAGTCCTACCTGACCAAAGTCCCATCCACGTGGACTGATGCTGTTGGAGCTGCCCACGAAGACCACCCCGGACTCTGAAAGGACATACTCCTCACGCTCTGCATTGTTTGGCATGAAGACCTCATCGCCTGTAAATGGGGGTGGGGAGAGAGAGACAAAGGTCAGGCAAAGGCTGTGATGTTTGGATTGAACAAAATTGTATGAAAGGTGTATGAGTGAAACCTATAGCCTGAAGCTACCATTCTAGGATTGAGACCTGGAAAACTGCAAAAGGCTGATGAAGAAGAAACTACTACAGTTGCTGAACTGCTAAGATTGATGACAAGACATAATTATTAACTCTTGGGTTGAAAACAACATGTTTACACAGTCAAAGACAGTGACTCTTTAAGTCAACACAATGGTTCCTTACATTAAAAAGGAAAATCTACATCAGTTAAGGAAGGAAAGCCAACATCTGTCCGGGAACTAATGGGGTCAGCACGTTTCAGTTGAGAAAAACAACCTGCCAGTCATTACAATAATTTGGAACAACAACAGCAAGAAATATGCTGTATAAGAGAACTTTTTACTATCCAAAAGTGTGGCAGAGAGGAAGGGTCTGGTGACCTGCCCCTTTCTCCAAGGTGTGTTCAGCAGAATGGCAGATTTGCAGGGAACGCAATCTGGCCTACGTTCGGGTCTCTTCTCCAGGAGAAGGAGGAAGGGATGGCAATATTGTATGGAGAATGAATGAATGATGAACAAATGTTGGAGAATATGTGAATATTTTCATTTTTGTTTCGTTGTGTAACCAATGTACTTACAGTGTTCCCTCACTACTTCGCGGTTCCCTTTTCACGGATTCGCGGTTTTGCGGTTTTTCAATAAACACTAAAAGAATATAATAAACCATAAAAATTTACGATTTTTCCTTCCTTCCTCTTTCTTTCTACTTCCTTCTTAAAGAGAAGCCTAAGGAAGGAAGGAGAAGCTGAAGGGAGAGAAAAGGGGGCAGAAGCAGCTTTGTGAGATTGTAAACAACACAATCAGACAGCATCAGTGAGATTGTAAACAACACAAATATAGTGTCCCTACTTTGTGGATTTTCACTTTTCGTGGGTGGTCCTGGAACATAACCCCCATAATAAATGAAGAAACACTATATATGTAGCCTGGCATGTGTCTAACCCAAGTATGGGCAAACTGTTTTGCTTTGGGCTTGTAATGAAGTATGAGTTTTGGTTTACAGATGTTATGTTTAATTGTGTGTTTATGTTTTAAAAGGGTATTACAGTTATTGCATCTCAGCACTCAGAGGCTGGTTGCCATGGAAAAGTAGGTGGAGCCAACTGCCGTTTAGTTGAAGAAAGTACAGAGTTTAAAAAAGAAAGTCAGTCTGTGATCTGAGTCACAGGGAAGAAACTGGTTCCAGGTTAGGGAAACCAGGGAAGCTCAGATCTCTAGTTGTGTCATATTAAGCTAGTCAAGTGACTTGTTTGAGTTCATTGGTAGAATCTGAGTGGTAAAAGGAAGCAATTCCAGTTAGATCCGAAGTGTTCAGTTAATAGCATCAGCTGAAAGAATAGGAAAAGGTTTAAACTGCTCAAGGGAAGGAGAAAGTCTTTTGAGAGTGAATTCACCGTATATTATTATTGCAGCTGTGGAAGAAAGTGTACCTCTAAGTGAGAAACAACATTGTAACCACTAAGCTCTATGCCTGAATAAACTTGTTATTGTTCTTTCAACATCCAAGCCTCTGTCGCATATATTCTAAACTAAGTTACGCTACCATCTAAAGTGAAGAAGAAGAAAGAAAAAAAAGTAAAAGATCTCCTCCCTGAGTCTTTGGTGGTCGCGCATTGGTGAAATAGGAGGCACCTCCTTGCCAATTGGTGGTTGCCACTTTACAGGGCTTGACCAAAAGGGCCAGGCTGAAAGAGAGGACAGCTGGGCACATGCTGCTCATGCCCATCCTTTTGCCAGGAGGAAGGACAGACATATGGCGACTGCCCCGATCTTCTTCCCGATCCTCCTCCCCCAGTCCTCGGGCTGTCCCCTTGACTTTATGCTGGGAGGAGGGTGAGACAGGGGCCAACTAAGATTGCTACGGAGAGCTCTCAGTCACCGCGTGCCTTCCTTGAACCATCTCCCAGGATAAGGACAGGGCCACTCGCACCGTCCTGATGCCAGTAGGAGGGCGAGACATGCAGTGGCTGAGCGTGCTCCAGAAGGCTCTCAGCTGCTGCATGCATTCCTCCCCATCTTTTTGGCAAAGCAGGCCAAGAGCACAGGAAAAATGAGCAGGGCCTGAGGTAAGCACCCAAGGGGCCGTATCCATCCCTCAGGCCTTAGTTTGCCCATGCCTGGTCTAACCTCTTTCTCTGAAAGTGCCTAATGCAACCTGTCTCTCTGTAAACAGAATAAAACAGCCATTTCAATGCTTTAAAAGGTTTTCATTGGGCTATCATCTTCACTTCACTTCACTTTATTTCTTAATTAGTTGCTCTCCACCAGAGTGCTCCGAGCGACTTACAATTTAAAATATTTATTTATTTACAGTATTTATATTCTGCCCTTCTCACCCCGAAGGGGACTCAGGGCGGATCACATCTATATATATATATATATAAAAGAGTGATGGCATCATAGCGACCGACAAAACAACAAAACTACAGGCCCCCCAACCTCGAAATTTGACAACACAACCCATCATCCACGCCTCTAGGTTGATACAACAAAAAGAATAGAAAAATAAAGTTCTAATTAGAGGGAGAGGAATAATTGCTTTTATCCAATTGCTGCCAGTTAGAAGGCTAAGCTCCTCCAACTTGGTCTCCTAGCAACCCAATAAAAAATAATAAAAAACACTAAAAATAATAAAAAACACTAAAAAATACAATAAAATACTATAATAACAGAAAATAACTAAAAATAATACAAGAAAATAATAAAATATAATAAATAAAAAGATAACTTACAATAAAATTAATTAAAAAAATACAAATAACGTCAAATAAAAATTACACAACAATTTTTAACCAATGCCACCACCACTTTGCCACAGCAACGCGTGGCCGGGCACAGCTAGTTACACATATAAGGCAAACATTCAATGCCTTTAACATAGAACAAAGACAAGACAAACATGGGGCTCCAAGCTGGCCTCGAACTCATGACCTCTTGGTCAGAGTGATTTGTTGCAGCTGGTTGCTCAACAGCCTGCGCCACAGCCCGGCCCAATATCATTCCGCAGTATAAAAACATTTAACAGTATAAAAACATTCAGCAGTGACTATTTGGCAAATTAGATCTGATTTACTTAAATGCACAACCAAACAGCCAAGTCTTGAGCGCTTTTACAAAAGGTTGCAACTCTGACATTGCTCTAACATATGGGGGCAATGAGTTCCACAGAATTGGAGCATCGGCCGAAAAGGATCTATGCCTTGTGGCTTCCAGGTGTACCTCCCTAGGGCCCGGTACGTATAGGAGATTTTCCTGGGAGGATCGAGGTGACCACTGATGGAAAAAAGGAATGAGTCGGTCCCTAAGATATAATGGTCCTTGGCCATTTCAAGCTCTAAATGTCAGGATCAGTATCGTGTAAGAGATCCGATGTTCTATTGGTAGCCAATACAGTTGTTTCAGAATCGGAGTAATCTGCATGGCTTCCTTCCCTGGTTGCGTGCCAGAGGCGCTGCCAACTATTCCCAAAGCAGATTCCTTGCTCAGGTGAGACACTCAATGGGTTATGAACTCTGCTATGGAAGAAAACATCTCTAGGTGTACAAGTTGAGAGAGAAGAAAGTGGGAGTTTTACTCTCAACCAAAAAAAACAGACAACAGCAAATTTACTAAAGCATCTTGGACTGACTGAAGCGCATCCAGTTGGGACTCTAATGGAAACCATTTTCACTATAGAGAACGAGCCATTGCCAAATAATAACCAGCACAGAGAGGCCATTGGAGACTTCTGTACATGAGCAAAGTGACCAGACCAGACCTCTCAGTGGCTGTTGAAATTTTGGGTAAACAAGCCAGCTTGCCAATTAAATAAGATTGGAATGCAGTGAAGAGAGTGGCGAGATATTTAAGAGGAACAGCACATCTGAAAGTTGGGATACAAGCCAGGAGCAATCCTTCATTGAAGGGATATGCGGATGCTGACTGGGACAATGATGTCAACGACTGGAAATTTACAAGCGGATAATTGTTCTTCTGTGGAAATGGACTAATTGATTGGATAGCTCAAAAGCAGAAGATAGTTTCATCCTCTTCTACAGAAGCTGAAGACATCTCAGCTTCTGAAGCATGTGATGAGCTGAAATGGCCACATTTGTTACTACTGGATTTCAGAAAAGAAGAACCAGCACAGATGAATGAAGAGAACCAAGGATATACAATCTCTCAGTCAAAGAGAGATCAGCCCTCAATTTAGGTTGACACAGAGTACCACCTCATAAAGGATGCATGTGAACAAGGACTTGTCAGACTGGAATATTGTCCAACAGAAGAAATAATTGCTGATATTTTTATGAAGCCATTGCCTAGAGACTACCATGGAAAATGGAAGAAGAAGATGAAGTTTATGGACTTGTGCAAGAATTGTTGGAGAAGGGGATTATTGGAATATCAACCATGCTTTCCACAGGAACATAGCCCTTGTGATGGGAAATGGATAGATCAGTAGATAGATAGAGTTTAGAAAAGTTGGTAGAGAAGAACCTGTCCCTGATGCCCTCTGAAGGTATCTGTCCTGCCCTCGTTTTTGATGTTTGGACTGATATCTCTCAGGGTCCCACGTCTCCTCAAGTTTAAGACTCCTTTCAGGAACTTTCCTGAAGCTTAGCTTTCTAGAGGAAAGGATCCGATGGCCTCTTTCTCTCTCATGTGTGTCGTATCCTACATTTGCCCTTGCTGAAATACATTTTGCTAGTTTTGGCCAATCAGCTCTCTAATCTGTTATGGTCGCTTTGAATTCTGATCCTGTCCTCTGGAGTATCAGCTCTCTCTCCGGAGGAGAGGATTGTTGGAAATAGCAACCTCTCAAGCCTTTCATCATTAATTTATTGATATATATATTTGCTAACCTATATTCTATGTGTACATTGATTTGCCAGTTTGGTTGTACCTCTTTGGTGTGGGAGGGGTTATAGACATTTGATTGTACTGAGCATGTTCAGACTCAGGACTCCATTCTGTTACTGAGTTTACTTGGAGCCCCCGGTGGCACAGTGTGTTAAAGCGCTGAGCTGCTGAACTTGCAGACCGAAAGGTCGCAGGTTCGAATCTACGGAGCGGAGTGAACGCCCACTGTTAGCTCCAGCTTCTGCCAACCTAGCAGTTCAAAAACATGCAAATGTGAGTAGATCAATAGGTACCGCTCCGGCGGGAAGGTAACGGTGCTCCATGCAGTCATGCCAATGGCCACATGACCTTGGAGGTGTCTATGGACAATGCCGGCTCTTCGGCTTAGAAATGGAGATGAGCACCAATCCCCAAAGTCAGACATGATTGGATTTAACATCAGGGCAAACCTTTACCTTTATATTCTATGTGTATGTTGATTTGCCAGTTTGATTGTACCTCTTTGGTGTGGGACGGGGTTATAGACATTTGATTGTACTGAGCATGTTCAGACTCAGGACTCCATTTTGTTATTGAGTTTGCTTTACACCTCAGTAGAGGTGGATGCATGTGTGTTTATGGACTTCAATAAGTACAACTATTATATTGTATTATCTGCTTTTAATAGTGTTTTATTCATTGTTTTGCTGTTTTAAATGTATTTTACTTTGCTTTATACTTGACCCTGTGTAAGCCGCCCCGAGTCCCCGCGGGGAGATGGAGGCGGGATAGAAAAAGTTGTTGTTGTTGCTCATCCATGCAATGGGGTCCATAGCCTTTTTCTCCTGTAGTTCTCCTGAATAAAGATTTACTGTATATACACAAGTATAAGCCTAGTTTTTCAGCCCTTTTTTAAGACTGAAAAAGCCCCCCTCGGCTTATACTCAGGTGAAGGTCCTGGTTGGCTTATATTTAGGTCAGTTTATACCTGAGAATATATAGTAAATTTATTATTTTTCTCTATTATTATTGGTATTATTACATTTATTATTTTTCTCTATTATTGTTGCTACTATTACATTTATTTTACTCTATTTTTATTATTATTATTATTATTATTATTAATATATTTATTATTTACTCTGATCTTATTATTATTATTGCATTTATTATTTTGTTCTATTTATTATTACATGTATTATTTTCCTGTATTTTTTATTATTATTGACACAACGATGTTGTATGACACAGCAAACAAGATAGTCATGCTGGATTTTGTTTCATTTTTTATTTATTATTATTATTATTATTATTATTATTATTATTATTATTATTATTATTATTACATGAATTATTTTACTCTATTATAATAACATAAATAATAATTTAATAATAGAGTAATAATATTACTCTATTATTAAAAGGATACATAAGCACATTTACATTGAAGAAGATCAGAATAATGATTTGATCAGAGTTGGACAGTCTTATCTTAAATTTGAGCTTTATGTAAAGATTCAAAAACATTTAACCTACTGATGCCTCAATTAATGTAATTTTATTGGTATTTTATTTCTGAAATTTACCACCCTCGGCTTATACTGGAGTCAATGTTTTCCCAGGTTTTTTTGTGGTAAAATTAGGTGCCTCAGCTTATATTCGGGTTGGCTTATATACGGTATGTAACTTTGGACCTCATCACACTTACGTTTTTTAGCGTCCTAGGATGCTAAAGGGTCAGTCCAGCAACAGATGGGCACAATGCCCATCACATGACATTGCTGGAGATCCTGTTGAAGCCCTACCTCCAACTGGAGTGGAAGCATCATAGGACACGTTCCTCCTAACACGTCCTAACATGGGAAGCCTCTCATGTTGTGTCTCACTTCTAGCAGTCCGTACCTTGGAGCCATGGGTTGAAGAGGAGCACAAAGGTGCCCAGGAGTGAGGAAGGGGCGCTGCTGCCCCCGGTCCGGATGCCCAACCGGTACCGCCCGATGCCTGCATTCACTGGGCTGAAGATGGAGAAGCTCATGGTGCCGGGGGCAGGGGCGGTCTGGACCGCGCCCCAGTTGTTGTTGGGTGGAGACCCAGTGACCCCAAAGGCCACCCGCGTCTTGGTCTGGAGAACAGCCGTTGAACCTGTGGGAAGAGAGAGGGATGGAAGGGGGAGAGGGCCGTGTGAAGACAGCCTTTGTTGCAGGCATGGGCCAACTTGGGCCCTCCAGGTGTTTTGGACTCCAACTCCCACCATTCCTAACAGCCTCAGGCCCCTTCCTTTTCCCCCTCAGCCGCTTAAGCGGCTGAGGGGGAAAAGGAAAGGGCCCGAGGCTGTTAGGAATGGTGGGAGTTGGAGTCCAAAACACCTGGAGGGCCCAAGTTGGCCCATTCCTTTACCTCTTTAGTGTGGGACGAGTTGTAGTCATGTACTGAGCATGTTCAGGCACAGGACTCCATTTTAATGTGGGAGAAGTTGTAATCATGTACTGAGCATGTTCAGACGCAGGACTCCATTTTAGTGTGGAAGGAGTTGTAGTCATGTACTGAGCATGTTCAGGCACAGGACTCCATTTTAGTGTGGGACGAGTTGTAGTCATGTACTGAGCATGTTCAGGCACAGGACTCCATTTTAGTGTGGGACGAGTTGTAGTCATGTACTGAGCATGTTCAGGCACAGGACTCCATTTTAGTGTGGGACGAGTTGTAGTCATGTACTGAGCATGTTCAGGCACAGGACTCCATTTTAATGTGGGAGAAGTTGTAGTCATGTACTGAGCATGTTCAGATGCAGGACTCCATTTTAGTGTGGAAGGAGTTGTAGTCATGTACTGAGCATGTTCAGGCACAGGACTCCATTTTAGTGTGGAAGGAGTTGTAGTCATGTACTGAGCATGTTCAGGCACAGGACTCCATTTTAGTGTGGGACGAGTTGTAGTCATGTACTGAGCATGTTCAGGCACAAGACTCCATATTAGCAGTTTGCATCAGACCTTGGTGGAGTGGCTGAAGGCGGAAAGGAAGGGGCCTGAGGCTGTTAGGAATTCTGGGAGTTGGAGTCCAAAACACCTGGAGGGCCCAAGTTGACCCATGCCTGCTTTATTGGCATACAACAACAAACTCACAACACAGGCATATGCACCGAGAAGTCACAGAAAAAAAACTAAAGCATAACCAAGGATCACATTTGCAACAGTTTCACAAAAGAATGCATCAGTGTTGTTCAAAAGGTATGGAATTGTATCACACCCTTGCCCAGGGGTCCCCAAACTAAGGCCCGGGGGCCAGATGCGGCCCTCCAAGGTCATTTATCTGGCCCCCGCCCTCAGTTTTATAATATAATATTTTTGTATTAGTTTTAATAATATAATATATTGTATATACATATAATATTGATAATAATACTATGTTTTACAATATAAGACTAATAATAATACCATAGAATAATATTAATTATATGTTATATATTACATAACATATAATAGTATAGTGATATAGTTCAATATAGAATTATATAATGCTAATATTGTGCTATGCTAATAATATAATATATTGTATGTACATATACCTGCTTCGGAGTGAGAAGGGTGGGATATAAATGTAGTAAATAAATGCAGTAAATAAATAATTGATTTTAGACTTAGGATCAGCCAAAGTCTGAAATGACTTGAAGGCACACAACAACAACAATTCTAATTAACTTGACTATCTCATTGGCCAGTAGCAGGCCCACACTTTCCATTGAAATCCTGATAGGTTTATGTCGGTTAAAATTGTTTTCATTTTTAAATATTGTATTGTTCTTTCGTTGTTGTTGTTGTTGTTGTTGTTGT
This sequence comes from Anolis carolinensis, assembly GCF_035594765.1. NCBI lineage: Eukaryota > Metazoa > Chordata > Lepidosauria > Squamata > Anolidae > Anolis > Anolis carolinensis. The sequence continues at coordinate 254,012,354 of NC_085844.1, read as the reverse complement.
TGTTTCACTACAAATAAGACATGTGCAGGCGCAGGCGGGAGGCAAGCTAGCTGCAATTAACTGCAATGAATCACTCTGACCAGGAGGTCATGAGTTCAAGGCCCCTTGGAGCCTATGTTTGTTTGTCTTTGTTCTATGTTAAAAGGCATTGAATATTTGCCTTTATGTGTAATGTGATCCGCCCTGAGTCCCCTTCGGGGTGAGAAGGGCGGAATATAAATGCTGTAAATAAACAAATAAATAAATAAATAATGCATAGGAATTTGTATTTTTTTTCAAATGATAATTCGGCCCCACAACAGTCTGAAGGATTGTGGACCGGCCCTCTGCTTCAAAAGTTTGAGGACCCCTGCCCTTGCCATTGAGATCACTGGGAAAAAAATGTAACTTCTGTATTTCATCCATATCTTATAATATTTAGGGCAAACCAACAAAGAATGCTAATGTGTTTCCACAGAAATCAAGGCCCCTTCGACACTGCCATATAGAATCCAGATTATCTGCTTTGAACTGGATTATATGGCAGTGTAGACGTTTATAATCTGGTTTTAAGCAGATACTGTGGATTATCTGATTTGATAATCTGGATTATATGGTAGTGTAGAAGGGGACTTAAGTCACAAGAAGGAACCCTTTTGAAATGTGTTATATATATATATATATACACACACACACACACATACTGTATATAAATATATAGTTACACTTTATATCTCCCATTGAAAAAAGGTGATTTTTGTTCGTGTCATGAGTGACTTGAGAAACTGTAAGTCGCTTCTGGTGTGAGAGAATTGGCCGTCTGCAAAGACATTGCCCAGGGGACACCAGCAGAGCCATCGCCAAAATTTAATTATTATTTTTTTTTGGGGGGGGGGGGGGAGGTTTGAAACTTTTTTGTAGCAAATCATAAGGAGTAGTTCTAACACATAAGAATGTATTAACACAAAATAATTTCGAAATCAGGCTCCATCGATAAACTTCAGTGGACACTCAAGAGAGATAAACTTCAGTGGACACTCACGGGGATTTGGTTAATCAGTTAAAATTCATGAGTAAACCAGTTTTTTTTTAAAAAAATGAAAATTTGGGGGGGGGGGGTTGAACCCCTAACCCCCCCCCCCCTGGCCCTGGACCTTCCTTGTGGGAGGCTTCTCTCATGTCCCTGCATGGAGCTGGAGCTGACAGAGGGAGCTCATCCGTGCTCTCCCCAGGTTGGATTCTAACCTGGCAACCTTGAGGTCAGCAACCCAACCTTTAAGTCACCAGTTCTGCCGGCACAAGGGGTTTAACCCATTGCACCACTGGAGGCTCTCAAGAGCTGGTGACAGCAACACATTACATCTTGCAGTCTCTGGGTGGGATGAATCAACAGGCTCCTGTCCTTCTCATGTCTGGCTGGAAGGTCCTTTCAATGTGTGGGCCTTCTGGGCTTGGCCTTTGCTTCTGATGCCTTCCCTGAGCCCCAAAGGGGTCCCACCTGGCCATGACAGTCACCCATCTCCACCCTGGAAGCTCTGCAGAGAAGAAGGCCAGAGAAGAAGGTCCCAGGTGGGGAGAAAGAGAGAGAGGACATGGTTTGTGTTGGGAAGCGAGAGGAGTCTTACCGGTTTCCACTGTGAAGGTCAGGCTACTCACTGCTGGGGGGTTTCCCCCGTAGGTCAGGGAGACGCCAAAGGGCTGCCCCCGGCGCACGGCCAACTCACTCCCGCTGTACCGGTCAGTGCGGTGGGCAATGCCATTGTCCTTCAGCTTCCAGTCAATCTTGGCTGAGAGAGAGAAAGAGGGAATCAGAGTTGGAAGAGGGACACCCAGTCCAACCCACTTTATTCACAATCAAAGCACCTCCAGCATTAGGAACATGAGGAAGAACTTCCTCTCTGTGAGAGCTGTTCAGCAGTGGAACTCTCTGCTGCGGGGTGTGGTGGAGGCTCCTTCTTTGGAGGCTTTGAAGCACAGGCTGGATGGCCATCTGTCAGGGGTGCTTTGAGTATGATTTTCCTGCTTCTTGGCAGAATGGGGTGGGACTGGATGGCTCATGAGGTCTCTTCCAACTCTATGATTCTATGATTCTATGAACAGATGACCATCCAGATTTTGCAATAATAATAATAATAATAATAATAATAATAATAATAATAATAATAAGAAGAAGAAGTGCTGGAACACAACACACCAGACATCACAGTTGTGGAAAAGAAAAATTTTTGGATCATGGATGTTGCCATTCCAGGTGACAGTTGCATTGACGAAAAACAACAGGAAAAACTCAGCCGCTATCAGGACCTCAAGATTAAACTTCAAAGACTCTGGCAGAAACCAGTGCAGGTGGTCCCGGTGGTGATTGGCACATTGGGTGATTTTGTGATACGAAATCCAGCATGTCTATCTTGTTTGCTGTGTCATAATATAATAATAATAATAATAATAATAATAATAATAATAATAATAATAATAACAGTAATAAGAGCAACCATGGAGCCATCCAATCCACCTCTCTTCTACCATGCAGGAAGAGCACAATCAAAGCCCTCCTGGCCATGGGCCAGTCATGTCTCTTGTTTGAAGGCCCTCAAAGAAGGAGGTTCTACCAGACTCCCAGGCAAAGGCATAATCCAAATTGAGCAGCAAGTGCCCAGCGTGGAGTATGAGGAGCCCATGATCCATGGGTGATTCATGCTCTCCAGGATTGGGAAGCTGGTTCTGGAAGAGCGAGTGAGTGAGTATGTGTGGAGTGTCCACTTCCTCCTCCTCCTCCATATGAGGAGCCCATGATCCATGGGTGATTCATGCTCTCCAGGATTGGGAAGCTGGTTCTGGAAGAGCGAGTGAGTGAGTATGTGTGGAGTGTCCACTTCCTCCTCCTCCTCCATATGAGGAGCCCATGATCCATGGGTGATTCATGCTCTCCAGGATTGGGAAGCTGGTTCTGGAAGAGTGAGTGAGTGAGTATGTGTGGAGTGTCCACTTCCTCCTCCTCCTCCATATGAGGAGCCCATGATCCATGGGTGATTCATGCTCTCCAGGATTGGGAAGCTGGTTCTGGAAGAGTGTGTGAGTGAGTATGTGCAGAGTGTCCCACTTCCTCCTCCTCCTCCATATGAGGAGCCCATGATCCATGAGTGATCCATGCTGTCCAGGATTGGGAAGCTGGTTCTGGAAGAGTGAGTGAGTGAGTATGTGTGGAGTGTCCACTTCCTCCTCCTCCTCCATATGAGGAGCCCATGATCCATGAGTGATTCATGCTCTCCAGGATTGGGAAGCTGGTTCTGGAAGAGTGAGTGAGTGAGTATGTGTGGAGTGTCCACTTCCACCTCCTCCTCCATATGAGGAGTCCATGATCCATGGGTGATTTATGGCCTCCAGGATTGGGAAGCTGGTTCTGGAAGAGTGAGTGAGTGAGTATGTGTGGAGTGTCCACTTCCTCCTCCTCCTCCATATGAGGAGCCCATGATCCATGGGTGATTCATGCTCTCCAGGATTGGGAAGCTGGTTCTGGAAGAGTGAGTGAGTGAGTATGTGTGGAGTGTCCACTTCCACCTCCTCCTCCATATGAGGAGTCCATGATCCATGGGTGATTTATGGCCTCCAGGGATGCTTCCTGGGATTGGGAAGCTGGTTCTGGAAGAGTATGTGCAGAGTGTCCACTTCCTCCTTCTCCATTGGGACATTCACAAGGTGTGGAGAAGGAGGGCTGTTCCTGCCTCAAGGGGTCTCCTGGGGGTCCCATTTCCCACATTACACAAAAGAGGGCAAAGGGGTCTCCAAAGCAAGTGGCCAGCTGTGTCCTCCTAGTGTGAGCTGCCACCACCATACACATATACTCACAGCTGCCATTAGAGTAGCTATGGGCAAACTTAGGTTCTCCAGATGTTTTGGACTTCAACTCCCACCATTCCTAACAGTCTCAGGCCCCTTCCTTTCCCCCCTCCACTGCTTAAGCGGCGGAGGGGGGAAAGGAAGGGGCCTGAGGCTGTTAGGAATGGTGGGAGTTGAAGTCCAAAACATCTGGAGAACCTAAGCTGGCCCATACTGTGATGGGGAGTGGCCCTTCCCGTCCTCCTCCTCCTCCTCCCCTTCTTTCTAGGAAAGAGGTGGCCACCAAAGAGGAACCTGAACCTGGTGGTGGGACTCTGTGGTTTTCTGTCTCACTTCCTCCAAGGGCAGGGAGAGAGAGAGAAAGGGAAGGACGGAGGCCACCTCAGCAGCCTCTAAGAGGAGAAGGGCAAGGTGAAGGACCACTGAGAGGACAACATGGGGAGAAGAAGGAGAAGGACACTGAGTGGATCTCCCACCTGCTGCTCTTGCCTGCCTTGTGCCTCTGCCCCCAACCCTTCCCCACTGCAGATTTGGGGGTCCTGGCTCCTCCTTGTGCCCCCTCCTTTGGGGGATCGGCCCAAAATGTTCATGGAAGGAGATGGAGAACCAGTGGCCCAAGGAACCAACCAGCTTCTGCTTTTATTTTTTTCATGTCAGGAGCAACTTGAGAAACTGCAAGTTGCTACTGGTGTGGGAGAATTGGTTGTCTGCATGGACTTTGCCCAAGGGATGTTGACCAGAGGCTTTACCATCCTGTGGGAGGCTTTCTCTCATGTCCCTGCATGGGAAGCTGGAGCTGACAGACGGGAGCTCACCCCACTCCCTGGATATGAATCCCTTTACCCCTGCTAAGGGATGATAGATGGTTGACTGATATTATCAATATCAACTGTTTTATTCTTGTTTTACATTGTATTACTGTTTTTATAAGGGCCCCTGGTGGCACGGTGTGTTAAAGCGCTGAGCTGCTGAACTTGCTGACCAAAAGGCCAAGCGGTTCAAATCCCGGGAGTGGAATGAGCACCCGCTGTTAGCCCCAGCTCCTGCAAACCTAGCAGTTTGAAAACATGCAAATGTGAGTAGATCAATAGGTACTGCTCTGGTGGGAAGGTAATGGCGCTCCATGCATCATGCCAATGGCCACATGACCTTGGAGGTGTCTACAGACAACGCCGGCTCTTTGGCTTAGAAACTGAGATGAGCACCAACCCCCAGAGTGTGAGTAGATCAATAGGTACTGCTCCGGCGGGAAGGTAACGGCGCTCCATACAGTCATGCCGGCCACATGACCTTGGAGGTGTCTACGGACAACGCCGGCTCTTCGGCTTAGAAATGGAGATGAGCACCAACCCCCAGAGTGTGAGTAGATCAATAGGTACTGCTCTGACGGGAAAGTAACGGCGCTCCATGCAGTCATGCCAGTGGCCACATGACCTTGGAGGTGTCTACGGACAATGCCGGCTCTTCGGCTTAGAAATGGAGATGAGCACCAACCCAAAGAGTCGGTCACAACTGGACCTAATGGCAGGGGAAACCCTTACCTTTACTGTTTTTATCTTTTATACTGTGAATTGTATTTATATTATTGTTTATTTCGTCAATGTTGTTCGGGCCTTTGCCCCATGTAAGCCGTCCCGAGTCCGCACGGGGAGACGGTGGCGGGGTATAAATAAAGTTTTATTATTATTATTATTTTATTATTATATTGTTATCTTGAAACCAAGGAAGCAACCCACTCCGCCCTTGCTGAGCGGTCAGACCGGTCTGTCTAATGACAACTGACCCCACACTGGACCCCTCCCCCTTTAAGAAGGGCTGCTGACCCATTGGGCTGGAACTGGCCTTAGTTTGGCCTGGGAGCATAGTGGGGGTCACTGTGTCAAGGAGGGCAATTCTACAGGGCCAGTTGGGCGGCATCCAAGTCCATTGGGCTGATGTGCCCCCAACTCTACCATTGGTGGCTTGTTTGTGGGCTTTTACTGGGAGCCTGGTGGCCGCTTTCTCCTCGGCTGACCCCGGACCCTGCCGGGCATCTCCCACCCTCTCGCCTGACCACAGCCACAGGGGACAATCACTGCAATGCTTTGAAGCTGCCTCTTTGCAAGGGAAGCTATGACCTTATTGCACGATTTGGGATTTTGCCCTTAAGCTGTCTGCAAAGGGCAACTCCTGAAGACTGCCAGAAAGCCAGACGTGCAGCCAAATGGAGCCGGGAAGCATCGTCCAGAGCCAGAAGCCCAGCACAAGGATCTTTCCAGTCCACTTTCCAGTCCTTCCTTGGCCCCTGTTTAAGGAGCTGGGACTGCCTTTCAAAGCACTGGACAGCTCTGGGACTCTAAGCGGCTTGAGGAAAGTACCACGGGGTCCGGTTTGGCCATTGCGTTGTTGTGTCTCATTGACTCACATTCCCCAATTTGTTACCTCTGGAATGGGGGCTCCTTCCCTCCACCTGGTCTGCAGGCTGTCTGGTATTTAAATGTATTTTAAATATATTTTTATTCTATTTTAACTGTTACAAATATGTGTTCAATTGTTTTGTTTTTTTTAATTTGTTTATTCGTATCTATATGTACAGTAGAGTCTCACTTATCCAACATAAATGGGCCGGCAGAATGTTGGATAAGCGAATATGTTGGATAATAAGGAGAGATTAAGGAGAAGCCTATTAAACATCAAAATAGGTTATGGTTTTACAAATTATGCACCAAAACTTCATGTTATACAACAAATTTGACAGAAAAAGTAGTTCAATACCCAGTAATGTTATGTTGTAATTACTGTATTTACGAATTTAGCACCAAAATATCACGATATATTGCAAACATTGACTACAATAATGGCTTGGATAATCCAGAAGCTTGGATAAGCGAGACTTGGATAAGTGAGACTCTACTGTATATGTATTTGTCTTGTTTTCAAATTCTGTTGTTAGCCACCTTGAGTTCCCTTGCTAAGTAAGGAAATCAATGCATCCAGGAAGGTCATGGAGCCACCTGGCTTTTGCCTAGTTCCCACCATCCCTTCTTCCACTACAGTAGAGTCTCGCTTATCCAACATTCTTGATTATCCAACACATTCTGCCTCCCGCTCAGATCCACAGCTGTTTCTCTTGGCAGCAAGGACTGAACTTTTTACGGATTTAACTTCCAACAATGTTGTTATTGCAAGTTCCTTTTATGCAATTCTATCTTGATTTGTAGTCAATTTGTTGTCGAAGGCTTTCATGGCCGGGATCACAGGGTTGTTGTATGTTTTCCGGGCTGTATGGCCATGTTCCAGAAGTATTCTCTCCTGATGTTTCACCCACATCTATGGCAGGCATCCTCTGAGGAACATGGAACATGGCCATACAGCCTGGAAAACATACAACAACCCTGTAGTCAATTTGTTAATAGCCAATGCTTTTATAGTCAAATGTTTTCAATGCATTGCAATGTTTTGGTGCTACATTTGTAAATACAGTAATTACTACATAACTTTGCCATGTATTGAACTGCTTTTTCTGTCAATTTGTTGTAAAACATGATGCTTTGGTGCTTAATTTGTAAAATCATAATGTAATTTGGTTTAATAGGCTTTTCCTTAAGCCCTCCATTTTCACTTATCCAACATTCTGCCAGTCCGTTTATGTTGGATAAGTGAGACTCTACTGTATTTTGTCCCAGGGTCTTGCAATGCCCTGCTTGGTGGGCTTTGTCCACCAAAGGCATCGTCATCAAAATAACTAAAATCACCAAAGCAGGTGAAGCCAAGGCGGGCAGGGCACTCACCGGTCATGATGCCAACGTCCTCCCAGACTCCACAGAGAGTGAGTGACCGCTGCTGCGATGGGCGAAGCTTCTCCCAGGGGTGCGAGGAGCCTCATTTATGGGCCCCCAAAGGGGCGGAGGGCCCGGCCCCTCCTTCCAAAGCCCGGCCCACAGAGACAGTCCCATGTGGACGCTGGTGCTGGTGCTGGTGCTGGTGGCGTGCCCTGCCCTGATCCGGCTGGCCCTGCCCTCGGCTGCAGGGAGGAGGCCGGAGCCTGGGCTGGTCGGAAACACTCCCTGGGAGGCTCCTTCTGCAGATGGGAGGTGAGATGAGTGGGGTGCCAAGGAGGAAGTCGGGCAGGCCAGAGCCAGGAAGGGAGCCTGGCACCGGCCCATCAGGCACCGCAGGAAACGCTCCTCTGCTGCTCAGGGATCCTCCGGCAAAGGCGCTCCAAGCAGCACAAAACAGCTATGGGTCTTGGTGTATTTGGGCAGGACTACTAAAAGTACACAGAAATCTATGAATACACGTAGAGATAAAGTTGTCCTATTAATAGCTAATACCCTGTTTCCCCAAAAATAAGACATCCCCGGAAAATAAGACCTAGTAGAGGTTTTGCTGAATTGCTAAATATAAGGCCTCCCCTGAAAGTAAGACCTAGCAAAGTTTTTGTTTGGAAGCATGCCCGCCGAACAGAACACCAGAGCATGCAGGATTGGTAAATACAGTAGAGTCTCACTTATCCAACATAAACGGGCCGGCAGAATGTTGGATAAGCGAATATGTTGGATAATAAGGAGAGATTAAGGAAAAGCCTATTAAACATCAAATTAGGTTATGATTTTACAAATTAAGCACCAAAACATCATGTTTAACAACAAATTTGACAGAAAAAGTAGTTCACTACACAGTAATGCTATGTAGTAATTACTGTATTTACAAATTTAGCACCAAAATATCACGAGGTATTGAAAACATTGACTACAAAAATGCGTTGGATAATCCAGAACGTTGGATAAGCGAGTGTTGGATAAGTGAGACTCTACTGTATATGTACCATTGATTGTTGTACATGGAAATAATAGTAATAACAAGAAATTCTTGATAGGATTCATGGTTTGTCTGGTTATGCTGATTTGTGACGACAACTACTGTACAGTATATAATGTTCATTTTTTGTTCAACAATAAATGTGAATTCTTCTTCATGGAAAAATAAGACATCCCCTGAAAATAAGACCTAGTGCCTCTTTGGGAGCAAAAATTAATATAAGACACTGTCTTATTTTCGGGGAAACACGGTATACATCATACCGTAGAACAATGGTAACAAATCAAATATGATCATTCCAGACGCATGAGAAATGGACAAATGCAGACTACCCTGTTTCCCCGAAAATAAGACATCTCCAGAAAATAAGACCTAGTAGAGGTTTTGCTGAATTGCTAAATATAAGGCCTCCCCCGAAAGTAAGACCTAGCAAACTTTTTGTTTGGAAGCATGCCCGCCGAACACAACACCAGAGGGTTGTTGTATGTCTTTCGGGCTGTATGGCCATGTCCCAGAAGTATTCTCTCCTGACATTTTGCCCACATCTATGGCAGGCATCCTCGGAGAACACCAGAGCATGCAGGATCGGTAAATGTATGTACCATAAAGTGTTGTACATGGAAATATTGGTAGTAACAAGAAATTCTTGATAGGACTCACAGTTTGTCTGGTTATGCTGGTTTATGATGACAACTACTGTACATACCTCACAACCTCTGAGGATGCCTTGTTGTGATGTTGTAAATAGTCCGCAAGTACCCAACTGTGTCCTGTCCCCAACACTCTCGCATGCAAAGGCATCGCTGTCCCAACACAGGCAGACCCTCAGGCGGAAAAGCGGAAAGACCCCTTTGCCCTGGAAGCCTCTCCTCTGGACACAAACACCAGGAGTGGCCTTGCCCCCCTCCAGTGGGTGGTGGTCTTGCTGCCCTCAAGCAGGAGCAGCCTCAATTCTTCCTTCCTCAACACCCACACTTGCGTCATCTCTAATTGCAACCCCTGCATGGGGAGCTGGAGCTGACAGATGGGAGCTCACCCTGCTCCCCGGATTCAAACCATAGGTAAAAGTAAAGGTTTCCCCTGACGTTAAGTCCAGTCATGTCTGACTCTGGGGGTTGGTGCTCATCTCCATTTCTAAGCCGAAGAGCCGGCGTTGTCCGTAGACACCTCCAAGGTCATGTGGCCACTGGCATGACTGCATGGAGCGCCTATGGATCTACTCACATTTGCAAGTTTTTGAATTGCTAGGTTGGCAGGAGCTGGAGCTAACAGCAGGCACTCACTCCACTCCCGGGATTTGAACCTGGGACCTTTTGGTCTGCAAGTTCAGCAGCTTTAGTGCTTTAACACACTTCGCCACAGAATCATAGAATCATAGAGTTGGGAGAGACCTCATGGGGCATCCAGTCCAACCCATGCAAGAAGCAGGAAAATCGCATTCAAAGCACCCCTGACAGATGGCCATCCAGTCTCTGCTTAAAAGCCTCCAAAGAAGGAGCCTCCACCACAGTCCAGGGCAGAGAGTTCCACTGCTGAACAGCCCTTCTCACGGTGAGGAAGTTCTTCCTGATGTTCAGGTGGAATCTCCTTTCTTTCCTGTAGTTTGAAGCCCTTGTTCCCTTGCGTCCTAGTCTGCAGGGCAGCAGAAAACAAGCTCCCTCCCTCCTCCCTATGGCTTCCCTTCACGTATTTGTACATGGCTCTCATGTCTCCTCTCAGCCTTCTCTTCTGCAGGCTAAACATGCCCAGCTCTTTAAGCCGCTCCTCATAGGGCTTGTTCTCCAGACCCTTAATCATTTTAGTCGCCCTCCTCTGGACGCTTTCCAGCTTGTCAACATCTCCCTTCAACTGTGGTGCCCAAAATTGGACACAGTGTGATTCCAGGTGTGGTCTGACCAAGGCAGAATAGAATAAGGGGGAGCATTACCCCTGGATCTAGATGCTATTCCCCTATTGATGCAGGACAGAATCCCGTTGGCTTTTTTAGCTGCCGCATCACATTGTTGTCTCATGTTTAACTTGTTGTCCACGAGGACTCCAAGGTCTTAACTGCAACCCCTGCATGGGGAGCTAGAGCTGACAGATGGGAGCTTACCCTGCTCCCCGGATTCGAACCATTCATCTTTCGATCAGGAGGGTTTAACCCATTGTGCCACCGGGGGCTTACAAACATCAAACATCCAGGCGTTCCCTGGGCAACATCCTTGCAGACAGCCCATTCTTTCACACCAGAAGAGACTTGCAGTTTCTCAAGTCACTCCTGATAACATACAAACACACAAAATCCTATAATTCCTCACCAGCGCTGGAAAATGCCCATGAAGCCTATGCATGAGTGCCCTTTGCACAACCCATTTGTGGACCAGGCTCCCCTGTCCAGCTGATGGCCTCAGTCCCTTCATGACCCCCCCCCCCTGAGGCCTAACAAGTGTCCACTTCTCCCAGAGCTCTGCCTGAGTGGCCTCACTGACCCCTGGGTTCATGCCAGTACCATTGGCATGCCTTTTGTGCCGTTGCCCTGCAACAGCCTCCCTTGGGGTTGTTGTATGTTTTCCGGGCTGTCTGGCCATGTTCTAGAAGTATTCTCTCCTGACGTTTCGCCCACATCTATGGCAGGCATCCTCAGAGGTTGCGAGGTATGGAGAAACTGGCAAGGGAGGAAAAAGCCTCCCTTGCCTTGAGCAGCCAGAGCCTGGTCCTCGGTCCGCTTTTGAGGGCCTCCTGGGATGCACCGTGCCGGACATCCTTGCAAGCAATGGCACACCCAGGTCCCCATCCATGGGTGGTCAGTTCCTCCCCAGGGGCTTTGGTGGTAGCTTAATTGAGTGCCTGGAGTGAGGAGGGGGCTGCATGCTGCTCAGCCAAAGGAAGTGGAGCAGTGGCCTCCTGCCCAGGGAGTGTGGGGTATCTCTGAAGCTGGACACTGAGCAGCACCTCAAAGCCTCACCCCCTTTGCCCCCAGACCCAGGTCCCACCCCCCCGGGTACTTGAGAGTTGGTGGTGGGTGTGTGTGACTATGTGAGGAAGGGGTTTCCATAAATGATAAGGTAAAGGTTTCCCCTGATGATTAGTCCAGTCCCATCCGACTCTGGGGGTTGGTGCTCATCTCCATTTCTAAGCCGAAGAGCTGGCGTTCTCCATAGACACCTCCAAGGTCATGTGGCCATTGGCATGACTGCATGGAGTGCTGTTACCTTCCTGCAGAAGCAGTACCTATTGATCTACTCACATTGGCATGTTTTTGAACTGCTAGGTTGGCAGAAGCTGGGGCTAACAGCTGGAGCTCATTCTGCTCCCCGGATTCGATCCTGCGACCTTTTGGTCTGCAAGTTCAGCAGCTCAGTGCTTTTAACATACTGCGCCACCAGGGCTTGCCTAGCTGTTAGGAATTGTGGGAGTTGTATTTATTTATTTATTTATTTATTTATTTACATCATTTATATTCCGCCCTTCTTTCTCACCCCGAAGGGGACTCAGGGCGGATCACATTGCACACATAAAGGCAAACATTCAATGCCTTAATATAGGCATATAGGCAAACCTGTCCCCGCTGGTTTGTTTTTAATTCTCTGATTTTATTGCTTGGATTTTAATGTATTTATTATTTATTTTGTGAATCGTTGGAATGTTTTTGGTCAAATGTCCTGTGTTGTTGTTTTCGGGCTTGTCCCTGTTGTGAGCTGCCCCGAGTCCCTTCGGGGAGATGGGGCGGGATATAAAAATAAAGTTTATTATTTTATTATTATTATTATTATTATTATTATTATTATTATTATTATTATTTTAACATAGAACAAAGACAAGACAAACATAGGCTCCGAGTGGGCCTCGAACTTATGACCTCCTGGTCAGAGTGATTCATTGCAGTGATTCATTGCAGCTGCTCTCCAGCCTGCGCCACAGCCCGAGCCCAAAACACCTGTAGTCCAAAACACCTGGAAGGAGGGCCCATTTGCTCAGGCCTGCCATAGTGGCTCGGTCTCAGCCCAAAAGCAAGGAAACAAACAAAGCCTGACTCTAGAAACAGCCTCCTGGAAAATAGCCCAAGGCTAATCAGTAAATAGCTATCCAGTGTCCAGTTCTGGACATCAGAGCTCAAGAAGGACGTGTCCCGAGAAGGGTGAGCCAAAGGATCAAATGTATGGAAACTATGAATCCTTATGAGACATGGCAGAGAGAGCTGGGGATTGTTGTATGTTTGCCGGGCTGTATGGCCATGTTCTAGAAGTATTCTCTCCTGACGTTTTGCCCACATCTATGGCAGGCATCCTCAGAGGTTGTGAGGTATGGAAAAACTAAGCAAGGAAACAAGCAATATACTTCGCGCCCGAGGCCTTGCTTAGTTTCTCCATGCCTCACAACCTCTGAGGATGCCTGCCATAGATGTGGGTGAAACGTCAGGAGAGAATACTTCTAGAACATGGCCAGACAGCCCGGAAAACATACAACAACCCTGTGATCCCGGCCATGAAAGCCTTCGACAACACAGAGCTGGGGATGTTTAGCTTGGAGAAAAGAAGATTGAGAGAAGGGGCATGAATCATAGAATCATAGAATCATAGAATAGTAGAGTTGGAAGAGACCACATGGGCCATCTAGTCCAACCCCCTGCTAAGAAGCAGGAAATCGCATTCAAAGCACCCCCGACAGATGGCCATCCAGCCTCTGCTTAAAAGCCTCCAAGGAAGGAGCCTCCACCACGGCCCCGGGGAGAGAGTTCCACTGTCGAACAGCCTTTCTCACAGGGAGGAAGTTCTTCCTGATGTTCAGGTGGAATCTCCTTCCTTTCCTGTAGTTTGAAGCCATTGTTCCCTTGCGTCCTAGTCTGCAGGGCAGCAGAAAACAAGCTCCCTCCCTCCTCCCTAGGACTTCCCTTCACGTATTTGTACATGGCTATCATGTCTCCTCTCAGCCTTCTCTTCTGCAGGCTAAACATGCCCAGCTCTTTAAGCCGCTCCTCATAGGGCTTGTTCTCCAGACCCTTAATCATTTTAGTCGCCCTCCTCTGGACACATTCCAGCTTGTCAACATCTCTCTTCAACTGTGGTGCCCAGAATTGGACACAGTGTGATTCCAGGTAAAGTGGTCTGACCAAGGCAGAATAGAATAAGGGGGAGCAGGACTTCCCTGGATCTAGACGCTATTCCCCTATTGATGCAGGACAGAATCCCGTTGGCTTTTTTAGCTGCTGCATCACATTGTTGGCTCATGTTCACCTTCCTCCCCACGAGGACTCCAAGGTCTTTTTCGCACACACTGCTGTCAAGCCAGGCATCGTCCCCCATTCTGTATCTTTGATTTCCATTTTTTCTGCCGAAGTGAAGTATCTTGCATTTGTCCCTGTTGAACTTCATTTTGTGAGTTTCAGCCCATCTCTCTAGTCTGTCAAGATCGTTTTGAATTCTGCTCCTGTCTTCTGGAGTGTTGGCTCTCCCTCCCAGTTTTGTGTCATCTGCAAACTTGATGATCGTGCCTTCTAACCCTTCGTCTAAGTCGTTAATAAAGATGTTGAACAGAACCGGGCCCAGGACGGAGCCCTGCTTGTGGCACTCCACTTGTCACTTCTTTCCATGATGAAGACGACGCATTGGTGAGAATCACCCTTTGGGTTCGTTCGCTTAGCCAATTACAGCTATCTGTATGAGAGGCATGTTTCAATGAGGAGGAGGGGGCATCATGGAGAACATAGTGGAGCAATGTTTTCAAATGGCAAGAAAAGAGATTCCGCCGAAATATTAGGAAAACTTTCCTGATTGTAAAGGCAATTTGAAAGCCTGCCTCCCACCAGCCCCCAAAGTAACAGAGGCACTCTCTGCAGTGGAGGGGCTTCAGAGGGAGGGAAGGGGCTCCTGCTTTCCTATGTGTGTGGGTCTAAGGTGGAGGCACCGGCCTTGTCCCAATGCCATCGCAATGGGGCCAGGGTCTGGGGGGGCAGCTCCCACATTCCTGCCCCCCTTCCCTTCCCCACCCCACCCCTTTGTTTTCGGCAACTTCAGGGGTTGCAGAGTCCATCAGGAGGGCCCGAGTGGTGTTTCTCCACCTCCGGCGCGTGACTCGTGAGGAAGAGAGAGCACAGGGTTGGGAAATGCCGGAGCAATGCGGGCGCCACGGAGGGAGGGATTGCTCAGCAGGAAGGGCTGAGGCAACCGGGCCCGTGTGGCAACCTGACCGCCGGCTCAGGGCTCGCTTGCTGGCCGGCCCCTGCTTTGTGTTGAGCCCCCGGGGCCGATGGCCAAGCAGGTGGCCTGCTGTCCACATTCCGCACAAGGTGGTGGGGCGGGAGGCAGGCGGGGCCGTGCTCCTGGCCGCAGAGCCCTGGCCGCAGCACGGTTTGCGTGAGCCTCTGTGTGTGAACAGCTCTGAGGAAATCTCCAACCACCAACGAATTCGGTGTCCGTTGCAACGCGTCCCTCAGAGAAAAAAAAACCTCATGTGTTTTAAGACGTGGCCACGGTGTTGATGTGTGGCACATGAGCTGGCCCTCTTTGGCAAAGCAGAAGGGAAAGGCCAGGAGAGACTCTGGTGCAGACAACCCTTCGTTCACAGGGTTACTGTTAATAGAACAAGCTTCATTTGTTGTGAATGATGGAGCAGGTGATACACAACAAAGGAGGGCACATTGGTCCGCTTTCCCAGCCCATCACAGTCCATCACAGACTACAATATTTATTTATTTACAGTATTTATATTCCGCCCTTCTCACTCAGGGCAGATCACATTACACAAATAGGGCAAACATTCAGTGCCTTAACATAGAACAAAGACAGAGACAAACGCAGGCTCCGAGCTGGCCTCGAACTCATGACCTCTTGGTCAGAGTGATTTGTTGCAGCTGGCTGCAGCCGGCTGCTCACCAGCCTGCGCCACAGCCTGGGCCTCACCTAAGCAGTTGAAGAAGCAAATCAACAAAGCAGGATTAATCATAGAATTATAGAGTTGGAAGGGAACCCCAAAGGCCATCCAGTCCACCCTCCTTTTGCCAGGCAGGAAGAGATAAACCTGCAAATTAAAACCTTTCTGTGGAGCCAGGCCTTCCCAGATGAATGAAAATAGGCACTGCCAGTTTGATAATATTTGTTGATAATAATTGTCAAATAACTTCAGTGGCCGGAGGTTATGGATATCTTTAATAAGGTGCATGATAGCTCAATTGGGTTTTATTTGGGATATGATGTTTTAATTGATTATGTATTGCTGCTCAATGTATTTGTATGAATTTTATATGCTGTATGCCGCTTTGAATCCCACCCACGGGAGAAAAGTCGGATAGAAATGAAATAATAATAATAATAATAATAATAATAATAATAATAATAATAATGAGACAGAAGGTCTTATCCTTGCAGCCCAGGAGCAAGCCATCAGAAAAAATGCAATTAAAAAATCAGCTGATGACCCAAAATGCAGACTGTGTAAGGAAACCGACGAAACCATTGATCACATCCGCAGCTGCTGTAAGAAAATTGCACAGACAGACTACAAACAGAGGCACAACTATATGGCCCAAATGATTCATTGGGACTTATGCCTCAAGTACCACCTTCCAGCAGCAAAGAACTGGTGGGATCACAAACCTGCAAAAGTATTGGAAAATGAGCACACAAAGATACTGTGGGACTTCGGAATCCAGACTGACAAAGTTCTGGAACACAACACACCAGACATCACAGTTGTGGAAAAGAAAAAGGTTTGGATCATTGATGTTGCCATCCCAGGTGACAGTCGCATTGACGAAAAACAACAGGAAAAACTCAGCCGCTATCAGGACCTCAAGATTGAACTGCAAAGACTGGCAGAAACCAGTGCAGGTGGTCCCGGTGGTGATCGGCACACTGGGTGCCGTGCCAAAAGATCTCAGCCGGCATTTGGAAACAACAGACATTGACAAAATCATGATCTGCCAACTGCAAAAGGCCACCTTACTGGGATCTGCACGCATCATCCGAAAATACATCACACAGTCCTAAACGCTTGGGAAGGGTTCGACTTGTGGTTTTGTGAAACGAAATCCAGCATATCTATCTTGTTTGCTGTGTCATAAAATAATAATAATAATAATAATCATCATCATCATCATCATCATTTAAATTACTTATTAATCGCCCTCCATCCACAATGCTCTAGGCGATTTACAAGATAAAATTGTAAAGGATAAAAATACATACATACAAATATTGATAAAAATTAAAATAGATTAAAAGCTCTAGTAAAGAGCCATGTCTAATAATAATAAGACAGCCGGCATTTGGAAACAATAGACAGTGACAAAATTACGATCTGCCAACTGCAAAAGGCCACCCTGCTGGGATCTGCACGCATCATCCGAAAATACATCACACAGTCCTAGACACTTGGGAAGTGTTCGACTTGTGATTTTGTGAAACGAAATCCAGCATGTCTATCTTCTTTGCTGTGTCGTACAACGTCATGATGATGATGATGATGATGATGATGATGTGTTGTCGAAGGCTTTCATGGCCGGGTTCACAGGGTTGTTGTATGTTTTCCAGGCTGTTGTATGTTTTCTAAAACATGGCCATACAGCCCAAAAACATACAACAACCCAATAATAATAATAATAATAATAATAATAATAATAATAATAATAGACACTTGGGAAGTGTTCGACTTGTGATTTTGTGATACGAAATCCAGCATATCTATCTTGTTTGCTGTGTCATAATAAAATAATAATAATAATAATAATAATAATAATAATAATAATAATAATAATAATAATAGACACTTGGGAAGTGTTCGACTTGTGATTTTGTGATACGAAATCCAGCATATCTATCTTGTTTGCTGTGTCATAATATAATAATAATAATAATAATAATAATAATAATAATAATAATAATAGACACTTGGGAAGTGTTCGACTTGTGATTTTGTGATACGAAATCCAGCATATCTATCTTGTTTGCTGTGTCATAATAAAATAATAATAATAATAATAATAATAATAATAATAATAATAATAATAATAATAATAATAGACACTTGGGAAGTGTTCGACTTGTGATTTTGTGATACGAAATCCAGCATATCTATCTTGTTTGCTGTGTCATAATAAAATAATAATAATAATAATAATAATAATAATAATAATAATAATAGACACTTGGGAAGTGTTCGACTTGTGATTTTGTGATACGAAATCCAGCATATCTATCTTGTTTGCTGTGTCATAATAAAATAATAATAATAATAATAATAATAATAATAATAATAATAGACACTTGGGAAGTGTTCGACTTGTGATTTTGTGATACGAAATCCAGCATATCTATCTTGTTTGCTGTGTCATAATATAATAATAATAATAATAATAATAATAATAATAATAATAATAATAATAATAATAGTAATAATAATAATAGACACTTGGGAAGTGTTCGACTTGTGATTTTGTGATACGAAATCCAGCATATCTATCTTGTTTGCTGTGTCATAATAAAATAATAATAATAATAATAATAATAATAATAATAATAATAGACACTTGGGAAGTGTTCGACTTGTGATTTTGTGATACGAAATCCAGCATATCTATCTTGTTCGCTGCATCGTACTATGTCGTTGTGTCAATAATAAAAATAATAATAATCAAAGCAGCCCTGACAGATGGCCATCTAGTTTCTGCTTAAAAACCTGCAGAGAAAGAGACACCACCAAACTCCCAGGAAGAAGTAGATCCCACTTTCAAACCGCTCTTACTATCAGGATGGTCTTCCTAATGTTTACTTAGTATCTCTTTTCTTGCCATTTGAATCCATTGCTTCATTGTATCTTACTTTCTTTGTTTCCTTGCTTTTGGGCTGGGACTGAGCCACTATGGCAGGCCTGGGCCAACTTGGGCCCTCCAGGTGTTTTGGACTTCAACTCCCACAATTCCTAACAGCCTACCGGCTGTTAGGAATTGTGGGAGTTGAAGTCCAAAACACCTGGAGGGCCCAAGTTGGCCCAGGCCCAGGCCTGCCATACAGCTCTCTTCCTTCTGTGACTTCAACTTATTCGGCTTCCTGCCATAAACCCGCAGTCCTGAGTGGTATGAAGGCCTCGGGCACAAAGTATATTTCTTCAGTCCATGTGTGGAATGTAATAGGACCCTGAGAGATGCAAATCGCGTCCCTTGCCCTACATGCTCAGAGGCCATAACCGGTTTGGATGATCTTTACAGTGGTCAACAAGTGCTGATGTGTGAAGGCAATAAACCTTCTCCCCAAAGGCCAGCTTCTCTGGATTCAAAGCCCAATGCTCCTGTATTTATATAAATCAGGCATGGGCAAACTTTGGCCCTCCAGGTGTTTTGGACTTCAACTCCCACAATTCCTAACAGCCTACCGGCTGTTAGGAATTGTGGGAGTTGAAGTCCCAAACACCTGGAGGGCTGAAGTTTGCCCATTCCTGATATACCCTGTTTCCCCTAAAATAAGACATCCGCAGAAAATAAGACCTAGTAGAGGTTTTGCTGAATTGCTAAATATAAGGCCTCCCCCGAAAGTAAGACCTAGCAAAGTTTTTGTTTGGAAGTGTGCCCGCTGAACAGAACACCAGAGAATGCAGGATCGGTAAATGTACGTACCATAGATTGTTGTACATGGAAATATTGGTAGTAACAAGAAATTCTTGATAGGATTCACAGTTTGTCTGGTTATGCTGGTTTTTGATGACAACTACTGTATAGTATATATAAAATGTTCATTTTTTGTTCACTAATAAATGTGAATTTTTCTTCATGGAAAAATAAGACATCCCTTGAAAATAAGACCTAGTGCATCTTTGGGAGCAAAAATTAATATAAGACACTGCCTTATTTTCGGGGAAACACGGTAGATTGTGTGCCAGGGAGCAGCTGTCTTCATTCATATCTCTGCTAAGAGGTTGCAATGTATCACATTTCTCCAATTGTAGGACACTGTTGATTGCAAGGTGCACACTAATTGCATTACTAACAACAGAATATATATATTATATATATATATATATATATATATATATATATATATATATATAGGAGCCCCCCGGTGGCGCAGCGTGTTAAAGCGCTGAGCTGCTGAACGTGCGGACAGAAAGGTCGCAGGTTCGAATCCAGGCAGCGGAGTGAGCACCCACTGTCAGCCCCAGCTTCTGCCAACCTAGCAATTCAAAAATATGCAAATGTGAGTAGATCAATAGGTACCGTTCCAGTGGGAAGATAACAGCGCTCCATGCAGTCATGCCGGCCACATGACCTGGGAGGTGTCTATGGGCAACACTGGCTCTTTGGCTTAGAAATGTAGATGAGCACTAACCCCCAGAGTGTGAGTAGATCAATAGGTACTGCTCCGGCGAGAAGGTAACGGCGATCCATGTGGTCATGCTGGCCACATGACCTTGGAGGTGTCTACAGACAACGCCGGCTCTTTGGCTTAGAAATGAGCACCAACCCCCAGAGTCAGACACCACTAGACTTAATGTCAGGGTAAAACTTTTACCTATATATACAGTAGAGTCTCACTTATCCAACATAAACGGGCCGGCAGAACGTTGGATAAGCGAACATGTTGGATAATAAGGAGAGATTAAGCAAAAGCCTATTAAACATCAAAATAGGTTATGATTTTACAAATTAAGCACCAAAACATCATGTTATACAACAAATTTGACAGAAAAAGTAGTTCAATAAGCAGTAATGCTATGTAGTAATTACTGTATTTACGAATTTAGCACCAAAATATCATGATGTATTGAAAACATTGACCACAAAAATGCGTTGGATAATCCAGAATGTTGGATAAGCGAGTGTTGGATAAGTGAGACTCTACTGTACCACCAATTTCTCAATACTTTATTTCCCATACCACCAGACTTTGCCACAGCAACACGTGGCCGGGCACAGCTAGTTTATTATATTATTATTTATTAATAGTTTTATTCCTTGCCTGCCTCTCCTCACGACTCAAGGCGGGTTACAGCATCACTAAAACATAAAGGAACACATAATGGTAATAGTCCCACTCTCGTCTGCTCTGGTCAGATCTCATCTGGAATAACTCGGTCCAGTTCTGTGCAAAACAATTCAACAAGGTCATTGACAAGCTGGAAGGTGTTCAGAGAAAGGTGATCAAAACAGCCAAAGGTTTAGAAGTCAAGGCCTATGAGAAGCAGCTGAGGAATGTTTCGCTTGCATAAGAGCAGGCGGAGAGAAGGGGCCAGGAGAGCCGTGTTTCAATATTAGGAAATATGTCGTAGTATTGGAAGAGAACACAAAGGCCATCTAGTCCAACCCTTTCTGCCAGGTTGGAATGCACAATCAAAGCCCTCTTGACAGATGGCCACCCAGCCCTGTGAAATCTTGGCTCTGCCTTTCCTCTCCTTTGCTTTAGTTCCCACTGTTTAGGTTTTCCCAATAGTGTAGATACCTCCATTTGTATCAGTTTTTGGGTGGAGCTTTAAAAAAAAACCCCTAGAAGCCAGCCTTAGTTGGTTTAGTCCATTTGCCTGCTAGACTTCTTTCTTTCTGCAAGAGAGCTACAGTGTTTAAAGCAGGGGTCCCCAAACTAAGGCCCGGGGGCCGGATGCGGCCCTCCAGGTCATTTACCTGGCCCCTGCCCTCAGTTTTATAACATAATATTTTTATATCATTTTTATAATATAATATATTGCATATACATATAATATTGATAATATTATAATGTTATACAATAGAATACTAATAATACCATATAATAATATTAATTATACATTATATATTACATATAATATTACAGTATAGTGGTATAGTTCAATATAGTAATATATAATGCTAATATTGTGCTATGCTAATAATATAATATATTGTATGTATGTATGTATGTATTGTATGTATGTATGAGTCCCCTTCGGGGTGAGAAGGGCAGGATATAAATGTAATAAATAAATGTAGTAAACGAATAAATAAATAAATTTAAACTTAGGCTCGCCCAAAATCTGAAATGACTTGAAGGCACAACAACAACAATCCTAATTAACTTGATTATCTCATTGGCCAGAAGCAGGCCCACACTTCCCATTGAAATCCTGATAGGTTTATGTTGGTTACAATTGTTTTCATTTTTAAATATTGTATTGTTATTTCATTGTTGTTGTTTTGCACTACATATAAGACATGTGCAGTGTGCACAGGAATTTGTTCGTTTTCAAATGATAATTCGGCCCCTCAACAGTCTGAAGGATTGTGGACCGGCCCTCTGCTTAAAAAGTTTGAGGACCCCTGGTTTAAAGGCTTGAGTATTGTCTGGAAATCTTAGGTCTAGCAATCCAAAAATAGGCATCCTTAGCATTAAACTCTGCATTTAGAAGTATTCATATACAGTAGAGTCTCACGTATCCAAGCTAAACAGGCCGGCAGAAGCTTGGATAAGCCAATATCTTGGGTAATAAGGAGGGATTAAGGAAAAGCCTATTAAACATCAAATTAGGTTATGATTTTACAAATGAAACACCAAAACATCATGTTTTACAACAAATTTGACAGAAAAAGCAGTTCAATACACAGTAATGTTATGTTGTATTTACTGTATTTATGAATTTAGCACCAAAATATCACGAAATATTGAAAACATTGACTACAAAAATGGCTTGGATAATCCAGAAACTCGGATAAGCGAGGCTTGGATAAGTGAGACTCTACTGTACTATGAGTCCCAGAGACAACAGAAGCTTTTGGTCAACCTAACTTTCACAAAGTAAAAGATCAAGGCAGTTTATAATCCATCGCTTTACATCAGAGGCAAAAGACTTTCAAGGATTGCATAGAGATGACTGCCACCAGCAAAATCTCCTTTTGTAATATATTGTTTTAAGCTATCTTACAATAGTCTCGGGTGTAGTTAACCCTTTGTTCTTCCTATTTTTAGTAAACTCATTTGGTGATCTTTTCACCTTGCCTCTGTATGTTAAGGGTCTTGATATTAATAGAAGGTGCTGTATACAGATAGCCCCCGAGTAAAGCCAGACACTATAGTTCTCCCAAAGGCTGGGGTGTGTCATCACAAATGCCAGAGAAGGAGACTCCACCAGACTTTGAGGAAGCTACGAGGGTTGAATGAAAAGTAATGCCTCCACCTTCGTAACTCCTCAACAGATGGCAGTCCTGGTATGCGGCAGGTCCTGGCTTGTTCAGGAGATTCACCTCTACAGTTCCATTTGGCAGGAAGCCTTAGCATTGAAAGGTTGTGTTGTTAAAGTGCGAAGTATGGAACCCTGCTCAGATGGTTGGTCAATGCAACTTAAGCAACGTGCAGTCATGGAATTCTTGACAGCAGAAGGTGTCACCCCAAAGGAGATTTCTCAGAGAATGGTGATTGTGTTGATGTGAGTCGTGTGCATCGTTGGGCGAGTAAGTTTAAAGATGTTGAAGTGGGAACATCTGACTTGCGTAACAAACAAAGGGTTGGACGTCCTGTGACAGCAACCACCGAGTTTCACAAGCAAAAGGCTGACAGATTGATTCAGGACGATTGTGGTATCACCCAGAGACAAATTTCAAGCATCATCGGCATTTCATAAGAACGTGTGGGTCATATTATTGCTTTGCTTGGCTACTGGAAGATCTGCACACAATGGGTACCGTGAGACGCTGGTTGCGGAAACAGAGTGTCGACTTCTTCTGTGACGGCTTCAGAAAACTTGCTCATTGTTGGCAGAAATGTATCCAATTGTCTGGTGATGATGTGAAAAAGTGAATAGTGGTAGTTAAAGAGCACGTTCTAAGGGTTATTTCTGCATTTGATTTATTAAAATATTCCCATCCAAACCCAAGTAACGAAGGTGGAGGCATTACTTTTCATTCAACCCTCGTACATGCTCCACTGCTGAACAGCTCTTATCTTCAGGAAGTTCTTCCTCATGAGTAGGTGGAATCCCTTTTCCTGCAATCTGAGTCCATGATTCCATTGTGACGTAATCTCTGGTCGAGCAGCTCTTGCCATCAGGAAGTTCTTCCTCGTATCTGGGTGGAATCCCTTTTCCTGCAATTTGAATCCGTGGCTCCACCACGTCCTGGTCTCCGGAGCTGTAGAAAACATATTGATTGCTCCCTAATCAATATGACATTATTTCGAGTCTTTCGACATGGAAGTCGTGTCCCCTTATCTCAACCTTCTCTCTTCCAAGCTAAACAATTCCTAAGCCACTCCTCGGAGGACTTGGCATCCAAACATTGGACCATTTCGGTCACCCTTCTCTGAAGACATTGGATTGTTTTGCTCTGAATTGGACGCAGGGTTATTCCAGGTGAGAGTTGAGATTCTCTCCTTGTTTCAGTCATTTAATGCCTTATAGCAGGGGTCCTCAAACTTGTTAAGTGGAGGGCCGATTCACAGTCCCTGAGACTGTTGGGGGGGGGGGGGCGGACTAGGATGAAATAGTCCAGAATTAGGATTGTTGTGGTTGTGTGCCTTCAAGTCATTTCAGACTTAGGTCAACCCTAAGTCTAAAGTTTAGGACAGAGGCCAGGGTAAATGAGCTTGGAGGGCCTTAGTTTGGGGACCCCTGATCTAGACAATCTCATAAAGACCATAGGTAAGCAAAGAGACCTCCAAAGACCATCTAGATGATCTCATCAGGCCATCAGAAGACCATAGATAAGGAAAGGGACCCTCAAAGACCATCTAGATGATCTCATCAGGCCATCAGAAGACCATAGATAAGGAAAGGGACCCTCAAAGACCATCTAGATGGTTTCATAAGACCATAGGTAAGGAAAGGGGCCCCCAAAGGTAATCTAGACAATCTCATAAAACCATAGGTAGGGAAAGGGACCCTCAAAGGCCATCTAGACTGTCTCATAGGACCATAGGTAAGTGACCTCCAAAAGTCATCTAGATGGTCTCATAAGGCTGTAGCTAAGCAAAGAGATCTCCAAAGACCAGGTAGACTTAGGTCAACCCTAAGTCTAAAGTTTAGGACAGAGGCCAGGTAAATGACCTTGGAGGGCTGCATCCGGTCCATGGGACTTAGTTTGGGGACCCCTGATATAGACGATCTCATAAGATCATAGGTAAACAAAGAGACCTCCAAAGACCATCTAGATGGTTTCATATGACCAAAGGTAAGGAAAGAGACCATCAAAGACCATCTAGACGATCTCATAAGGGCATAAGTAAGCAAAGAGACCTCCCAAGACCAGGTAGACTTAGGTCAACCCTAAGTCTAAAGTTTAGGACAGGGGCCAGGTCAATGACCTTGGAGGGCTGCATCCGGCCCATGGGCCTTAGTTTGGGGACCCCTGATCTAGACGATCTCATAAGACCATAGGTAAGACCATCTAGATAGTCTCATAAGACCATAGGTAAGGAATGGGACCCTCAAAGGCCATCTAGATGCTCTCATAAGGCCATAGGTAAGGAAAGGGGCCCCCAAAGGCCATCTAGACTGTCTCATAGGACCATAGGTAAGGAAAGTGACCTCCAAAAGTCATCTAGATGGTCTCATAAGGCTGTAGCTATGCAAAGAGATCTCCAAAGACCAGGTAGACTTAGGTCAACCCTAAGTCTAAAGTTTAGGACAGAGACCAGGTAAATGACCTTGGAGGGCTGCATCTGGTCCATGGGCCTTAGTTTGGGGACCCCTGATATAGACGATCTCATAAGACCATAGGTAAGGAAAGAGACCTCCAAAGACCATCTAGATGGTTTCATATGACCAAAGGTAAGGAAAGGGGCCCCCAAAGGCCATCTAGATGGTTTCATATGACCAAAGGTAAGGAAAGTGACCTCCAAAAGCCATCTAGACAGTCTCATAAGGCCGTAGCTAAGCAAAGAGACCATCAAAGACCATCTAGACGATCTCATAAGGCCATAAGTAAGCAAAGAGACCTCCCAAGACCAGGTAGACTTAGGTCAACCCTAAGTCTAAAGTTTAGGACAGGGGCCAGGTAAATGACCATGCATCTGGCCCATGGGCCTTAGTTTGGAGACCCCTGCCTTATAGAATGATAGAGTTGGGACCCACAAAGGCCATCCAATCTAGCCCCCTTCTGCCAGGCAAAAAGACACAACCCAAACCCTCCCAACCGATGGCCATCCAACCTCCAGAGGAGGAAGGAGATTCCACCACATTGGAGATTGACGAGGGCAACGTCTCCTGGCAGCTGTCATGGGCCACTGGAAATCCTTTGGGGGCCTATGGGACATACATTGCGCAGGTCTAAACTAGACACTCCTATAGAATCGCATTGGCTTTCTGAGCTGCTGCATCACACTCCTGACTCACGTTCAGCTTGTGTTCTACTAAGACTCCTAGATCCCTTTCTTTCCAAGCCAGGAGTCACCCATTGCATATTGTTGTGGCCGATAGGAGAAATAATACTAAAAGAAATCCTTTTGGGAGACTTAAGAAAAAGAACGGTTTATTTTAAGGAAAACCAGCTGGAGCTGACTCTAGCGTGAATTGCTCCAGAAGGCACAAAAGTGAAGACGAAGAGGTATCCTCCTCTATTTATACATTTTCAGGATACAGACAAACAAAGAACATACTTCTACATACATGTCACTTTACATGTCATAGAAAGCTCATTTTACCTTTTCTACATACATGGGGTATATATATATATATATATATATATATATATATATATATATATGCATGTCTCACGATTTTCCTATCTAAGGCACTCTGAAAGCAGCTTGCAGCAAGTTAGAGATAGCAAGGGTTCAGCTATAGAGATCAATCAAGGGGCCTGCTTTTGACCTGTCAGGGGAGAGAAGTCCACTCTCCCTCCATTAGCCGTACCAGGAACCATCTTGCACTGGAATGTATAGATAACAGCCCCCCCTCCTTCTCTTCCCTGTCTGTCCTGTTTTGTATTGCAAGAACAGCCTTAAGACACTGTGGTAAGTAAATGAAAACTGCTTTACTTCAGCAAAACATAAAGCACACTCAGTGTAATCATGCAAAAGAAAGCAAGGAAGTCTTCGGGCAAATGCAGTTCTTAGTCTCTGATACAGTCCCAAATCAAATAGCAGTCTTACTTCAGACAAAGAAATAGCAATATATCCAGATGCAGACTCAGAGCAGGCACATGGGAAGCGGAGGCTTTAGAGTCAGTTTGTTACCAGCAAGAGCTGGCTGCACCTGGTTCTGCTTTATAGCCCTGAGTCCCCTCACAGCTGCTAGGGTGGTTCCTAATTACTCAGCTGCATTTCTGGCAGCTATTCTAGCTGAACGTCATCTCTGCTCTGTTTCCTTTCACCTCTCCTGAAATGTGGGTACTTGCAAAATCTCCTTAAATTCCAACTCACCCTCAGATTCATGAACACTTTCCTGCTCCCCTTCCTCTTCTGAAGAAGAGGAATCCCTAACACTGTCCTGCCAG
Source organism: Anolis carolinensis (assembly GCF_035594765.1). Taxonomy (NCBI): domain Eukaryota; kingdom Metazoa; phylum Chordata; class Lepidosauria; order Squamata; family Anolidae; genus Anolis; species Anolis carolinensis. The sequence continues at coordinate 253,985,395 of NC_085844.1, read as the reverse complement.
CTTGTGCATCCCTAAGAATCTCACACAGAGAGAGTCTGATTTTTCTACATTTCAGTGCTTCTGATGTGCATACAATATATGTGTGAATATCTATTCTTTCCAGTTCCCTATGAATATCTGAGCATTTCATTTAATATTGCCAAAGTGTCATACCATACATTTCTCCCTGTTGAAGTTCACTGGAACACACCCCAACAAAGGTTTTCCCCAGGCAGGAAGCAGCCAGGCTTTGAAGCTGCAAGGCCATTCAGTGCTAATCAAGGTGGCCAATGGCAGCATTTACACTTACCTCAATCAGACAAGAGTTCTTTCTCCCACCCTGGACAACATTCCACAGATGTATATATAAACCCCACTTGCCTAATTTCCAATATACCTCACAACTTCTGAGGATGCCTGCCATAGATGTGGGCAAATCATCAGGAGAGAATGCTTCTGGAACATAGCCAGACATCCCAGAAAACTCACAGCAACCCAGTGATTCCGGCTGTGAAAGCCTTCAACAACAAATTGAAGTTCATTCTGTTAGTAGAAGTCATTTTGTATCCGGATCCTGTTCTCTGGAATATTTGATCTCCCTCCTAATTTGGTGTCATCTCCCAATTCGAGAAGCAGGCCTTCTCTTGTCACACCCTGGACTCTCCACAGATATATATTTACCTTCCTTGCCTAGTTTATCCATACCTCAAAACCTCTGAGGATGCCTGCCATAGATGTGGGTGAAACGTCAGGAGAGAATACTTCTGGAACATGGCCACACAGCCCAAAAGACATACAACAACCCTGTGATCCCGGCCATGAAAGCCTTCGACAACACATGCCTTCTATTCGGTCATCCAAGTCATTGATAAAGATGCTGAAGAGCCCTGAAAGGCCCAGGACAAGACTCTCTTTACAGCCCCCACCGGTCCCTTTTCTCCTCTCCAGAAGAGAAGCCCTTGGAAAGAAGCACCCTTTGGGTTCGGCCATTCAACCCGTTCCCAATCCACCCCACATTAGCATTGTTTGCCCCACATTATATGAGCTCCTTTGTCATGAGGGACATGGTCAAAGGCCTTGCTGAAATGGAGATAGGAAACATCCACAGCATCCCCTGCATCTATCAAGCCAAAAAGAGATTGGCTTGGTAGATGCAGTCTGGCATGACTTGTTCTTGAGGAGCCCGTGTTGACTTTTTGTGAACGTGGAATTCTTTTGTAAGTGTTTACAGATTGTCTCTTTAATGATCTGCTCCAGGATCTGTCCTGGTGTCTGTAATGAAGTGTAAATTTTTTGGTTTACAGATGCTATGCTTAATTATGTTTTAAAAGGGTCAATGTTTCAGTTATGGCATCTCTGCACTCAAGAGTTGGTTGCCATGGAGAAGTGGGTGGAGCCAACTGCCATTTTGGTGGAGAAGTGCAGGTTTGAAAAAGAAGCAGTTAGTCTGTGCCCTGATGAGGTACAGTGAAGACTGACCCTAAGTTGAAGGGATCAGGGAGACTCAATTGCTTATTTTTGAGTCAGTTTAAAATAGGTTTGGTGACTTATTTTAAGGTAGTCTGTCTCCTGATAAGGAACAGATAATCTGTGGTTGTAATTCACAGGGTGACTGCAGTTTAAAAGCAGTAGAGAAAGAAGTGACATTTTAAGGAATTTGAAACACCTCATTCTAGCTTTGCAACTGTTAATCAAAGTGCCTCTAAAGAGAAAGTTATTGTAACTATTAAGCTTTGTGCCTGAATAAGCGTGTTATTGTTCTTTCTAACATCTCAGCTTCTGTCACATATATTACCATCAAAAGCAAACAAGAAGAAAGAAGAAAAACAAAATTTAAAAGATCTCCTCTCTGAGTAGCTAGTGTCTACATCTTCCCATAGTGGTGGCAAGCGTTGATAATCCCCTTTACGTCTGGTGGGTGCTTTATAAACATCCTTACATCTGGTGGCAGCATTTAAATAAAAACATCTTTATAATTTGATGGCAGCGGTTAATATATATATATATATACACACACACACACACACACACACACACACACACACACAACACCTCCACAGTGTCAGTATCAGACTTCCTGGGCAGTCATTGTTTGGATCCTCTTTTTGAAGATGGAGATGACCTTCACCTCCTACGGTCTGCTGGGACTTCTTGTTCTTTAGAAGGAGGGGACAAGGCTTGTTTTCTGCTGCTCCAAAGACTAGGATACCATGGAACAATCGATTCAAACTGCAGAAAAGGTGATTCCACCTAAACTTTAGGAAGAACATCCTGACATTAAGTGTTGTTTGACAGTGGAATGAGCTGCCTCATAGGAGTCTTCTTGTCTGGAGTTTTTGAAAGAGAGGATCTGTAAGGGAGGCTTGACTTGTCCCTTCATACTTGGTGGACTGAGTGGCCTTTGGGGTTGCTTCCCACCATTATTCTGGTTTTCAGATGGGAAAGCCCTTGAAAGCAGTTCAGAATGCATGTCTCAGTGGCCTGATTGTGGCTTGGAAGCAGAAATACTATTCCTTCTTTGAAGGCTTTTAAGCAGAGGCTGGATGGCCATCTGTCAAGGGTGATTTGAAAGTGATTTCCTGCTTCTTGGAAGAATGGGGGTGGACTGGATGGCCCATGAGGTCTCTTCCAACTCTAGGATTCTATGATTCAAAGTTCTAGATGACCTTCACAGTCCTCAATGGCCTGGCATGCATATATCTAGACCCCCTCCTCTATGGTTTAAGGCACCAGAGGCATTTCTTTAATAATAATAATAATAATAATAATAATAATAATAATAATAATAATAATAATAATAATAAATTGCAGACTGTGCAAGGAAACCGACAAAATCATTGATCATATTCTCAACTGCTGTAAGAAAATCGCACAGAAAGACTTCAAACAGAGGCACAACTATGTGGCCCAAATGATTCATTGGAACTGCTGGGATCTGCGCGCATCATCCAAAAATACATCACACAGTCCTAGACACTTGGGAAATGTCCGACTTGTGATTTTGTGATACAAAATCCAGCATATCTATTTTGTTTGCTGTGTCATACAATATAATAATAATAATAATAATAATAATAATAATAATAATAATAATAATAATACTGTGGGACTTCCGAATCCAGACTGACAAAAGTTCTGGAACACAACACACCAGACATCACAGTTGTGGAAAAGAAAAAGGTTTGGATCATTGATGTTGCCATCCCAGGTGACAGTCGCATTGAAGAAAAACAACAGGAAAAACTCAGCCGCTATCAGGACCTCAAGATTGAACTGCAAAGACTCTGGCAGAAACCAGTGCAGGTGGTCCCGGTGGTGATGGGCACACTGGGTGCCGTGCCAAAAGATCTCAGCCGGCATTTGGAAACAATAGACATTGACAAAATCACGATCTGCCAACTGCAAAAGGCCACCCTGCTGGGATCTGTGCGCATCATCGGAAAATACATCACACAGTCCTAGACACTTGGGAAGTGTTTGACTTGTGATTTTGTGACACGAAATCCAGCATGTCTATCTTGTTTGCTGTGTCATACAATATAATAATAATAATAATAATAATAATAATAATAATAATAATAATAATAATAGCAACAACAACTTTATGTATATCCCACCCCATGATGGCCATTTCATTAGATGAGGCTGGCTTGGGGCATGGATAGATGCCCCGGTCTTATCCATGGGAGCAGAGAACAAATCTGGGGAGCTCTGATGTAAACTCATTGAGTGATTTCCCCCTGTCTCCCAGTTCATTGTGAGAGGATTGTGGGAATTAAAGGAAGGGGTTTCAGGTGCAAGTGACCATACAACATTGCAGAGACAAAGGTTTAGGTGAGGCACGGGCATGCACTCGTTGGGTCTGGCACAGCCATGGCTTCTATTTCCCACTTTTATATATTTCATCATTAGGTATCAAGGACAAAGGTGCAGCGTATAAGAAATAGGTTTAGTTATCTATTGTACTTCAACTCAGTAGCTGAAAAGCTACTGAAAGGACCTCAGCTGGGAATGGAGGTGAGCAGGCAATGCCTCGGAGCCAGGAACGGCCAGGCCACTCGTGGAATGCAGTCCATCCTGAGCCACTGGGCAGCCCAGACCTGAACTTCAGCCGGAGCAGCATGCTCTTCTAACCGTCTCCCCCTCTCCGCATGGCCCTGCCTCCGGAGCAAGAGGGGCATTGGTAGAGGACTGGAAAGCCCCAAAGGCCACTGGTCCTCACTCCAGGCAGGCAGGGAAGGCAATCACCCCCAACACCGCGAAACAACACACCAATTCCTCCACACCCCAACCACCACCACGCAGCCCCAATGCCACATCAATGAGAAGTTATGGAGTTCTACAGCTCTAGGATAAAAGCTGTCTCTTGGTCTGTTTCTCCTTGGCTTTGTCAGTCTATACTGTCTGCCAGATGGCAACAATTTTTAAAAAGAATATTCTGGGTGAGCTGGATCCCCAAGAATGCACTGAGCTTTCTTAAGGTGGCAGGACCTATAAAGTTCTTCAAAAGAGGGGAGAAAAAGAGCAACCAATGATTGTGCAGAAGTGGTGACCCTTTGGAGCATCTTCCTTTCTATCTGCCACCGTGCAGCCACCAAACCATGAGCAGGTGTAGTCTGTGCGCATTCAGAAGAAGACCTACAAGCCACTCTAAACACCTTCGCAGAAGCATACGAGAAGCTCGGCCTCTCACTGAACATCGAGAAAACCAAAGTGCTCTTCCAACAGGCACCAGCTAATCCCTCTGCAAAGCCAGGAATACAGCTTAACGGTGTAACATTAGAAAATGTTGACCATTTCCGCTCCCTTGGCAGCCACCTCTCCACAAAAGTCAACATCGACACTGAAATACAACACCGCCTGAGCTCTGCGAGTGCAGCATTTTTCCGTATGAAGCAGAGAGTGTTCGATGACCGGGACATCCATAGAGAGACCAAGGTGCTTGTTTACAAAGCCATTCCCCTCCCAACCCTGCTCTACGCCTGCGAAACGTGGACTGTGTACAGACGTCACACTCAACTCCTGGAGCATTTCCATCAGCGTTGCCTCAGAAAAATCCTGCAAATCTCTTGGGAAGACAGGCGGACAAATGTCAGCGTGCTGGAAGAAGCAAAGACCACCAGCACTGAAGCGATGCTCCTACGCCATCAACTCCGCTGGACTGGCTACGTTGTCCGAATGCCCAAAGATCACCGTCTCCCAAAGCAGCTACTCTACTCCGAACGCAAGAACGGGAAACGTAATGTTGGTGAGCAGGAAAAGAGATTTAAAGATGGGCTTAAAGCCAACCTTAAAAACTGTGGCAGAGACACAGAGAACTGGGAAGCCCTGGCCCTTGAGCACTCCAATTGGAGGTCAGCTGTGACCAGCAGTGCTGCAGAGTTCGAAGAGGCACAAACGGAGGGCTTAAGGGAGAAACGTGCCAAGAGGAAGGAGCGTCAAGCTAACCCCGACCGGGACCGCCTTCCACCTGGAAACCGATGTCCTCACTGCGGGAGAACATGCAGATCAAGAACAGGTCTCTTCAGCCACCTAAGAACCCACCCCCAAGACACCAAGGATGGAAGACAATCCTCCTCTAACTATGAGGGATCGCCTAAGGCCTAAGTAGTTGGTGACTACACTCTCTATAGCACAGCGGGAGGAAGTCACCAGCAGTTTCCTATTCAATTGGTGGTTCCTTAGGAGTCTCAGACAGTACAGTCTCTGCTGGGCCTTCTTCACCAATGCTACCATTGCCGTATGAATATTGCCCAAGTCAGATCCTCCTTCACAGTGACACCTAGAAACTTAAAACTGGCCACCTGCTCCATTTATGACCAAGGGTTGGATTTTGAACCTGTTATTTATTTAGTTCACTATGAGCATCTTGGTCTTGTTGATGTTCAGAACCAGATTATTGTCCCTGGACTATGAGAGCAGCCGATCCACCTCATCCCAATGGGCAGGCTCATCCCCTTCAGAGATAAGAAGCCCCACCATGGTTGTATTATCTGCAGATTTGGTAATAATATTGCTATGAGGAGCGGCTTAAAGAGCTGGGCATGTTTAGCCTGCAGAAGAGAAGGCTGAGAGGAGACATGATAGCCATGTACAAATACGTGAAGGGAAGTCATAGGGAGGAGGGAGCAAGCTTGTTTGCTGCTGCCCTGCAGACTAGGACGCAAGGGAACAAGGGCTTCAAACTACAGGAAAGGAAGGAGATTCCACCTGAACCTCAGGAAGAACTTCCTCACTGTGAGAAGGGCTGTTCACAAGTGGAACTCTCTCCCCGGGGCCGTGGTGGAGGCTCCTTCTTTGGAGGCTTTGAATCAGAGGCTGGATGGCCATCTGTCGGGGGTGCTTTGAATGCGATTTCCTGCTTCTTAGCAGGGGGTTGGACTGGATGGCCCATGAGGTCTCTTCCAACTCTACTATTCTATGATTCTATGATTCTATGAAACAGCATATAAAAGAACAACACATCACAACAATACAATAAATAATAATATCCATTACAATACAAATCAAGGAAACAATGAAAACAAGGGCGGACCACATGAACATTAAGTTAAAACTCGGGGTGAGAAAGACATAAGAATAAAGACCATAGCGAACGGGGTCATAAGGGAGTGGTGTAGTCTAAGGGATAGATATTAGAGGGAGAAACGGAAAAGAAATATAAAATAGTTACTCTCCAAAGGCACAACGGAAGAGCCATGTTTTCAAGTCTTTCTTGAAGGCTGCTAATGTGGGGGCTTGCCTGATCTCACCAGGCAGTGAGTTCCACAATCGGGGGGCCACAGCAGAAAAGGCCCTCTCCCTTCTTCCCACAAGGCGGGTCTGGGATATCGGGAGTGGGGACAGGAAAGCTTCCCCTGATGAACGAAGGGATCGGGTAGGCTTATGATAGGAGATACAGTCACAAAGGTAGGTGGGTCCCAAACCATTTAGGGCTTTATAAGGTGATGGTCTGCACCTTGAATTGGGACCGGAAAATAAACGGCAGCCAGTGGAGCTCCTTGAACAAGGGAGTGGATCTCTCCCTGTAACTCGCCCCCGTTATTAATCTGGCAGCCGAGCGTTGGATCAGTTGTAATTTCCGGGCCGTCTTCAAGGGAAGCCCCACGTAGAGCGCATGACAGTAGTCCAGTCTAGAGGTAACTAAGGCATGGACCACCGTGGTCAAGTCAGACTTCACGAGGTACGGTCGCAGTTGGTGCACAAGTTTGAGTTGTGCGAAGGCCCTCCCGGCCACCGCCGACACCTGAGCCTCAAGCGTCAGCGCTGAGTCCAGGAGGACCCCCAAACGGCAATGGACCTGTGATTTCAGGGGGAGTGCAACCCCGTCCAGCACAGGTTGCCACCCAATACCCCGATCCGACGAGCGACTGACCAGGAGAGCCTCTGTCTTGTCAGGATTGATCTCAGCTTGTTCCTCCTCATCCAGTCCGCCACAGCGGCCAGGCACTGGTTCAGCATCCGAGGGGCTTCCTGTGATGTCTCATGGACCATGTAGTCCCGTTCCTAGTACTATTGTGGCAGACGAAGAGGAAAACTTGGGTTTCCCACCGATTCAGCCAGAATCGGAGGCCCTGCACCTGCAGGATGTTTGCCCTCAAGAAGTCAGCCAAACAAGCCTTGGACAGAATTCTCCCCCGTTCTCTTGTAAGGATAATTATAATAGAGATAGAGGCGCTAGGGAGGCGAATCGCCGAAGCGCCAGAATCGCTGCCAGACAATTAGCTGATTAAGCCTGTTTCCCTTGGGAAATCCTAAGGAGTCATGCATCTGGACACAGTTTGGGTTTCACTTCTTGTTCCCCAGGGAAAGTGTTCCTTGGCGGGAAAACAAGATCCTATATAGGTGTTTTACCGCAAGGAGATCCTTGCGGAGTCAATTCGTCAGCTTCAGGAGTGAGATCGTGTGTGGACTATGCTACTCCAGTTCCTTGTTTCCAGGACCAAGTCCCAAGCCTGCCTTGTTCCCCGGACCTCGCCACGGACCTTGTTCTAGTTCCAAGCCTGCCTTGTTCCCCGGACCTCGCCACGGACCTAGTTTGTTTTCCAGCCTTGTTGTCAAGCTCCATTGGACTAAAGGACCTTGTCATTTCCCCACACTTGCTCGGCAAGTGTGTGTTTCGGTTATTGGATTATAACTTTGGACTCTAATATCACACATTGGACATTGTTTTCCTGGACTATATTTGACCTTTCCTGAAAGGTCTACTTCTGAACTATATTCTTCACTTGTTTTTATTGACTTTATATATTCCTTTAATAAAGATATTAGATAGATTCTGGTCTCTGCGCATGGTTATTGGTGCTCTGCAGCCTGGGTCCTGACACTTCCTTGGAGTCAGATGGGAACGAGTAGTGGATTTGCGTGTCATCTGCGTGTCATCTGCATGTCAAGCTCTAAAGACTAAATAAGACACAGACAGGTCAAAGGCAAATGGAACAGATGTGTTTATTCACCTTGGCCAACGCAGATCCCGGCAGAGTCTACACTCCAAAGATGGACGTAAAAACAATTGGGAACATACAGCTTTATTTATAGAGCTTTGACAGCAATTTAAAACAAAAGGACTTTGCTGCCCTGGATGTTGATTGGTCCAGGCCAGGCATGGGCAAACTTCAGCCCTCCCTCCAGGTGTTTTGGACTTCAACTTCCTACTGGCTGTTAGGAATTGTGGGAGTTGGAAGTCCAAAACACCTGGAAGGGAGTCCTTGAAATTGGCCCATGCCTGGTCTAAACTAATCAAAATCCAAGACTAGGATCTGCTCATTGATTGGTGAGGATGCACTGTTGGCCGTAGCTGTTGAGAGGTTGGTAGGTTTTTGGGGCGGGAGTGATTTTTATAAACTGACATTGATCAATTTGAAGTCTTATGGCTGTTTCCTTGGTCCACCCATGGAGGGGTGCAGGAGAAAAGAATGTGGGCAGTGTCTGTGTTAATGGGGCTGGTAGCTCTGTCCCCGTCCACCTGGAACAAAGCAGTTGGTTTCAACTGGCCACACAATGGGTGCCAGGGGTGTTGGCACAGCCTCAATGGGCTCCCAGGGAGGGGATCTGATTGGGAGATGGGGATCCGGAAATGTTGATGAAGGGGACAAGGGACAAGGACCAGATTTAATAAGAAATGAAGAATAGAAGGTTTGATTAATAAATAGAAATAGTACGAAGAATAGGTTTGATTAATAAATATTCTTAGTCTTTTCATGTAGAAGAAATCAATCTTAAGCAAATCCTGTGGTTTTGTGGATTATGTCTCTTCCTGGACCAAATAATGAGATGTTCCCTGAGGTGTATGTGTATATTCTTGTGCAACTTTGCTAAGTTCATTCAGAAGTCACCTGGAACTGGAAGATAGTTCATTTTCAGACTCGGTTTCTCGGCGCCCTTGGACTCACAGGTTTTGGGGTTCTGGTGTTTTGATAGCACAATGAAGGAGGGAAGAGATGGCCTTTGCCAGATTTCCACTTATTCTTTGGACCCAGAACCATAAATGGTGCTCCTAGCAGAAGGGGCTTCGAGTGGGTGGCTCTTTTCGTGCAGTGGCATAATGGGTTAAACCCTTGTGCTCCCGAACTGCTGACCTGAAGGCTGACAGTTTGAATTGATGTGATTTTCCAGCTTCTTGGCAGGGGGTTGGACTGGATGGCCCATGAGGTCTCTTCCAACTCTATGATTCTATGATTCTATGATAGAGTGAGCTCTTGCTGTTAGCCCTAGCTTTTGCCAATCTAGCAGTTCAAAAACAGGCAAGATAAATAGTAAACAAATAGTAGATAAATAGATACCTCTTCGGCAGGAAAAGGCAAAAAGATACTCCAAGCAATCATGCTGGCCACATGACCAGAAGGTGACAACACAGGCTTCCCGGCTTAGAAAAGGAGAAAAGCGCCACCCAGAGCCAGAGATGAGCATCACCTCCAGAGCTGGAAATGAAAGGAGAAGCCTTTGCCTTTGTCTGTGTATTTGTGTCTTGTATTTCATTGTAAGAAGAAACTGAATGTTTGTGTCTGTTTATATGTTGTAATCGGTTCTGAGTCCCCTTGGTCAGAAGGGCGGAATATAAATAAAGCATTATTATTATTACTACTACTACTACTACTACTATACTTGCGGTCCTCTCCTGCACCTTTCACTCAGGGGCGGCTCAAGTAGTAAGCAAACTACACATTTGCAGAAGATGCAATCCTCTAGGGGGCGCAGTTGAGGCGCATCCAGGCACCCAGATTCCAGGTGCAAAAAAGAGGGAGGAAGCAGAAAAGGGCTCTCTGCTGCGAGGAGGAGGGAAAGAGCAATGGTGGGGATCGAACCCTCAGCCGGCTCTTGCTGCACTGCTTCCAGGGCTTCCCGGAACTTCAAGCAGGACCTGCGCAGGGGCTTGGTGACAGAGGAGGCCGGGGGCTTGGCAAGGGAAACTCCCGGCCAAACTCCAGGCCTCCTCCGTTACTGCAAGGGAGGAGGCCAGGCGCTCAACAAGGAGGAAAGCGTCTCTTCCCTCGGCAAAGTCCTGGCCTCCTCCATTGCTGCAAGGGAGGAGGCCGGGAGCTCGCTGAGGAGAGAAGCATCCCTTACTTGCCCAAGCCCCAGCATCCTCCATTGCTGCAAGGGAGGAGGCCGGGAGCTCGCCGAGGAGAGAAGCATTCCTTCCCTCGCCGAAGCCCCGGCCTCCTCCATTGCTGCAAAGGAGGAGGCCGGGAGCTCGACGAGGAGAGAAGCGTTCCTTCCCTCACCAAAGCCCCGGCCTCCTCTGTTGCTGCAAGGGAGGAGGCCAGGGGCTCGATGAGAAAGGAAGCGTTCCTTCCCTCGCCAAACCCCGGCCTCCTCCTTTGCTGCAAAGGAGGAGGCCGGGGGCTCAATGAGGAGGGAAGCGCCATTTCCCTTGCCAAACCCTGGCCTCCTTCCTTGCTGCAAGGGAGGAAGCCGGGGCCTCAACAAGGACAGAAGCAGCGAGTTATTGGTTTGGGAGGGGGGCAAAAATATTGATTGCTTACACTTGAAAATTACCTAGGGACAGTTCTGCTCTCCCTCCTGTGCTGCCTTCACCCCAGACCTGCCTGTTCTTGCTTGCCCTGCACCTTCCCTCCAGACAGCCATTCCTTCTCTTACAGAGAAGACTGAGCCTGTCCTGAGAAGGCAATTCCAGGCATATAAGACTAAATGCGGGTCTTATAAAATGCCATGACTGGTGGCTGCTGGGGCTGCTCCTTTCAGCCCGGTCCTTGTGTTGCCGACACATTCTTCCCTGCTGCCTCCCCCCGAAAGACAAGGCAAGCAGTGTTTGGGACAGTTGTACATTTACAGTCCTTCCCATTTCTTGCACTGGCCAAAGGAATTTTTATTGCATGTTTTATGGTCCCTCTTCCACTTCCTAACAAAGGGATGCAGATAGGATGCGTGCTGTGGTGTTCCTGCATTTTTCTGTGTTTCTTTAAGTTCTAACAAAAGAACAGAGTTTCCTCTTAAACTAAAAAATGGGAGCTTCTGTGTTTTTCAGGTTTATCTTATCCTGATCTTTTAAAAAATTCACCTCAAGGTACCTGCCTGTGACTTGATGTGCATGTTTTGATATCTTTTTCACCTCTTGTGAGTTGTTTGACTTCTTATTTATTATTTATTTATTTACAGTATTTATATTCCGCCCTTCTTTCTCACCCCAAAGAGGACTCAGGGCGGATCACAATGCACATATACATGGCAAACATCCCATGCCGTTATTAGACATATGACACACAGAGACAGACACAGAGTCTATTTGACATTTTCCAGTTTCTGGCTTCACGAGGGTATGCTCGATTCTGGCTACAGGGGGAGCCGCTCCTTCATCATTCACTGTGACAGAGTCCTTGATGGAGTACTTCCTCATCTTCTGCACACTGCTGGAGATTTGATGGCGTTGTAAATTAGTTAAATTAGCCTCTCCGCATAAGTGGTACCTAAATTCCTACTTGACAGATGTGTTGTGGTTCAGTCTGACGATAAAGTGGGATTTGGGTCTATGCAGGCTGACCATGGAAATGTTGAAGTTAGGCAGGCTCCCTCCCTCCTATCCTTCCATAGGAAGGTTAAAACTTGGTTATGGGGCCAGGCTTTTGAATAATAATTGGCAGCGTTAATTATTATCATGTACGCTGAACTCAATCGACAGACCCAGTTTTTTGAACTGAACACACCTACCTGTATTTTATAATGTGTTTTATGAATACTGATGTAAGTTAATAATAATTTTTTAACTGATTTATATTGCACTGTATAATTTTTATATATGTGTTTTATTGTAAGCCACCCTGAGTCCCCTGTTGGGTGAGAAGGGCGGGATATAAATATTGTAATAAATAAATAAAGAAAGAAAGGTTGAAGGCTCTGAATTGTTAAAGAAACCGCAGACTAGCAGTGAAACTGGAGCCTGGGATAAGCAGACTAGCAGTGAAGCAGAAGCCAGTGATAAGGGTGACCTTTCACAGGATTCGGAACATCAACAGAGTTCAGAACATCAACAAGTTCCAGGTGTCTCTGGCAGTGAGTCAGAGGAGTCTTCCTTAGATATGGATACAAGGTTAAGGTTAAAAGTTCATTGGACCAGACATTCTCTTAGAATAGCTGGTAAATGTGCGGGAACCCAAGGACAGAGAAATGCTTTCTTAGTCTGTGAGCATGGTTAAGTAAGGGAGAAACAGGGAAAGATTTCAGACAAAGCAACGTTGATTTTGGAAACAGAGTTCCTGTCTTGTCTATGCTCTTGGAAAAGTATTCTTGCTTTTGTTCATGCCTGGATCTTGTATTTTGGATGGTGTTTTAAAGCTTATGCTGCCTTAATTCTGGGTTGATCTGTTTATTAAAGACTTTTAACTATATTCTTCAGACTGCATCTGCATTGGATTATTGCCTTCTACTGACTGCCTTTACATGTGGATTATTGCTTTCTTTACTGCTTTTTATCCAGACTTTGCTATCTTTTATCAATAAACTATTAAACCAAGCTTGCAGTGGTGGTATGTATGTAAGAAAGCACGGTCACCACCAACCCAGGGAGAAGCGCAACAGAGTTTTTGCGACCCTGGAGAGGATTAGGTGTGGTAGTCTTCAGGACAGACCCCCCAACCTTAAGGTCTTGCTTTTGAACGCCAGATCTGTCAATGGTAAAACAGCTGTCATCCAGGATTTGATCCTGGATGAGAGGGCAGATCTGGCATGCATCACCGAGACATGGCTGGATGAGCTGGGAGGTGTGAATCTTACCCAGCTGTGTCCTCCTGGTTTCGGGGTGCATCAACAGGCCAGAGTTGGGGGGCGGGGAGGAGGAGTTGCGGTGATCTTTCGGCAGTCCATCGCCCTGATCAGATGCGCCGTTCCACAATCCCCGAGGTTCGAGTGTGTCTTCCTGAAGGTGGGAGCCCGAGACAGCTTGGGGATTCTGTTGGTGTACCGTCCACCCCGCGACCCAGCAGTCTCTCTGTCCGAGCTAGCAGAAGTGGTCTCCAATGCGGCCCTTGTCTCCCAACAACTGATAGTTTGGGGAGACTTTAACATTCATGCCGAGACCACATTGACAGGTGCAGCTCAGGATTTCATGGTTGCCATGACAACCATGGGGCTGTCTCAAGTTATATCTGGGCCCACACATCAGGCAGGACACACCTTGGACCTTGTTTTTATTGTGGACGGTGGGACAGTCAGAGTGGAAGAGCAAAACATTCTTCCATTGTCATGGTCTGACCATCATCTGATCTGTTTAAGTATCGCCGTGCCTTCTAACCTCCGCAGGGGTGGTGGACCCATTAAGATGGTCCGCCCCAGGAGACTGATGGATCCGGATGGACTTCTGAGGTCTCTTGGGGATCTTCCTGTCCTGGAGACTGGCGATCCTGTCGATGTCCTGGTTGATCGCTATAATAGTGAGCTATCAAGGGCATTGGACACGATCGCTCCCGAACGTCCCCTCTCACTGCGTAGAGTCGCATCGACTCCTTGGTTTACCGAGGAGTTGGCTGTGATGAAGCGTAGGAGGAGGGGACTAGAGTGCATCTGGAGGAAATCTCGGGACGTGTCCGACCAAGCACGGGCTAAAGCCGCTATTAAGGCGTACTCCGTGGCTCTGCGAGCAGCCAGGAAAGTTTTCACGACTGCCCGCATAGCGTCTGCAGCCAACAGGCCATCGGAGTTGTTCCGAGTTGTGGGGGAGCTCCTGCGGCCTCCTGAGGTCCAGGGGCTTCCCGATGACTTGGCAACTGGGTGCAGCGATTTCGCGCACCACTTTGCAGGCAAAGTTGCTCAGATACGCCTTGAGCTAGACTCCAGCTCAATTGTGGTCTCAGCGGAGGTAACCGAGGTACCTGTCTGTTCGATCTTATGGGATTCTTTCCGGCTTGTTCTTCCTGATGACGTGAAGGGGATTCTTGGGTCTGTGAGGGCGACCACCTGCGCTCTGGATCCTTGTCCCTCTTGGCTGGTCAAGCTGGCCAAAGATGGGTTGTTGGATTGGTTTGTGACCATAATAAATGCTTCTTTGGTTCAGGGGTCGGTGCCATCCTACTTTAAGCAGGCGGTAGTAAAACCACTACTAAAAAAGCCTTCGCTTGACCCATCTATTTGTAACAACTACAGACCAATCTCCAACCTCCCGTTTTTGGGCAAGGTTCTGGAGCGGGTGGTTGCCAAGCAGCTCCAGGAATTTCTCGATGACACTGATTTTCTGGACCGCTCGCAGTCTGGCTTCAGGCCTGGGCACAGTACCGAGACGGCTTTGGTCGCCCTGGTGGATGACCTCCGCAGGGAGCTGGACAGGGGGAGTGTGACCCTGCTGGTTCTCTTGGACATCTCAGCGGCTTTCGATACCATCGACCATGGTATCCTTCTGGGGAGGCTCGCCGGGATGGGGCTCGGTGGCACGGTTCTGCAGTGGCTCCGGTCCTTCCTGGAGGGTCGTTCCCAGATGGTGAAGCTGGGGGACACCTGCTCAGACCCCTGGCCATTGACCTGTGGGGTCCCGCAAGGGTCTATTTTATCCCCTATGCTATTTAACATCTACATGAAACCGTTGGGAGAGGTCATCCGGAGTTTTGGAGGGTGTTGCCATCTCTACGCAGATGACACGCAAATCCACTACTCATTTCCATCTAACTCCAAGGAAGCCCCTCGGATTCTGAACCAGTGCCTGGCCGCTGTGGCGGACTGGATGAGGAGGAACAAGCTGAGGATCAATCCTGACAAGACAGAGGCCCTCCTGGTCAGTCGCCCATCTGATCGGGGTATTGGGTGGCAACCTGTGCTGGACGGGGTTGCACTCCCCCTGAAATCACAGGTCCGCAGTTTGGGGGTCCTCCTGGATTCAGCGTTGACGCTTGAGGCTCAGGTGTCGGCGGTGGCCGGGAGGGCTTTCGCACAACTCAAACTTGTGCGCCAACTGCGACCATACCTCGTGAAGTCTGACTTGACCATGGTGGTGCATGCCTTAGTTACCTCTAGACTGGACTACTGTAATGCGCTCTACGTGGGGCTTCCCTTGAAGACGGCCCGGAAACTACAATTGGTCCAGCGCTCGGCAGCCAGATTAATAACAGGGGCGAGCTACAGGGAACGATCTACTCCCCTGTTTAAAGAGCTCCACTGGCTGCCGTTCACTTTCCGGTCCCAATTCAAGGTGCAGACCATCATCTATAAAGCCCTAAACGGTTTGGGACCCACCTACCTTAGGGACCGTATCTCCTACCATAAACCTGCTCGTTCCCTCCGCTCATCCGGGGAGGCCCTTCTTTCGCCACTGCCTTTATCCCAGGCCCGTCTTGTGGGAACGAGAGAGAGGGCTTTTTCTGCTGTGGCCCCCTGACTGTGGAATTCATTGCCCACTGAGATTAGGCAAGCCCCCACCTTGTTAGCCTTTAAGAAAGATCTAAAAACATGGCTTTTCCGATGTGCCTTTGGGGAGTAAATGTAATATATTGCTCTGGCCATTCCCCTTGGTTTTTATCCTTTAGACTGCGCCACCATTTTATTTCCCTGTTTCCCCCTATTCCTATGTCTCTCTCTCCCGAGTTTTTAATTAAGTGTTCATGTGACCTGCCCTGGTTTTCATTGTTTTCTCCGATTTGGGTTGTAATATATATTCGATGATTTTGCACTGTTATATTGTGTTTGATTTGCTGTTTATTTTGTTATATTGTATGGTGTCTGGGCATGGCCCCATGTAAGCCGCCCCGAGTCCCCATAGGGGAGATGGTGGCGGGGTATAAATAAAGTTTTATTTTATTATTATTATTATTATTATTAAGAACAAGGTGAACCAGCCAAGAGGTACAACAAGATGCAACTGTCTTTCAGCTGCATAGGTCAACAGCAAGTTGGACTACTAATGGTCAGGAGCTTACCCTGACCCGGGCTGGCTTCGAACTCATGACCTCTCGGTCAGTCGTGATTTATTGCATCTGGCTACTAACTAGCTGTGCCACAGCCCAGTCCTTCTTTTTAAGTGAATGTGATTGAAGGCAGAGAAAAGAATAAAAAAAGGACCCGAATCAGTATTTCTCTCTCTTTCTATCAGCAAATAACTCCTAATGCAGTCCCTCCTCCTTTTGCTTCTTGCGCTGTGAAATTGCTTTACCAACAGGAGCCCTTGGTGGCTCAATAGGTTAAACCCTTGTGCCGGCAGGACTGCTGACCGAAAGGTTGGCAGTTCAAATCTGAAGAACGGGGTGAGCTCCTGTCTGTCAGCTCCAACTTCCCATGCAGGAACATGAGAGAAGTCTCCCTCAGTATGGTAAAACATCTGGACGTCCCCTGGGCAACATCCTTGCAAGCAGCCAATTCTCTCACACCAGAAGTGACTTGCAATTTCTCAAGTTGCTCCTCACACACACAGATACACACATCCAATAGGATTAACATCTTCATGTTTTTTGGGGGGTGGATTTAACGTTCTCAGGTTTGGTATAACAGCCTAATTTTGCAGTGTTATGTTTTTGCCAATTTTATTGTCATATATTGATTTTTATTGTTACCATTGCTGCTATTTGTTGCTGCTGTTTTTATGTTAGAGAGCAGTGGGTCACGTTTTTTGTGGCTTTGTTTCCTTTTCAAGAGCGTTGTTTCCCTTTCTTCTACCACATTTCCTTTTGAACCCACAGTAGTCAGAGAACTTCCTTCCTTTTGGCTCTCTCTTACTGCAAATTCAGTCAAATGTCCTCATTAGAGAGAACTTTGGACAGATTAGGCTAAAAGCGGATCATTTGCGTCATTGGCACCAGAGGATTTTTTAACCTAATTTGATGCACTAAATGTTTAGGGGTGTATCATATGTGACAGAGTAGATGGAGATAGTGGAGATGCTTGAATGACAATTGGCGCAATTGCTCGAGATATTATAACGAATCCATTGCAAGGTCAACAGCTAGCATTTATCAAAGGTCGAACTACAGCTAAAGCGATGTTGAGAAAGCCTCAAGAGCTACGTCTCAGTCACGATATATTGCGGGTTGGTTCATTTGGGTCCAATGTTGATTCCAAGCAACATTATGAAGCAATTCTGAGGTTCTTACCCTTGAGACTTATGCTTCATGTTCAGGGCCAACCTGGACGGTGTTGAAGAGTCTCAAGCACCTTCAAATCAGTTCTTTGGCCTCAGAGGAAGACTGTGTCTTCAAACATAGGCCATTTGGACTGAGGTTGAGGATTGCTCTGGCATTCACAGCCATTGAGAAAGAGGGACCTAGAAAAGCTTTTCAGCTGCAAAGCTCCTTGAACTTAAGACAACCAAAGACTGTAATATATATTTTCCTTTTCCCCTTTGAAACCTCCAGCTTATTGGGATAACCTTTTGTGAACAATAAAACCAGTTTTGAGTTATCTACAGTGTTTTGGTCCTTGGGAGTTCCAGTTTCCCTAAAGAAGGGCAAGATGCAATCCCCTGGGGAAAGATGTCATGTCCATGCCTCTTTCACTAAGAGTTATAGCCCAGTTGATTACAGTTTTTGAGAAGTTGACTTGATTGGTTAGCAAACTTCTTGATTCCCAGAAAGTTGCATTGCTTAAAGGAACTTTGAGCGAGAAATGTGATGCTTTCAGATCCATAATGGGTAGGATACGGTGAGGTTACTTTTAAGGCAGCCTGAGCCAGACTGTGTGAGGAATGTGCAGAGGAGAGGTCTGTTGCCACCACCCTTCCCTAGTTTTGCCCCATTAGTGCTGGTTCAGTCAAAGTTTCTGAGATCGGCCTTGCAGGTCCCTAAATGCATCTCTAAATCCACGGTGCGACTGGAGATGGGCTTTATGAGGGTGGAGGCCAGGGTGTGAGTGGCCATACTTAAACTCTGGCTTAGAATATCCCGTGTTCCCTTTGGTCTGCCCCACTAACCATGGAGGATGACTTCCAATCCACATGGAAGCAGGTAGTAGCATCCAGAATCTCCTCATTGGGATTTTCTCCAGGTCTGCTGCTCACTATGGATTATAATCAAGACAAAGCTCTAATTAAACAGCGTATCACAAATATAGAGAGCCAACTAGATCTGGCCTCTGTTCCAACCTTCCTTATCAACGAAGACTGCAGATATTGTGCTTCCCCTATGGCTTATTTAACAAATTTAGAGGTGCCCATTCATCAAAGGGCTTTCACTCTCCTATCAGCCGTACTCAAGGACTGCTATCAAAAGATCCTTTTCCTAGCTCTGCCCCTGTGACTCGGGTCATATAGAAACAATAGAACATGTTGTTGGGAATGGACGAGCCATTAAGTTCTAATCACCCTCTTTATGAGGTAAATTCCCATTAAAATAGCAGAGTAAAAATTGCAGTAGTGAGACTTACGCGGTGTGAGTTTTGGAAGGCCTCTGTGTCTTCAGGAAGGCAAAGGAATGCAAAGTTAGCTTTAACGTTTAAAAGCATTTATTAAGGTAAAAAGAAATCCATTGATAGATAGAAATGGTTTGGAGCTAACTATCTAATCTGTCCTGTTCTAATACACATAGATGGATTAAAATAACAAAGCTCTAGATAGCTACATCTTGGCTATTAGAGGACAGAGGTACGTCCTCTCTGGAACAAAGCAGGAAGCTGGAATGGCAACCAAGCCTCGTGGGTCGCTTCTTCTCTAGGGCCATAAATATTCCAAAAGCTTTTAGGATTCATTCACCACTTTAAGTATTACACCTGCTGTATAATTATCCCTCCCTGATAACTTGATATTGCTTTGCACCTTGGCCTGGATCTTTTGACCCAAATCGGGATTTTAATATTATTGTGTATATTGACTTTTATGACTGTTTTTAATCATGTTGAAGTTTTACTGCTCAGTTTAATGTTTTATCTGACTTGTGCTGTTGTGTCTGGGCATGGCCCCATGTAAGCCTCCCCGAGTCCCTCCGGGGAGATGGGGCGGGATATAAGAATAAAATTATTATTATTATTATTATTATTATTATTATTATTATTATTATTATTATTATCAACACAACGACGTTGTATGGCACAGCAAACAAGATAGATATGCTGGATTTCGTTTTGCAAAACCACAAGTCGAACACTTCCCAAGTGTCTAGGACTGTGTGATGTATTTTCTGATGATGCGTGCAGATCCCAGTAGGGTGGCCTTTTGCAGTTGGCAGATGGTGATTTTGTCAATGTCTATTGTTTCCAAATGCCGGCTGAGATCTTTTGGCACAGCACCCAGTGTGCCCATCACCACCGGGACCACCTGTACTGGTTTCTGCCAGAGTCTTTGAAGTTCAATCTTGAGGTCCTGATAGCGGCTGAGTTTTTCCTGTTGTTTTTCATCTATGCGACTGTCACCTGGGATGGCAACATCAATGATCCAAACCTTGTTCTTTTCCACAACTGTGATGTCTGGTGTGTTGTGTTCCAGAACTTTGTCAGTCTGGATTCGGAAGTCCCACAGTATCTTTGCGTGCTCATTTTCCAATACTTTTGCAGGTTTGTGATCCCACCAGTTCTTTGCTGCTGGGAGGTGGTACTTGAGGCATAAGTTCCAATGAATTATTTGGGCCACATAGTTGTGCCTCTGTTTGTAGTCTGTCTGTGCGATTTTCTTACAGCAGCTGAGGATATGATCAATGGTTTCGTCGGTTTCCTTGCACAGTCTGCATTTTGGGTCATCAGCTGATTTTTCAATCTTGGCCTTAATTGCATTTGTTCTGATGGCTTGCTCCTGGGCTGCAAGGATCAGGCCTTCTGTCTCCTTCTTCAGGGTCCCATTCGTGAGCCACAGCCAGGTCTTCTCCTTATCAGCTTTTCCTTCAATTTTGTCAAGGAACAAAATATTATTATTATTATTATTGACACAGCAAACAAGATAGATATGCTGGGTTTCGTTTCACAAAATCACAAGTCGAACACTTCCCAAGTGTCTAGGACAGTGTGATGTATTTTCGGATGATGCGTGCAGATCCCAGCAGGGTGGCTTTTTGCAGTTGGCAGATCGTAATTTTGTCAATGTCTATTGTTTCCAAATGCCGGCTGAGATCTTTTGGCACGGCACCCAGTGTGCCCATCACCACCGGGACCACCTGCACTGGTTTCTGCCAGAGTCTTTGAAGTTCAATCTTGAGGTCCTGATAGCGGCTGAGTTTTTCCTGTTGTTTTTCGTCAATGCGACTGTCACCTGGGATGGCAACATCAATGATCCAAACCTTGTTCTTTTCCACAACTGTGATGTCTGGTGTGTTGTGTTCCAGAACTTTGTCAGTCTGGATTCGGAAGTCCCACAGTATCTTTGCGTGCTCATTTTCCAATACTTTTGCAGGTTTGTGATCCCACCAGTTCTTTGCTGCTGGGAGGTGGTACTTGAGGCATAAGTTCCAATGAATCATTTGGGCCACATAGTTGTGCCTCTGTTTGTAGTCTGTCTGTGCAATTTTTTTACAGCAGCTGAGGATATGATCAATGGTTTCATCTGTTTCCTTGCACAGTCTGCATTTTGGGTCATCAGCTGATTTTTCGATCTTGGCCTTAATTGCATTTGTCCTGATGGCTTGCTCCTGGGCTGCAAGGATCAGGCCTTCTGTCTCCTTCTTCAGGGTCCCATTCGTGAGCCAGAGCCAGGTCTTCTCCTTGTCAGCTTTTCCTTCAATTTTGTCAGGGAACTTTCCATGCAATGTTTTGTTGTGCCAGTTGTCAGCTCTAGTTTGTAGTGTGGTTTTCTTGTACTGGTTTTTTGTCTGCTGTGCTTTGAGGAGTTTCTGATTTTTGACTTCAATCAAAGCAGGTTCTTCACTTTGCTTTACATATTCTGCCAGGGCATGTTCTTCTTCTTTGACTGCTTGTTTTACTTGTAGGAGTCCTCTGCCCCCTGATCTTCTAGGCAGATATAGCCGGTCAACATCACTGCGAGGGTGCAGTGAATGATGAATGGTCATGAGTTTTCTTGTTTTTCTGTCCAAATTGTCCAGTTCCATCTGTGTCCAGTTTATGATGCCAGCAGTATATCTTATGACAGGTATGGCCCAGGTGTTTATGGCCTTGATGGTGTTGCCTCCATTGAGCTTGCTTTTGAGAATTTTTCTGACCCTTTGTGTGTATTCTTTGCTGACCACAGTTTTCACATGTTCATGCTTGATGTTGTCCAGCTGTAGTATGCCCAGATATTTATAGGCCTCTGGCTGGTGACACTTTATTGTTTGGCCATTGGGCATATTTATGCCCTCACTTTCAATGATTTTTCCCTTCTTCAATGCCAAACTGGGGAAGTTATGTCAAAGCCCTAGGAGAGATCACATTTCTAGAAACATCAAAGGGTGGGTTGACCTAAATAGGACGGGAAGCAGGAAACAATGGTGAATCCTATCTAGGCATGCTTTGGAAATGGGGAAAGGATTCCCTCAATCTAACTCTATCATCTATCTGACTACATTTAGACTTGAGTAGTCCAGGGTGATTCCCAACACATGTGCTCCTCCAGTGCCCGTTCTACATGGATATCTGTACCAGGCTTATCTTACTTTTGATACCCAAGCACCCAGGCCGTTCAGGACAATTGTATACCTCCCTGCTATTTGTAGATACTAATTCAGCCACAACCTACAATGTTGCAAAGTTTTGTGCCACAGCATGCAGAATCCGTCAGGGGATGACTGGTCCCAAAAGTTAACTATGTATTCAGTAATCATCTCCCTTGATTCTATAATTTGCTGATAGACCTGTGCATTGTATGTTTGTATGTTTTTACCCCGTTTCCCCTTCTGCTCCCCCACCCCCCCGTATTGTGCTTCAGTATCTCTTTTAAAACTTTTAATATACTAAACATACCAAGTTGTATGAAACTGTGACCTTTATTTCCTGTGCTGGCCTGTGATCGAAATAAATGATTTGATATGATTTGATCTGTTGCCACCAAGCCGGTCCTGCCTCCCTTGTTTCAACTGTGACCGAAAGACCTGCAGGCTTCCCAAAGGAGGATCAATTGATGATAGGGTTGTTGTATGTTTTCCAGGCTGTATGGCCATGTTCCAGAAGCAGCATTATCTCCTGATGTTTCACCCACATCTATGGCAGGCATCCTCAGAGGTTCTGAGGTCTGTTGGAAGCTAGGTAAGTGGGGTTTATATATCTGTGGAACGAAGTCCAGGGTGGGAAAAAGAGCTCTTGTCTGTTTGAGGCAAGTGTGAATGTTGCAATTGGCCAGCTTGATTAGCATTTAATGGCCTTGCAGATTCAAAGCCTGGCTGCTTCCTCCCTGGGGGCATCCTTGGGTTGGGAGGTGTTATCTGGCCCTGATTGTTTCCTGCCTGGATTTCCCCTGTTTTCAGAGTGTTGTTCTTTATTTAGGCTTTTTCTTAATCCCTCCTTATTATCCAACATTTTCACTTATCCAACACTTTTATTTTTCAGTGATTGGTTTTGGGGGGGGGGGGGGAGGCGCCAAAATTCAGTTCACCTACACTTTAAAATTACCTTGGGCCAGCCCTGGCCGTACAGGCCGGAAAACATACAACAACCCTGTGATCCCAGCCATGGAAGCCTTTGACAACACATAGAAATAGATACATTCCAACTGTCATCCCTCAGCCTATTCTAAGAAAACTACTCATTGAGGGCTGGAGACTTGGGCAGTGTGTGGTTGAATTCCAACAATTTGGAGGAAGATGTGAAAACTGGAGGAGAGAATGTCAGCAATGTAAGATATGCAGATGACGCCGTACTCATAGTGGAAAAATAGGCAAAGACTTGGAAGGATTGCTGAAAAAAGTGAAGGGAACAAGTGCAAAGGCATGCTTAGGGATGAACATGAAGAACATGAAAATAATGAGCTACATAACTTTTAAGCAGGCGGTGGCTTGGAAAAGCACCCACAAAGGTCCTCACATCCTCACAACCTCTGAGGATGCCTGCCATAGATGTGAGTGAAACGTCAGGAGAGAATATTTCTGGAACATGGCCATACAACCCGGAAAACATACAACAACCCTGTGATCCCGGTGATGAAAGCCTTCAACAACAAATTGATAATAGCCCTCCCCCTGCTGTCGCAAAGTCAGAAAGGCAGGGCCAGGCTGGTCAAAGTGTAGTTTCTCCAAGACATTTGAAAGACTCCATGTAAAGTATATGCTTCTTTTTAAAAATCTTTTCCGCTCTATTGAAATTTTGCTCTTCCAAAGATGCTGGAAACTCCGGGAGGACCCAGCAGAAACTGTACCTCAAAGTATACCAAAACGGAACCCTTTAATACATGTACTGAATTTTTTGTGTAACTTGGATTAATATGTGTTATATCAATTCCCAAGTATCTAAAGATAAAATCAAATGAACTGTAAAGGCATCCATTTCCCCCAGTGCCCTCCATTAGCATAAACCCCTGAGAATAGATATCACTGAGCCATCAAGAAACTTCCTTCCAGACTTGATAACATAATCTCTTTTGTATATATGTGAAGGGCAGATAATCCCTTTATCCTCAGGGTTGTTTAGACTGGGTTATGAGTTTTTTTGGGCAGCCCAGTGATTCCAACCACTATAGCCAGGGTGTGGTGCAGCTGGTTAATAGCCAGTTGCAATAAGTCACTACTGACCGGGACATCATGAGTTCGAAGCCAACCCGGGTCGGAGTGAGCTTCTGACCATTAATAGTCTAACTTGCTGTTGACCTATGCAGCCCAAAAGAGAGTTACATCTGTCAAGTAGGAAATTTAGGTACCGCTTCATGCGGGGAGGCTAATTTAACTAATTTATGACACCATAAAAAAACTCTCCAGCAGCATGCAGAATGAGGAAGTACTCCATAAAGGACTTAGTGTCACAAGTGGACATTGAAGCGGCAACTCCCCCTGTGGCCAGAATTGAGCATACCCTCATGAAGCCGGAAGCTGGAATGTTAAATTGCCTCTGTACCTGTCTATATATATGTCGTATGTCCAATGGCACTGAATGTTTGCCATGTATATGTGCATTGTGATCCACCCTGAGTCCTCTTCGGGGTGAGAAAAAAGGGCATGGATCCTAGCTGGTTTGATTCTCATCCAAGCAAGGGAAGACATAGAAAGTCTGAATAACTGTCAACATGTCTTGTATTTTACTGTAAAGGTGTGCTTGTACAGTTTTGAATCGTGACTTGGTACTTGCATTCTTTTTAATAAACCTTTGTAGTTTAGGCATGTGCGATCCTTGAAAAAAATGGTTCAATACCCGCTTCAAAAGTAGGGGGCGCTGGCGCTTCATTTCTAAAGTCATTTCCGAATTTTGAAGCAAAAAAATTGAAACTTTCTGAAACTTCCGAATCTTTGTATGTACAGTAGAGTCTAACATATCCAAGCCTCACTTATCCAAGTTTCTGGATTATCCAAGCCATTTTTGTAGTCAATGTTTTAAATATATCGTGATATTTTGGTGCTAAATTCATAAATACAGTAATTATAACATAACATTACTTCGTATTGAACTACTTTTTCTGTCAAATTTATTGTATAACATGATGTTTTGGTGCTTAGTTTGTAAAAGCATAACCCAATTTGATGTTTAATAGGCTTTTCCTTAATCCCTCCTTATTACCCAAGATATTCACTTATCCAAGCTTCTGCCGGCCCGTTTAGCTTGGATAAGTGAGACTCTACTGTACTTTATTAATGGCGGATGCAGATGCGCATGAAGGGAAACATTATCATCAATGGGGAAAATTGAGGGGCCTTTCTCTCCCTCATTATTTGAGCTATCCTAATGAAATTTGCTACAGTGGTAGAACACATTTACCACTGTTAGCTCACAAAATCTAAGAATGTTTGGCTTATCCTCAGACTTTTGGTGAATTTTCAAAGTTTTTATAAAGAAACATTTTTTAAATAATAACAAAAATCTGTTCCTGGTTTGAAAGTGTTATTTCCTATTTCATTGGGTTTTCTGGGCCTGAGAGTGTGTGACTTGCCCAAGATCACACAGTGGGTTTCCATGGCTGAGTGGGAAAACAAGCCACAATCATAGTCCAACTCTCAAACCACTACACTGGAGCCCCCAGATGGCGTAGTGGACTAAGTGACTTGAAGGTTGGGTTGCTGACCTGAAAGCTGCCAGGTTTGAATCCCACCTGGGGAGAGTGTGGATGAGCTCCCTCTATCAGCTCCAGCTCCATGCAGGGACATGAGAGAAGCCTCCCACAAGGATGGTAAAAACATCAAAACATCCGGGCAATGTCCCCTGGGCAACGTCCTTGCAGACGGCCAATTCTCTCACTCCAGAAGCAACTCCGGTTGCTCCTGACACGAAAAAAACAAAAACCACTACACTACACCATGCTTAAGAGCCCCATAGAAATCAACCAGGAAGGGATTTGGGATTTCTCTCCTGGATAGAAGTGGGTTAATAAATTCGCCCATGCCTAGTTTATAATAAACCTCTGTAGTCTGCCTTCAAACCGGGAGCATGTTGCTCTATGTTCTGGCTGATCTGGTTTAGCGGAAGCTCACTGCGCACAGGCTCTCTAACCACAGTCCTAGCTGAAATCACAACACTTGGCTCCCTCCTGCCCACCCCAGCGCTGCAGCACCCCTTTGCAGGAGGGCCCACACAAGGATGACCAGGCAAGAGGCCAAGGAAGGGCATTTTTATCACAAAACGGAGCGAGGGGGGCATTTTGTTCAAGAGAGACAAGAAAACAAGACTCCACACAACTTGCGGCAAGAACACTTGTATTAAAGCAAGGCCATACAGATAATTGACATACACCTCTCCCTGAGCCACCCAATCTCTTGCATTGGGGTTTGTTCCATCTCTTTTGGGGGTGCCTCTATTTGGGGAGGGGTCTCTTCAGGATCCAGGATCAGTCGACGACCGTGATGACCTGGAAGGCCTTGATATCCTTGAATTTGTCGCAGGAGAAGTTGGCTAGCAGCTGCTTGGCGCCCTTCTTCTTGGGAGTGACTTCGAAGCAGACACGGACAGTCTCTTTGCCTTTCACTGGTGGGACCCTGAGGGGGGCAAAGGAGGGGGGTTAGCGGAGGAAGGCCCCTGGGGAGAGCCACTGCTGACCCCTCTATGGCAAAGGCCTGGGGAAAGTGCCTCCCCAAAGTCCACAGAGCAACAGACAGCAATGGGGTCAGCCTGTTCAATGGGGAGAGGGAAAGCTTGTTTCCTGCTGCTCCAGAGACTAGGATATAATGGGGCAATGGAGTCACACTGCAGGAAAGAAAGATTCGATCTAAACATTAGGAAAACCTTCCTGATGGTAAGAACTGTTCGACAGTGGAATATGTTACTGCCTGGGAGTCTGGTGCAGCCTCCTTCTCTAGAGGTCTTGAGCAGAGCCTGGATGGGAGTGTGTCTCATAGAATCATAGAATTTCCAAGTGCATTACACCTGGGCAAATGGGCTGTGCTCCCCCACCACGTAATGCCCCCCTCCCCTCCCTGGCCACTTACTCCTTCCTGATCTCATCCTGCAGCAGGTCACTCCCCTCGGCCAGGAGCAAACAAGAGGAGATCTCTTCTGCTAGTGGGTTGGTGAAGACCATCTCTACCTTCAGCACTTCGCCCACCTTTGCTTGGTTTGGCATCTGAGCACAAAGCAACAGCAGCAGCCAAAAAGCCTTAGGTTAAGCAGGGCCACCTCCATCCATCCCACAGCCACCCCAAAACTATGGTCCCTGAGGAAGCTCAGTGGGGCAGGGGCCCTTGTGGACCACCCTGGGTGGGGCAAGCGACCATATGACCCAGCAGAAACATTCTCCTGATGGCTTGCCTTCAAGGTGACGGTGGGGTTCTCCAGGGAGATGTTCTTCAACACCACGGTGTCAGCCCCCTCCTTGACCTGACACACAGCTGTCGCCCGGATTACATTGTCTGTCGTCAGGTGCTTTTGGTAGTCCGCATAAGAGATCTTGATGGGAAAGGCTTTCTCTGCAAGGGACAGGGTGAAGGACAGAGCCTGCGGTCAGGCACAATCACACTGGCTGACCAAAGCTAGACAGGCCGATGGAGGGAGGGATTCTTTTTTTCCAGTGTTACCTTTTGTGTATGTATGTGTATATATATATGTGTGTGTGTGTCTGTGTGTGTGTACAATTCTACAAAGTATCAATGTGTTATAAATAATAATAATAATAATAATAATAATAATAATAATAATAATAATAATAACTTTATTTGTAAGCTGCTTTATCTCCCTGGGGGAACTCAGGGAGAAAGTGGCAAAAATTCAATGCCATAGCATAACAGCCTTAAAAGTTGTACATATGTTGTTTGATTTATCCCATTTCATTCAACAGGCTGTTGACATAAGTCTTCTTATACACATCCTTAAAAAATTAACTACTTTTAAAAGACTAAAGCCACCCGTATTGCCCACCCCTCCTCCCTCCCTCCGACCATGTATTTATTCAATATTATTATTTTTAACCATATGCATAGTTTTCTTAATTTCTGTAAGGTGGTTGTGTCATCTTCCCACTTTTTGAACCCATTCTATATAAGTCAAAGTAATACAACTATATTTGTATCCCGCCCTCTGTCCCCGGGGGGACTCATCCATCTGTTCTTTATTTCATTTATTTTTATCTTCTCAAGTATCATCTCTCATTACACTTGCAATAATTTGAAATTGATTGCTTTCAGAGTTTAAGATCGTCTAGGAAGGCCCTGCTCCCGGTCCCGCCTCCTTCGCAGGTTTGATTGGCAGGGACGAGAGACAGGGCCTTCTCGGTGGTGGCCCCCTCCCCAGGGATATTAGATCAGCCCCTCCCTCCTGACCTGAAAAAAAGAGTGAAAATGTGGCTTTAGGATCAAGACTTCAGAAAACAATTGCAGTGCAATAGATGGATATGGAATTATGTGCAATGACTACTGGAATGGCCCAGATCACGATCGCATATAGCGTGGTTTTAATAGTGAATGTAATGCTTTTAAATGCTTTGATGTGTTTTAAATTCAATTCTTAAATGTTTATTTTAATCATATGTTGTTTTTAAGGCAGCTAATAGATGTCTATGTGTAAAACCTCCTTGGTAAGGGCGGGGTATAAATATGGTAAATAAATTAAAATAAATAAATAGCTATTCCAATTTTCCATCACCCATATCTTTTCGTCTTCCCATGCCCATGCAATTAATGCTTGTCCGGCCCGTATCATGATCCATCATCAAAACCCAGTCTGGGGACTGAGGGTTACCTTCTTGGGGGCCCAGCGTCAGGGCAAGGGAGTCCTTCCAGACCTCACGGATGGGTTTCCCGGTGTAGACGATGGTCCAGGCATTCATGTTGGCCGTCAGGGTACTGGCTGCAGAGGCCAGGTTGGTCAGCTGTAGGACCAGCTCCACGTCCTGGCCGACCTCAGGACGGCTCTTTACCTCAAACTTCCCTGTCACTCTGGGCTTGGGAGGGTCCGGAAGCAGGGCAGGAATGTCCATGACAGGCATGGCTATGGTGGATATGGTCATTCCGGGCATGGCCATGGCAGGCCCGGCCATGGAGGGCATGGCCATTAAGTTCATGTTCAGCTTATCCCGGGCCTTTTGGAAGGTCTCCCGCTCCTCGCTGCTGCCTGAAAGAGGAAAGCCAGGGGTCAAAGCCCACCAATGGCGCAGGGAGGGCAATGTGCCATCTGTTTCTACACATGGCTTGAAGCCTCAGAGAGGAACTGGAAGGGGCCCCCAGACTATACATCCCTGGACATTCCTCCATGCAGATGACATAGCACTCGGCCACAGCTGCAGACATGGAGTGATAGACTCAGCAGAAATGGACTTCAACCGAACATACCCAAAACAGAGTATCTGGAATGTGTCCTTCAAACTGGAAAAACACTTCAAATCAATAGACAAGCACTAAAGAAGGCCACCCAATTTAAATACCTAGGGTCACTGATCTCCATAGATGGTGACACAATGCCAGATGCAGGGTCACAAATAAATGGAGCCTGGTTGAAATGGTGGCATTCTGTGTGACTCAAAGATGCCTGAACAACTCAAGGCTAGATCTACAGTACAGTTCTCCACTCAGTAGCCCTCCTTCTACGGGGCAGAGTGCTGGCCAGCAAGAAAGAAACACCAACAAGCCCTGGACACAATGGAAATGAAAATGCCGAGATGGAGACTTGGCTTGACACTTCTTGACCATGTGCCGCATAATGACATCCATCAAAGACTAGGAATAAAAGCAACCAGAAAGCAAGTCTACGGTGGTATGGCCAGGTCATGATAAGAGAACCAACATCAGGAGCACAAACAGCTGTCTTTGGAGGTTGCAGGACACGAAACAAAGGCCAAAGAAAAGATGGATGGACACCATCAACTAAGACATGTGTGCTGCCAACCTGAGACCAGAGGAGGCCCAAAACATAGAACCATAGCGTTGGAAGAGACCTCATAGACCATCCAGTCCAACCCCATTCTGTCAAGAATCAGGAAAATCGCATTCAAAGCACCCTGACAGATGGCCATCCAGCCTCTGCCTAAAAGCCTCCAAAGAAGGAGCCTCCACCACACTCAGGGGCAGAAAGAGAGTTCCACTGATAAACAGAAATCTCTTTCTCACACAGTGAGGAAGTTCTTCCTCATGTTCAGGTGGAATCTCCTTCCTTTCCTGCAGTTTGAAGCCATTGTTCCATTGTGTCCTAGTCTCCTTCTCCCTCTCCCTCTCCCACCCTCTGCCCTCCTCTCTATATTGTCTCCCACAAACCCCTTGACCTGGAAGGTCCCAATCTGAAGAGATCCGGGATGCATCCAGGTGGTCCAGTGGCCTCATTCCTGGAATCTGGAACGCATCTTCTGGCCGTGGCCCAAGCCCAATGTTTCCACCTGCTGAGAGGAGGTTCCTTCTTCCTCCTTTAATACCCTTCCTTCATACCTTTCTTCTTGTTGGCTCTTCTCACCTTCTGAGTACTTGTAAGCGTCGGTGACATCAAGTCGAGCGAAGCTGCCCACGGCCTTGGTGCTTAAGTACTTGCCCACGGACCTGATGTCTGTGGCAGCCTTCTTCACCGACTGGGTGTCTTTGTCCAGAATCCAAGTGACCTCGTCAGCATTGACCTCGGCAAAGACGAAAGGGCAGTCGTATCCCAGGTCCACATCTCCCTCCTTGATGGCCACCAAGGAAGCCGGGCCGCACTGGAAGATGTCTGCGAGGAGAGGGGGGCAGAGTTCAAGTTCCAGCGTTCTATGATGAAGTAAAACCCAAGCCCTCCCCCCCCCCCCCAATGTCCCGTGTGAGCTGTTATACTGGAGCTTAGTTCTTGCGGAGTCGCATCCAAAATTTGCCAGCCATTGTACTTGGCGCCCAGGTCAGACCGAGTGAACCAGGCCTCATTCCACACATGGAAGTTCCTGCGAGGAAAAGGAAATGGAAGTTCAGGAAGGAGTCCGTCTGCAGCAGGCACTCCCACCCCACCAGAGAGGCCAGGCGTGAGGCCAAGAGGGAAGGTTCTGTTCAACATCTTTATTAACGACTTAGACGAAGGGTTAGAAGGCACAATCATCAAGTTTGCAGACGACACCAAACTGGGAGGGATAGCTAACGCTCCAGAAGACAGGAGCAGAATTCAAAACGATCTTGACAGACTAGAGAGATGGGGCCGGGCTGTGGCGCAGCTGGCTAGTAACCAGCTGCTATAAATCACTACTGACCGAGTGGTCATGAGTTCGAAGCCCAGGTCGGGTTAAGCCTCCGACCATAAAAAAAATAAAAATAAAAAATAGCCCCGGCTTGCTGTTGACCTAGCAGCCCCGAAAGACAGTTGCATCTGTCAAGTAGGGAAAATTTAGGGACGCTTTATGCGGGAGGCTAATTTAACTAATCTACAACACCATAAAACTGCTCACGAGGAAAAGAATGAGGAAGAACAGCCACCAATGGATGGTGAAGCAACAGCTCCCCCTGTGGCCGGAATCGTGAAGCTGGAAAGATGTTAAAAAAAAATGCCTCTGTGTCTGTCTAAAACTGAATGTTGTTTGTCTGTTGGCATTGAATGTTTGCTATATATGTGTTCATTGTAATCTGCCCTGAGTCCCCTTCGGGGTGAGAAGGGCGGAATATAAATACTGTAAATAAATAAATAAATAAATAAATGGGCCGAAACTAACAAAATGAAGTTCAACAGGGATGAATGCAAGATACTTCACTTCGGCAGAAAAAATGAAATGCAAAGATACAGGATGGGGGACGATGCCTGGCTCGACAGCAGTATGTGTGAAAAAGATCTTGGAGTCCTTGTGGACAACAAGTTAAACATGAGCCAACAATGTGATGTAGCAGCTAAAAAAGCCAATGGGATTCTGGCCTGCATAAATAAGGGAATAGCGTCTAGATCCAGGGAAGTCATGCTCCCCCTCTTTCTATTCTGCCTTGGTCAGACCACACCTGGAGTCACATTGTGTCCAATCCTGGGCAGCGCAGTTGAAGGGAGATGTTGACAAGCTGGAAAGCGTCCAGAGGAGGGCAACTAAAATGATCAAGGGTCTGGAGAACAAGCCCTATGAGGAGCGGCTTAAAGAGCTGGGCATGTTTAACCTGCAGAAGAGAAGGCTGAGAGGAGACATGATAGCCATGTACAAATATGTGAAGGGAAGTCATAGGGAGGAGGGAGGGAGCTTGTTTTCTGCTGCCCTGCAGACTAGGACGCAAGGGAACAAGGGCTTCAAACTACAGGAAAGGAGATTCCACCTGAACATCAGGAAGAACTTCCTCACTGTGAGAAGGGCTGTTCACAAGTGGAACTCTCTGCCCCAGACTGTGGTGGAGGCTCCTTCTTTGGAGGCTTTTAAGCAGAGGCTGGATGGCCATCTATCGGGGGTGCTTTGAATGCAATTTCCTGCTTCTTGGCAGAATGGGGTTGAACTGGATGGCCCCTGAGGTCTCTTCCAACTCTATGATTCTATGATTCTATTATTCTAAGGGCAGGGAGCAGTGGAGGTGGCAATGGTGCAAGAGGGTGGCCGGAGGGGGAAGGCCACATAGACACACTTGTAATAAAATATGATGTATGGTTTAAATAGAATTGCATGAAAGGAGAATGGTTGGGAACTATAGAGGCTGGAGATGCCATCCTAAGAAATGATGAACTGTCATTAAAAGTTGCTGAACTGTTGACACTGACGACCAGAGACAAATAATTAACTCTTGGTGGAAAACAACATGTTTACATGATCAGAGACCATGACTTTTAAGTTAAGGAAGTGCTTATAATGATTCCTTACATTAAGAAGAAGGAAATACAAGTACTATCAATTGGGAAGAAAAGTCAACATCTGCCCGGAACTGATGGGAGTCAGGACGTCTTAGCTGGAAAACACCTGTCATTCATTCACAATAACTAGAACAATATCAGCAAGAATAGTATATGCAAAGAAATGGAAGTCAACAGAAACACCAACCAAGGAAGAATTGATATTAAAGATCACGGACATAAAGAATATGGACAATTTAACTTATCATTTGAAGACCCATCACGGCAAACCAAAAAAAGAAACAGATTGGACTTTACTGACAACTTTTATAGAACAGGAGAAGCTTTTCACAAAAATATACAGATGGAGTGGACATAAACATTATGATAAAACAACACAGTTTATTACCCAGAAGAAAAGTCTGGAAGTACAGTAGAGTCTCACTTATCGAACACTCGCTTATCCAACGTTCTGGATTATCCAACACATTTTTGTAGTCAATGTTTTCAATATATCGTGATATTTTGGTGCTAAATTAGTAAATACAGTAATTACTACATAGCATTACTGCGTATTGAACTACTTTTTCTGCCAAATTTGTTGTCTAACATGATGTTTTGGTGCTTCATTTGTAAAATCATAACCTAATTTGATGTTTAATAGGCTTTTCCTTAATGCCTCCTTATTATCCAACATATTCGCTTATCCAACATTCTGCCGGCCCGTTTATGTTGGATAAGTGAGACTCTACTGTACAACTTTTTAAACCACTTTTTTTCTTTCTTATTTTTATTTTTATTACTTTTTTTCCTCCTCTCACACCTTTTCTTCATCCCTTTTCACTTTCTTTTCTATACCCAATATTGTTCTCACTCTTTTTTGTGTTTAAAATCACTTAATAAAAATATGTTTTTAAAAAAAGAAATGGTTATATATATAAGAGACCTTATTACAATCCAAAATTGTGTCAGACAGCGTAATCTGGTCCACCCGCCATCTTCTCCAAGGGACGGAGGAAGATGGTACATTTGCAAAATAGCAGACTTGCTGGGAATCCAATCTGGCCTACTTTGAGATCTCTTTTCCAGAATGAAGATGGGATGGTAATGTAAATGCATGATGATGAGTGAATGTTGATATGTCTGTGAATGTTGAGGAATATCCCCTTTATTTGTGTAGCTATGTGTCTACCTTCTTTCTCTGTCTCATTGTGAAGGAAATAAAAGAACATTATAAATGCTTTTTTTAAAGTTCGGAAAGTATTTCTGACACACTCCCAGGGAGGAAAGGGGAGGAGGAAGGGCTCTTCTTACCAGACACTGTCATTAGTACGATATTCGAGATAGCTCCCATCTGGGCTGTAGTACTTGTCCACCCTCAAGTTCGTGTTGGTGTCATGGGCTGAGTTGAAGTTGGTGATCATGCGAGCAGGGAAACCGAGGCACCGGAGCACTGGAAGGAAGGAAGAGGCTAAAGTGATTGGAAAGGATTGGAACCACTGACCCCTGCCATGATGACCCTGGCTGACCCTTCTGCCCCTTCAACCCCATCAGCTGCCCTTGGAACCGTACCTGTGGTCAGCACTCCTGCAAAGACCCAGCACTGCCCATACCGGACCGGCCGAAATCCAGAGGACTTCCATTGTTGGAGGATCTTCACACTTCCTGACCAGCTGCCGGGATTCTCCCCACCGGAGTAATTGCCACTCCAGTTTCCCATCAACACGCCTTTGTCATCATTGCTGTTAACCTGGGAATCAAGTAAGGGATGAATGGATGGAGGGATAGAGGGACGGAGGGAGGGATGGATGGATGGATACAGAGATGATTGGATGGATAGAGGGAGGGAGGGATGAATGGATGGATGGAGGGGTGGATGGATAGAGGGAGGGAGGGAAGGAGGGAGGGATAGAGATGATTGGATGGATAGAGGGAGGGAGGGAGGGAGGGAGGGAGGGACGAATGGATGGAGGGAGGGAGGGATGGATGGATGGATAGAGAGATGGAGGGATGATGGATGGAAGGAGGGAGGGAGGGAGGGAGGGATGATGGATGGATGGAGGGAGGGAGGGATGGAGGGATGGAGGGATGGATGGATGGATGGATGGATAAAGGGATGAATGGATGGAGGGATGGAGGGCCGGAGGGAGGGATGGATGGATGGATGGATGGATAGAGAGATGATTGGATGGATAGAGGGATGGAGGGAGGGAGGGATGGAGGGAGGGAGGGAGGGATAGAGATGATTGGATGGATAGAGGGAGGGAGGGAGGGAGGGAGGGACGAATGGATGGAGGGAGGGAGGGAGGGAGGGATGGATGGAGAGATGGAGGGATGATGGATGGATGGATGGAGGGAGGGAGGGATGGAGGGATGATGGATGGATGGAGGGAGGGATGGAGGGAAGGCAGGGGGGATGGAGGGATGGATGGATGGATGGATAAAGGGATGAATGGATGGAGGGACGGAGGGAGGGATGGATGGATGGATGGATAGAGAGATGATTGGATGGATAGAGGGGAGGGAGGGAGGGAGGGAGGGATGAATGGATGGATGGAAGGATGGATGGATGGAGGGATGGATGGATGGATAGAGGGAGGGAGGGAGGGAGGGATAGAGAGATGATTGGATGGATAGAGGGAGGGAGGGATGATGGAGGGAGGGAGGGAGGGATAGAGGGAGGCAGGGGGGGATGGAGGGATGAATGGATGGAGGGATGGAGGGAGGGATGGATGGATGGATAGAGAGATGATTGGATGGATGGATAGAGGGAGGGAGAGAGGGACGAATGGATGGATGGAGGGATGGATGGATGGATAGAGGGAGGGAGGGATGATGGAGGGAGGGAGGGAGGGAGGGAGGGAGGGATAGATGATTGGACGAATAGAGGGAGGGAGGGTGGGAGGGAGGGATGATGGAGGGAAGGAGGGATAGAGGGATGGAGGGATGATGGATGGATGGATGGATGGAGGGATGGAGGGAGGGTGGGAGGGATGGAGGGAGGCAGGGGGGGATGGAGGGATGGATG
Source organism: Anolis carolinensis (assembly GCF_035594765.1). Lineage (NCBI taxonomy): Eukaryota > Metazoa > Chordata > Lepidosauria > Squamata > Anolidae > Anolis > Anolis carolinensis. The sequence continues at coordinate 253,949,817 of NC_085844.1, read as the reverse complement.
GATGGATGGATGGATGGATAAAGGGATGAATGGATGGAGGGATGGAGGGACGGAGGGAGGGATGGATGGATGGATAGAGAGATGATTGGATGGATAGAGGGAGGGAGGGAGGGACGAATGGATGGATGGAGGGATGGATGGATGGATGGATGGATGGATAGAGGGAGGGAGGGATAGAGAGATGATTGGATGGATAGAGGGAGGGAGGGATGGAGGGATGGATGGATAAAGGGAGGGAGGGATGGATGGAGGGAGGGAGGGATGGAAAGGGTGGCCGAGGTGGGAGTGAGCCTTACCATGGCGCTGAGCACCCGCCCAACGTATTTGGGGTCATTGCGGAGACGCAGGTCAGTGACCGGGTCATTGCGGTGTTCTAAGCTCCGGTCCAGGATGGACAGGCATGCGTCCAGAATGCCCTCCTGGAACTGTAGGAGAAAAGGCATCAGGGAGGTTGAAGGTCTCCCTGTTTGGCATCAGCACAGAGAAAACAGTCTGCAAGTAAGTCCTGTTCTGGCGGTCAGCGGTCCAGTGTATCCACGGCTCCATTGTCCCCGGAGAAGCAGAAGACAAGCTTTCCCTCTTCTGGGTTGCTGTGAATTTTCTGGGCTGTGTGGCCATGTTCCAGAAGCATTTTCTCCTGACATTTCACCCACATCTATGGCAGACATCCTCAGAGATTGTGAGGTTTGCTGGAAACTAAGCAAGTGAGGTTTATATATATACAGTAGAATCTCACTTATCCAACATAAACGGGCCGGCAGAACGTTGGATAAGCAAATATGTTGGATAATAAGGAGAGATTAAGAAAAAGCCTATTAAACATCAAAATAGGTTATGATTTTACAAATTAAGCACCAAAACATCATGTTAGACAACAAATTTGACAGAAAAAGTAGTTCATTACACATTAACGCTATGTAGTAATTACTGTATTTATGAATTTAGCACCAAAATATCACAATGCATTGAAAACATTGACTACAAAAATGTGTTGGATAATCCAGAACGTTGGATAAGTGAGTGTTGGATAAGAGAGACTCTACTGTATGTGGAAGGTCCAGGGTGGGGACAAGAAAGAAAGAATTGTCTGTTGGAAGTGTCAATGTTCGAATTAATCACCTTGATTAGGATTGAATGGCCTTGCAGCTTCAAAGCCTGGCTGATTCCTGCCTGAGGGAACCCTTTGTTGGGAGATGTCCAGGGTGGTCCTGATTGTTTCATGTGTTGTCCTTTCTTTACTGTGCTGATTTTAGTTTTTTTAAAAAAAAAAATACTGGTAGCCAGATTTTGTTCATTTTCATGGTCTCCTCCTTTCTGTTGAAATTGCCCACCTGCACCCTATGAGGAGCGGCTTAAAGAGCTTGGCATGTTTAGCCTGCAGAAGAGAAGGCTGAGAGGAGACATGAGAGCCATGTACAAATACGTGAAGAGAAGTCATAGGGAGGAGGGAGCGAGCTTGTTTTCTGCTGCCCTGCAGACTAGGACGCAATGGAACAATGGCTTCAAACTACAGGAAAGGAAGGAGATTCCACCTGAACATCAGGAAGAACTTCCTCACTGTGAGAAGGGCTGTTCGGCAGTGGAACTCTCTGCCCTGGACTGTGGTGGAGGCTCCTTCCTTGGAGGCTTTTAAGCAGAGGCTGGATGGCCATCTGTCGGGGGTGCTTTGAATGCGATTTCCTGCTTCTTGGCAGAATGGGGTTGGACTGGATGGCCCATGAGGTCTCTTCCAACTCTACTATTCTATGATTCTATGATTCTATGCTTGTGGATTGCAATGACTTGTATGTATGGTCTGACATGGTGGTTGTGAGAGTGGTCCAGCGTTTCTGTGTTCTCAAAAAACCATATTCGGTGTCCAGGTGGGTTCCTCAAGTGCTCTGCTCTGGCTGACTTCTCTGGTTGAGTCAGTCTGCAGTGCCTTTCGTGTTTATTGATTCGTTTTTGGGGAATTGAGTGTGGTGGTCCCTATGGAGACTTGTCCACAGCTGCGTAGTATATGGTGGACTCCAACAAAGCATTCTCTAAGGCAGGAATTAGCCAGGCTTTAAAGCTACAAAGCTTTTCAATGCTAATCAAGGTGATTAATTGCAACATTCACACTTCCAACGGTCAAGAGTTCTTTCTTTCTCCCACCCTGGACATCATTCCACAGATATATACACCCCACTTGCCTAGTTTCCAGCAGACCTCACAACCTCTAAGGAGGCCTGCCATAACGTCAGGAGAAATTGCTTCTGGAATATAGCCATACAGCTTGGAAAACTCACAGCAACCCAGTGATTCTGGCTATGAAAGCCTGCGGCATCAGCTTTTCCCTCTTCTCCTCAGACCTACCTGGCCAAAGTTCCATCCCATCTGGCTAATGCTGTAGTAACTGCCCAAGAAGACAGCCCCGGACTCGGAAAGGACATACTCCTCGAGGTCCCTGTTGTTTGGCATGAAGACCTCGTCCGCTGGAAAAAAAATGGGGAGTCGAGGCAAAGGTCAGGCAAGAGCTACTGCTGATGCTGGAAGGGAAGAGGCACCCTCCCCCTCTGCAGCCCCCTCCCCTTCAAAGACACTGCTTTGGACTTGAAAATGCAAAGTGGGCTGCAAGGAGCCCTCCTCCCCAGCTACTGCACATCCAGTGCCTCAGGGCTGCAGGAGAGCGTGTGTGGGCCCATCCCTCAGCCTGGGGGGCCCATAGGGCAGAGAGAAGGAGTGGGACACTGCCTTCTTGAAATTGGAGGCCTGGGAGACCTTTGAGTGTCCCTTCATCCAGGTGCCGTCATTCCCATTGCACTGATGCCCCCCACCCCAGAGGTGAGCTTCATTTCCACCCCCCAGGACCCCACCCTTCAGGGTTCCTCTGGTTATCCCCAATGGCAGGTTCCCCTTTGGTGGTAGAGCGCCCAGGATGATGATGATGATAATAATAATAATTTTGTCACTGCAAAAGGCCACCCTAATGGCATCTGCGCGCATCATCCGAAAATACATCACACAGTCCTAGACACTTGGGAAGTATTCAACTTGTGATTTTGTGAAACGAAATCCAGCATATCTATCTTGTTTGCTGTGTCATACAATAATAATAATAATAATAATAATCGAAAAATCAGCTGATGACCCAAAATGCAGACTCTGCAAGGAAACCGACAAAACCATTGATCATCTCCTCATCTGCTGTAAGAAAATCTGCTGCACAGACAGACTACAAACAGAGGCACAACTATGTGGCCCAAATGATTCATTGGAACTTATGCCTCAAGTACCACATCCCAGCAGCAAAGAACTGGTGGGATCACAAACCTGCAAAAATATTGGAAAATGAGCTCAGAAAGATACTGTGGGACTTCCGAATCCAGACTGACAAAGTTCTGGAACACAACACACCAAACATCACAGTTGTGGAAAAGAAAAAGGTTAGGATCATTGATGTTGCCATCCCAGGTGACAGTCGCATTGACGAAAAACAACAGGAAAAACTCAGTCGCTCTCAGGACCTCAAGATTGAACTTCAAAGACTCTGGCAGAAACCAGTGCAGGTGGTCCCAGTGGTGATGGGCACATTGGGTGCCATGCCAAAAGATCTCAGCCGGCATTTGGAAACAATAGACATTGACAAAATCACGATCTGCCAACTGCAAAAGGCCACCTGACTGGGATCTGCGCGCATCATCCAAAAATACATCACACAGTCCTAGACACTTGGGAAGTGTTTGACTTGTGATTTTGTGATATGAAATCCAGCATATCTATCTTGTTTGCTGTGTCATAATAATTTTATTCTTTACCTATCTCTCCTTGTGGGTTAGGGAAGACTGAGAATAATTAACACACACAAACAGGAGAGGCCACTAGAATGGGAGGCCGGCCGTACCTTGGAGCCAGGGGTTGAAGAGGAGCACGAAGGTTCCCAGGTGCACAGAAGAGGAACCACTGCCTCCAGAGCCGGTCCGGACGTCCAGACTGTAGCGCCCAATGGCCGCGTTCACCGGGCTGGAGATAAAGAAGGTCATGGTGCCAGGGGCAGGGAAGGTCTGGACCGCAGCCCAGGAGTTGCTGGCCATAGATCCCGAGACGCCGAAGGCCACCCGTGACCTGCTCTGAAGATCAGCTGTCGACCCTGTGGGCAGAGAGAAAGGGGTTTCCAGCATGGATACTGGGGAACCGGGGGCATCTGACCCTTTTAATAACTGGCTGAGTAAAAGGAGGCATGCCTAAGTTTCCAAGACACCTCTTTCCTTATCAGTCCGAAGGCCTCTCATTGTGTGGCTCCCTGGACAAAGAGGGACCACCTTGAAGTTCAGCAGAGAAGAAGTGAGGAAAGGACCCGGGGGGATGTGAGGAGGGGGCTTACCGGTTTTCACTGTGAAGGTCAGTGTGCCTGCCTCTTGGGGGGCTCCATCGAAGGACAAGGAGATGGCGAAGGGCTGGCCCCGGCGCACCACCAGCTCGTTCCCGCTGTAGTGGTCGGTGTGGTGGGCAATGCCATTCTCCTTCAGCTTCCAATCAATCTTGGCTGAGAGAGTGAGAGGGAAAGATCTCAAGGGCCACCCTGTCCAACCCCTTTCTGTTGGGAGGAAGGGACAACCCAAGCCTTCCCGACAGGTGGCCATCCAGCCTCTGATTGAAGGCCTTCAAAGGTGACTGTTATGATTAAGAAATATGTGCATAAGCAAAAAACCATTCTTCTAAGCATGCAGTGTGGAAACCAATAATGAAGGAAGGGCTTAGGATAGAGCGGAGGGTAATCTTCCGGTCAGTGATTTCATGTCATCCCCGTGTGGGCTGTCTTGGAGATAAGAAAGAGGATATTACGAACTCACTGCCATTGCTCATTCCTTCTTTGCATCAGACCTCGTGGACGTGTAAGTGTAATCCTATATATAGTGCAGCGAATAATGTAAATATAACAAAAGGCGGTCTCCTGAGCTGAAAGAAATCTGTGGCTGATTTATTTGATGGGGCCACCAGAGCAGGATAGGATGTGCTCAGAAAACAGATGTTGTACTGGGTCGAGAAGGGGAACCATGGAGATTTATGGAAGCTTCAGTCCCCATAACATGCCAGAGATGCCACCAAACATTTCTAGGCAAAAGCATATTCCTAGGTTGAAAAGTCCTGAAATGAGTGATTCCAGGCCCGGTGTGTCTAGCTTCCCAAAAGGCCGAGTGACACTCCCGCAATCCAGCCCATGATCTGTGGGTGATTTGCAGTGTCCAGGGCTGCTTCCTGGATTGGGAGGCTGGTTCTGGAGGAGTGAGTGAGTGAGTGAGTGCAGAGTGTCCCACTTCCTCCTTCAGAGTGGGACACTCACTGGATGCAGAGAAGGAAGGGAGGAGATGCCCTTAGGAGTGGACATGGACCATGAGAAACCGTACTGGGCTTTCAGATCTGCATAATTATGGCTGCCCCATCCCCATTGGACCTCCTTCCTCCAGAGGAGCCACTGACCCACTGGACTCCCATTGGAGGAAGGTCTCCATGATCCAGCTTGGGAGTGTAGTGGGGTCACTGCATCAAGGAGGGCGATCCTGCAGGGCCGGTCAGTGGGCCAGTTGGGTCAGCACCATCCTAGACAGCCATGGAACATCAACAAGGGGGAGCTTGGAGGAAAGGGCCGGGTTTATCTGCTGCAGGCTGCCTTTGACCTCAGCTCCTGGTGCCTGGCTCCTTGCAGACTCTGGCCCTGACGGCCTGGCTGAAGCAAGTCCCAGCAGAAACACCGGCTGCCTCCTGAGGCTGGGGCATAAAAGGAGGGTGCTGGTGGGGGCCCAGTCACACAGCACCATCCTAGATAGTCAAAGAAGACCTTAAGGCCATGATGGGGGAGTGTATCTAGATGTTGTTTTTATGTTTTAATATCTTAATGTTAATGGTTTTAAATTGAATTTAAATGTTGATTGTTTCTATTGATTTATTGTTATGTTTTATTTGCTTTGTATAATGAGGCATTGAATTTTTGCCTAAATGTATGTTGTATGCCGCTCTGGGTCCCTTGTGGGGTGAGGAGAGTAGGATAGAAATGAAATTAATAATAATAATAATAATAATAATAATAATAATAAGGCGGCATCTGTCTTCGTTGGGCTGATGTGCCCCCTGCCCCTCCATTGCTGGCCTGTTTATGTGCAGTTGCTGGTGGTCTGGGGACCTGGTGGCTGCTGTTTCCTCCACTGGAACTGGACCCTGCTGGGCATCTCCCCCTCACCTGCCTGACCACAGCCATGGGGACAGGGGGAGAGAGATAGCTATGACCTGCCTGCTGCATAAGGTGGGATCTTAAAAGCTATTAGAAGCCCGACCTGTAGCAAAATGGAGCAATGAACAATATATATATTTATTTCTAGACCGTCCTCTCTACCATCTGGCACCAGGAGCCAACACTGGGATCCCTGCCCCCTTACCAGTCCTTCCTTGACCCAGTCTTGGGGGCAGGGGCTGGCCTTATAAGCCCTGGACGGCTCTGGGATCTGGTCTGGCCATTGCAGTGCTGGGCAAGGGGCCACTTCCCACTGACCCAAACGTTCCCACTTTATGGAAAGGGGGCTCCTTTTTTCCAACTAGTCTACAGGAAACGTACTGCGAAACCCGGCTTTCACCTAGTTCCATCCATTTGTTTTAGTCTAGGATGGTTTCATGCCCTTTGAACTCCCATCAACCCATTGCTTTGTTTCAGGGTGTTGCACTCCCAAGGCTGGGTGGGCTTTGGCCACAAAGAGCGTCATGGTCAAAATAAGCAAAACGGACCACAAACTGGACGCAGGCAGGTAGGTACTCACCAGTCATGATGCTGCTCCTCCGAAAGTTCTCCAAACTACGCAGAGAGTCTGCTGGTGCTGCGATGGGCGAAGGTGGTCCTAAGGGCTGCGGAGGGCTCATTTATGGGGCCCCAAAGGGGCGGGGAATCTGGCCCCTCCCTCCATCCCCCCAACCCAAAGCCATCCCCCAAGGCTCCCAGCAGCCCCAGTGGGGATGATGGTGCCTCTGGTGTGCCCTGCCCTCCCTCCTGAGAGGCTCTGCCTGGCTGGCCAAAGGGTGGAGGCCATTGCACAAGATGTATCGATGGTATCTGGCCCCAGAGGGATTTCCTAAGACGTGTCAAGGCATTCTGGCAAATGCTGGAAATGGCAGAAAAATGTCATGACTTTTTCTTCTCTGTCTGGTGTCTCATTTTTTCTCTATGTCCTAGCAAATACAATTCTACCTGCAGTAGTAAAATACATGAAGAGCATATCTAACGGCTGTTAGAAATTGTGGGAGTTGAAGTCCAAAACACCTGGAGGGCCCAAGATTGCCTACCCACCTACTAAGCGGAAGGGCCATCTTCCACTTGTTAGGGATGCAGGATGATAACTCCAATGCCATCCCCAATCACATTGTAAACGTACAAATTGCAAAACAAGCACCCATCCTTCCAAATTCTGGTCACTATTGCACAATCCCTAAAGCCACATCGGTGTGAAATCATAATCACAGTTTGGGATGAAAGCTCTCTCTCAGTCTTTTTGTCCTTGTTTTTATCATCCTACTACCGTAGCTGTGCCTGGCCACGTGTTGCTGTGGCTTATGGGAATCCTTTGTTGGCCAGGTGGAATAGCAGTGAATAGCCTTGTAGCCTCAAAGCCTGGCTGTTTTCTTCTTATGCAAGTCCTTGTTTGGTGAGCTGGAATACAATGGAATAGGCTTGCTGCTTGGAAGGCTGGGTCCTTGCGTTTTAGTCATAGCTTTGGGATGAAAGCTCTCTCTCAGTATTTTTGTCCTTGTTTTTATCATCCTATGCTGTCTACCAGATGGTAATAATTCAAATAAAGAGAATAATATACAGTGAGAAATGCATCCTTAATTTGAGTCTTCTTAAGGCAGTGGGCATTGAAGTTTCTGGAGTATTTCAAAGTATGGGCCACACAATTAAACAGGAAATAACACTTTCAAACCAGGAACAGAAAATGTTTAAAATATTCCTACCGGCTGTTGGGAATTGTGGGAGTTGAAGTCCAAAACACCCGGAGGGCCGAAGTTTGCCCGTTCCTTCTCTGCAGGGGTATTTTAAGGGAGCAGCAAATTCAGAAGGTAAAATATAGGCAGGGGGTGTGAGAAGAGCAGATTACTTTTTGTTGTTGTACGTGCAGGATGTGCTCATGATGAGTGTGGGGCTGCAGTTATTAGGATGATGGTTTTCCACTGAGTATTCATAGTAAGAAACATAGAATAATTGGAAGAGACCACATGAGCCATCTAGTCCAACCCCCTGCCATGCAGGAAAAGCACAATCAAAGCACCCCTGACAGATGGGTGAATGGGTGGAAGGGAGGAAAAGGAAAGCTCTACTATTGTTGTAGATGAAGGGAGATAACACCAAGAGAGATCCTTCTGAGAGACCAAAAAGTCCGGTTTACTATTTCAGCTGAGTCTCTGGAAGTGGAATCCGTTCCAAAAAGCAAACCAGAGAGACGATCAAGGCGTTGACCAGCCTTATATACATTTTCAGACAAAGAACATGCTTATACATACATCTTGTCATTAGTACGTCACTTCACATGCTTACATACATGGGCATAAATATGCACAATCAGCATTTTCCTATCTTAAGTACTCTTAAAAGCCTGTAGCAAGTCAGACACCAAAAAGAGAGATCCATCAAGAGGCCACTCTTGTCCTGTCAAAAGTCTGCTCTCCCTCTAAATGGAATGTATAGATAACTGGCCCCCCTTCTCCCAGCTTGTACATTTACACAGAGCCTTTGCACTTCCTGTGCCTGGTACAGAGAGAGCATGATTTTTTTCTACATTTCAGTGCTTCTAATGTGCATACAATATAGGTCTAAAAATCCATATTTTCCATTTCCACATCACTATCTGACCAAGAAGAACTTGGATTATTATTTTTTCGATTACAACTACCACAACTACAATGGCTGGATTCTGGGAGTTATCATCACAAGAGGAATATTTCATTTTGAGTTATACTCAAGGCTACAATAAAGGCCACTAGAATCATAGAATCCTAGAGTTGGGAGAGACCTCATGGGCCATCCAGTCCAACCCTCTGCCAAGAAGCAGGAAAATTGCATTCAAAGCACTCCCGACAAATGGCCATCCAGCTTCTGCTTAAAAGCCTCCAAAGAAAGAGCCTCAACTACACTCCGGGGCAGAGAGTTCCACTGCCAAACAGCTTTCCTTACAGTAAGGAAGTTCTTCCTGATGATCAAGTGGAATCTCCTTCCATGTCATTTGAAGCCATTGTTCGATTGCGTCCTAGTCTCCAGGGCAGCAGAAAACAAGCTTGCTCCCGCCTCTCCATGACTTCCCCTCACATATTTATACATGGCTCTCATGTCTCCTCTCAGCCTTCTCTTCTACAGGCTAAAGATGCCCAGCTCTTTAAGCCGCTCCTCATAGGGATTCTTGTTCTCCAGACCCTTGATCCTTTGAGTCTCATTTCAGCTTAGAGTCAACATCTCCCTTCAGTGGTGGTGCCCAGAATTGGACACAGTGGGATTCCAGGTAAAGTGGTCTGACCAAGGCACTATCTTTAAAGGAACTAACGAGAATGCTGAGCCAAGGATGCTTGGCTCCGTGGCTCTAGTTCCTGTAAAGCTCATACTACTGGGACTGCCACTCCCAGAATCCCCCAGCCAGCATAGTCCAAAAAGGCCCCTTTCCCCCCTTGCTCTGGAAGTTCCAGCCTGAAGCATTTGGGGAAAAGGGACCAAGGCCAGATCATGTGTGTGTTTCTGTGCCTCCAAGACCCAGGGGATTTTGTGGGGTCTTCTTAGGAAAGAAACACTCAAGAGATGGTTTGCCAGTTCAGTCCTCTGAAACACAGCCTATGGCACCTGGGACTCCTTGGTGGTCCTTCTGAGAGTCTTTCTTTTGTTGTAATTTGGTTTTATATATTAAGAAAATCAATTTTTTATTATTTACTGTTTTGTGTATTTTTTTCTGAATATGTCTCTGCTTGTTTTCTTGAATAAAAGCTATATTTTTTAAAAAAAGGCAAAGGCAGGGCTGCAGAGTCCAGTGGGATGGGCCGAAATGGGCAGAGGGTTGGGAAAGGGAGGCTGAGGCAAGAGTGCCGTTTGGCAACCTGACCGCTAGCTAGCTCGCCTGTTTGCTTGCTGTCCTGCCCTGCTGTTGAGTTGATGAGGGCTGGACAATCATGCTGTCCAAGGCACAAGGTGGTTGCATGGGAGGCTGGCTCTGACCACAGATTGCTTAGAGGACACACGTGTGGACCTTTTTGCATTAACCGCTCTGAGGAAATCTACAACCACAAGCAATTTCAGTTTTAGATGCAACACAGCTCCCAGAAGGACCCCATGAGTTTCAAGAAGTGACATGCAGTACGTGAGCTGTTTAGGTAGAATCCTTTCCCCTTCAGTTTGAACCCATTGGATTCTGGTCTTTGGAACAGCAGAAAACAAGCTTTCCCCCATATCAATGTGACCTCTTCCGATACAGACCATGAAGGCTTCTCTTGGCCTTCTCTTCTGGAGTCAAACTCTACTCAGCTCCCTAAACTGCTTCTCATAGGAATTCATCACTTCAGGACCTTTGAGCATTTTGGTCACACTTCTCTGGACACTTTCCAGCTGGCCAATATCTTTCTTGGATTGCTTTGCTGGACACAGGGTCATGCCAGGGGAGATCTGACCAAATCAGTACAGAGTGGGACTAAGGCTTCCTTCGATTTGGACACTATAGTCCTCTTGATGCAGACTAGAATTGCATTGGCTTTTTCAGTTGCCGCATCACACTCTTGGCTCATGTTCAGCTTGTGGTCCACTAAGACTCCCAGACCCTTGTCATATGGACTGCTTTCAAGCCAGCTGTCACCCATCCTGTTTCTGTTCATTTCGTTCTTTTACCAAAGTGTATTACCATACATTTCTGCCTGTTGCAGTTCATCCTGTTAGTTCTGGCCCAGTTCTTTAAGCTGTTGAGGTCATTGAATCATAAAATAATAGAGTTGGAAGAGACCTCATGGGCCATCCAGTCCAACCCCATGCCAAGAAGCAGGAAATCACATTCAAAGCACCCCCGACAGATGGCCATCCAACCTCTACTTAAAAGCTTCTAAAGAAGGAGACTCAACTACACTCCTGGGCAGAGAGTTCCACGGCCAAACAGCTCTCACAGTTAGAAAGTTCTTAATGTTCAGGTAAAATCTCCTTTTCTCTAGTTTGAAGTCATTTTTCCATGTCCTAGTCTCCAGGGCAGCAGAAAACAAGCTTGCTTGCTCCTCCCTATGACTTTCCCTCACATATTTATACATGGCTATAACGTCTCTTCTCAGCCTTCTCTTCTGCAGGCTAAACATACCCGGCTCTTTAAGCCACTCCTCATAGAGCTTGTTCTCCACACACTTGATCATTTGAGTTGCCCTCCTCTGGACACATTCCAGCTTGTCAGAATTGGACACAGCGTAATTTCAGGTGTGGTCTGAATAGGCAGAATAGAGGGGTAGCATGACTTTCCTGGATTTAGACACTATACTCCTATTTATGCAGGCTAAAATCCCATTGACTTTTTTTGTCGCCGCATCACATTCTTGGCCCACGTTCCCCTTCTCCCCCATGAGGACTCCAAGATCTTTTTCACACGTCCTGCTGTAGAGCCAGGCAACCCTCATTCTGTATCTTTGCATTTTTTTCTGCCTAAGTGGATTATCTTGCGTTTGTACCTGTTGAACTTTATTTTGTTAGTTTCGGCCCATCTTTCTAGTCTGTTAAGATTATTTTGAATTCTGCTCCTGTCTTCTGGAGTATTGGCTACTCATTCCAACTTGCTGTCATCTGCAAACTTGATGATAATGCCTTCTAACCTTTATCTAATAAAGATGTTGAACAGAACTGGGCCCAGAACAGAACCCTGCGGCATTCCACTAGTCACTTCTTTCCAGGATGAAGAAGACACATTGGTGAGCACCCTTTGTGGTCGTTCACTTAACCAATTACAGATCCATCTAACTGTAGTTTTGCCTAGCCCACATTTGATTAGTTTCCTTGCCAGAAGGTCATAGCGGACCTTGTCAAAGGCCTTCCTGAAATCTGGATACGCTACATCCACGGCGTTCCCTGTATCAACCCAGCTTGTAACTCTATCGAAAAAAGAAATCAGATAAAAGGTGAAAGATTTATACGATCTGAAGAGAAACCAGAGTCTTACTTAAAATTATCCTTGTTAGGCAGAATAGCCGCAGTAAAATCCAACATCCTCCCCAAAATACCTTCCAAAACCTCCCGATAATCAGAAACAAAAGGATATTCCAACAGTGGAACAAAGGTATCTCAAAATTTATTTGGAATAACAAAAAACCAAGGATAGACTATACAATTTTAACAGACGACAAACGAAGAGGATGTCAGGACCCAGGCTGCAGAGCACCAATAACCTTACACGGAGGCCAGAATCTATCTAATATCTTTATTATAGAAATATATATAGTCAATAAAAACAAGTGAAGAATATAGTTCAGAAGCAGACCTTTCAGATGAGGTCAAATTTAGTCCAGAAATGTATTGTCCAATATAAGATATTAGAGTTCAAAGTTTTAATCCACTTGACCGAAACACACACTTTGCCAAGCAAAGTGTGGGGAAATGACAGAGTCTTTAAAGTCCAAGGTAGCTTGACAACAAGGCTGGGAAATAAACTTGATTCTTGGCTAGATCAAAGACTTGAACGAGGCAAACACGAAGCATGAATAAAGTCCAAGGAAGTCCGTGAAACAAGGCAAGGCTGGAAACTTGATCCGGGAAACAAGGAACTGGGGTTACGAAGTCCACACACGATCTCTCTCCTCAAGCTGAACAATTGACTCCGCAAGGTTCCCCTTGCGGCAAAACCCCTATATAGGGTCTTGTTTTCCCGCCAACATAACACTTTCCCTGGAGAACAAGGAGCGAAACTCAACTCTGTCCAGATGCATGACTCCTTAGAATTTCTCAAGGGAAGCAGACCTAATCAGCTAGTTGTTTGGCAGCGATTCTGAGACTCCGGCGATTAGCCTCCCTGACTCCTCTATCTCTATTATAATTGTCCTTTCGGGAAAACGGGGGAGAATTCTGCCCAAGGCTTGTTTGGTTAACTTCCTGAGGACAAACATCCTCCAGGTGGAGAGGCTCCGATTAAAGCTGAAACGGTGGAAAACCCATGTTTTCCTCCTCGTCTGTCACAATAGTACTAGGAACGGGACTACAAGGCCCATGAGACATCACAGAGGAGGACTGGGATTGCCTCACTTGGAATTATATTCTGAAGCCTGCTGTCTAGAATGGGTCAGAAATTGAACCACACTACAACACAAGAAATTACTCGAACTAGAGGGGCACGACCTGAGGGCCGGCTGGCATGCGTGCCTATGGTATGAAAAGAAAAAAAAACCAAAAGAATTTCAGAAATCCCTTTATCTGGTCCGTCCTGTTAAGAACGTGGGAGAAATCCAAATCCAAATTTTACAGTAGGACCCCACTGTGGATTTCGCCAATTGAATCGTGCCAAAGGAGAGAGCTGGGGTGGAGGATGTGGCCAATTTACAAGGATATATTGATTAAAGAAAATAAAGATTACAAGATGAAATCACATGAGGAAATCAACACGAAATTTGCCAGAATTTCTTGGTTTCAATAAGATCAACTGCAGGAGTACTTCAAAAAGGACAAGAAACTGGGGTTTGCAACCGAGATATCTCACTGGAATGTGATAATAATAGAAAAGAAGGAAGTCATAACAAGAATTTACAAAATACTACTTGAATGGAGCACTGAGAAAGAAACTGTCAAACAGTACATGATTAACTAGGCCAGGATCATAGGAAGATCAATCACATTAGAGGAATGGGTGACAATCTGGAAAAGAAAAATGAATTACACATATTCCTATGAATAAAAGGAAACCTGATGACACATCAATGGTATTTAACCCCACACAAATTGGCCAAAATATCGAAAGGTTTGAATGGAAATTGCTGGAAATGTGGCAAAATCGAAGGAACATTCCACCAACTTTGGTGGAATTGTGATATGGCTAAACTGTATTGGAAAGAAATACACGAGATCAGCCAGAAGATCCTGAAAATAAAGATTCCTCTAAAACCGGAATTCTTCCTACTGGGTTTAACAAACCCTGAATGGAGCACAAATATACACAAGCTTTTTACATACATCATCACTGCTGCGAGAATTGTATACGCAAGAGTGAGGAGGCAGAAACTGATACCTACTAAGGATCAATGGCTTGACAAGATGTGGGATATTATGAATATGGATGAATTGACCATAACCCAGACAAAGTGTAGAAGTAAGACTGATTGGACCCTGTGTAAAGACTGGATGAAAGAAAACAAGCTTAAGTTACTTATATAATAATGACGAATACAACAAGGACTGACATATAGAAGAACACAGTAAAAAGCAGCATGAAAGAGATTATTGCCAGTGGTTCCGAAATAACTTCCGCTAGTTCCTTTGATACTCTTGGATGTAGTTGATCTGGCCCTGGGGACTTGAATTCGTTTGGAGGAGCCAGGTGTTCCTGGATTACTTGCTTCCCTATTTGGGGCTGGATTTCCCCTAATCCTTCGTCCACTCCATGTTGTTGAGGTTGAGGCTGGCTTTGTTTTTGTGAAAAGACTGAGGCAAAGAAGGCATTAAATAGTTCTGCCTTTTCCCTGTCCCCCCATCTTCTCCTCGCAGAGGCCCTATTGCCTCCTTGTTCTTCCTTTTCCTTCTAATGTAAGCAAAGAAGCCCCCTTTTATTGTTTTTTAATGTCCCTGGCAAGCCTGAGCTCGTTTTGCGCTTTAGCCTTGCGAACCTTTTCCCTACAGGAGTTGGCTATACGTTTGAATTCTTCTTTGGTAATTTCTCCCCTTTTCCACTTCTTGTGCATGTCACTTTTGAGTCTTAGCTCAGTTAGAAGTTCTTTGGACATCCATTCTGGCTTCTTTGCATTTGTCTTATTTTTCTTCTTTGTTGGCACTGTTTGCATTTGCGCCTTGAGTATTTCACTTTTGAAAAACTCCCATATGTTTTAATATTGGCGTCCATGGAATGCCATTCAGTAATTCCTTCATTTTTTGGAAGTCAGCTCTCTTAAAGTCCAGAATGCGTGTTTGACTTGTCTTAGTTTCAGCCTTCCTTTGTATTGCAAACTGCAGGAGAACATGGTCACTTGCCCCTAAGGATCCGAGCACTTTGATTGCATTGATCAGGTCCTTCGCATTTGTTAAGATGAGATCAAGAGTAGCCAATCCCCTTGTTGCCTCTTCTACTTTCTGGACCATGAAATTGTCTACAAGGCAAGGGAGGAATTTGTTGGACTTTGTACTCTTGACTGAGTTTGCTTTCCAGCAGATATTGGGATATTTGAAATCGCCCATGACTACTATATCTCTTCTTTGTGCTTATTTGGTCAACTGCTGACAGAAGGCTTCATGACTGTCATGTCTCCTTCTCTCGCCTTCACTTCTGCAGACTAAACAGACCCAGCTCTTTAAGACTCTCCTCATAGGGATTCATGGTCTCCAGACCTTTGATCATTTTAGTTGCCCTTTTCTGGGTGCATTCCAGCTTCTCAATATCCCTCTTGAATTGCTTTGCCCAGAATTGGACACAAGGTTGTTCCAGATGAGGTCTGATCAAGGTATAAGAGAGGGGCATCATGATTTCCTGTCATCTAGACACTATGCTTCCTTTGTTACAGCCCAAAATACATTGGCTTTTTTAGCTGCTGCATCACATTGTTGGCTCATGTAAAACTTGTGGCCCATAGACTCCAATATCCCTTCCCCGTGTAACTCTGTTGTCGAGCCAAGCATCACGCATCTTGTATCTTTGCATTTCATTTTTTCTGTAGATGGGATGAAGGGTTGGGAAACGAAGGGCTGAAGCAACCAGGGTCATTTGGCAACCTGGCCGCTGGTTTCCTTGTTCTCTTGCTGGCCAGTTCCTTCTACTGAGCCCTCGGGGGCTGATGGCTGGTCCGCTGACCACAATCCACACGAGGTGGTTGTATGGAATCCAGCCAGGGCCATGATTCTGGCCACAGAATAATTAGAGGGTGCGTGTGTATGCCTTTGTGTTAACCGCTCTGAGAAAACCTTCAACCACCAAGCGATTTCAATTATACTTGGAACGCAATTCCTAGAAGGACCCCCCGAGTTTTGAGTGGCTACAGGGTTGATGTGTGGCACATGAGCTGGCCTTCAGAGAGATCCTGCTCTTTGGCAAGGCAGAAAGGAAAGGCCAGGAGAGCATCCAGTGCAGGTGGCCCCACAGTGGTGGGGTCCAGCCCCTCACAGTCCATTGCAAAACTGGGCCGCAAAGGAGTTCCCATATTCACCATCATTGGGCCCAAGAGGTGCCCTTGGCCTGGGAAGCCTAGCTCTTGGGTTAGACCCATGGAAATGAGTTCCCAAGCCACTATCAGGAGACATCACCAAATGCACTGTTTATGGCGGAGCCCAGAGGTACAGCCACACTTGCCCAGACCCATAAGACAGACTCAAAGTGAGGAAACAAATCAACAAGGCAATATTAATCACAGAATTCTACAGTTGGCAGAGACCCCATCAGCCACCCAGTACAGCCTCGCTCTGCTGAGAAAAGAATCTGAGATCAAACATGATAAACATGTTTCAATACTTGAAAGGACTGTTGAAGACTTTCATGGCCGGAATCACTGGATTTCTGTGAGTCTTCTGGGCTGTACGGCCAGCTCCACTTGCGAACAGAACTTCTGAAGATGCCAGGCACAGATGCAGGCAAAACATCAGGAGAGAATGCAGCTGGAACATGGCCATACAGCCCAAAAAACACACAGCATCCCATTTGAAAGGATGTCCCACTGAGGAAGGGGTAAGCTTCCTTTCTCCTGCTCTGGAGAACTGAGACACAATGGCAGGAGAAATGATTCCACCCAAACATTAGGAAGAACTTCCTAAAGGACAAGAGCTGTGGAATACGTTGATGCTACCAGGGAGTCTCCTTCCTTCTTTGGAGATTTTAAGCAGAGGCTGGATGTGGTGGGGCCATTATTTTGCTTTTCCTGCATGGCAGAAGTGGACTGGTCTGGATGACCTTTGGGGTTCCTTTCCGACTCCATGATTCTAGGACACTTCCCTTACAACTTTCCTCTAGCCAGCCATTCCAGGAGAGGGAACAGGAAGGAAGCTGGCCCCTCTTGCTGACTCTTGCGCAGAAGACCTAGCCTTTTTTCCCCCTTCGCGTGAAAAGGGCGGGGTAGAAATGATGGAAAGGAGGAAACCATGAAAATGAACAAAATCTGGCTACCAGTATTAAAAAAACTCTAAAATCAAAACAGTAGATGGGAAATGTGTTGTCGAAGGCTTTCATGGCCGGGATCACAGGGTTGTTGTATGTCTTTTGGGCTGTGTGGCCATGTTCCAGGAGTATTCTCTCCTGACGTTTCAAACACATCTATGGTAGGCATCCTCAGAGGCTAGTTTATCCATGCCACACAGCCTAGTTTATCCATGCCACAAGCCTCTGAGGATGCCTGCCATAGATGTGGGCGAAACGTCAGGAGAGAATACTTCTGGAACATGGCCACACAGCCCGAAAGACATACAACAACCCAGTAGATGGGAAGCAACACTCTGAGGACAGAGGAGCCCCAAGGACGGCTAATGACTGAACAAAGGATGCCCCTCAGGCAAGAGACAAACCTTTCCAATGCTAATTAGGGTGATTAACTGAAACATTAATGCTAGCTTCCAACTGACAAAATACTCTTGTCACACCCTGGACTCGCCACAGATATATATTTTTTCCTTTCCTTGCCCAGTTTCTCCAAACCTCACAACCTCTGAGGATGCCTGCCATAGATGTGGGCGAAACATCAGGAGAGAATACTTCTGGAACATGGCCACACAGCCCGAAAGACATACAACAACCCTGTGATCCTGGCCATTCGACAGGCCTTCGACAACACAATGATGGAAATAAATAAATAAATTTCCTGAGAAACGCAACTGCAAACACCCACTAAGTAAATGCAGGTCTCATCACTAAGCTGCCCACCATTCTTCCCCATTGCCATTAAATTCCATACAAATTTAAAATACAGTAGTCTCACACTTATCCAACATTGCTTATCCAACATTCTGGATTATCCAATGCATTTTTGTAGTCAATGTTTTCAATATATCATAATATTTTGGTGTTAAATTCATAAATACAGTAATTACTATGTAACATTACTGCATATTGAACTACTTTTTATGTCAAATTTGTTGTATGACATGATGTTTTGGTGCTTAATTTGTAAAATCATAACCTAATTTGGTGTTCGATTCTGGCCACAGGGGGGAGCAACTGCTTCATCATCCACTCTGATGGCACTTCCTCATTCCAACGTTGTAAATTAGTTAAACTTGCCTCCCCACTTGTATAAGTGGTACCTTATTTCCTACTTGATAGATGCAACTATCTTTCAGGTTGCTAGGTCAGCAATGAGCAGGGGCTATATTTTATTTTTAATTGATGGGTGCTCATCCCACCACAGGCTGGCCCCGAACTCATGACCTCATGGTCAGAGTGATTTATTGCAGCAGCTGTTTACCAGCCTGCGCCACAGCCCGGCCTCCAATGGCAACATCATAATAATGATAAGTTTATTTTTATATCCCGCCCCATCTCCCTGAAGGGACTCGGGTGGCTCACATGGGGCCAAGCCCAACAACATAAAATAAAATACACAATATAAAATAAAACAGTATAAAATACATAACATTCACACTTGCCTCAAGCAGACAAGAGTTCTTTCTCCTACCCTGGACATTCCGCACATTTATAAACCCCATTTGCCTAGTTTCTAACAGACCTCACATCCTCTGAGGATACGTCCCATAGATGATTGTGGCAACTGGTTGGAGGTGTAAAATAGAAATCATACCCAAGTGGTTTATAGAGTGAAGATACACTGCAGCTATCCAGTTCCACAGATAGGATTTCAATGTTATTCATTTCTGTGAGAGAGGTTGCAAATATTGCTATATCAGCTCGTACAAAAATGGCACTACCATATTGTCTGTGAGGTCGTTCTACTGCCAGCTGCATTCCAAGAATTTTTGGTCTTCTCATTGTGATGTCTCTGTGTGTTTCCTGTATACATAAGATGTCACACGAGATGTCTTCAGACATTTTGGCTAACAGTTCTTCCTTAGCAAGTGACAAACCTTCTATATTAATAGACATAATTGTTAGCAATGGTCTTGATAAAGACCTTTGGTATTCATCCATTTGTGGAGAGATAAAACACATTTAAAATGTTTAAAAGCAATGCAATGCTCTTGGGTTGGAAAGATTAGCCGTTTACGAGAAACGTTGCCCAGGGGACGCCCAGCTTGATTTACTCAGTCTTTGAGGAGGCTCTTTCCGTGTCCCCCATTATAAAATGTCATGACTGGTGGCTGCTATGGCTGCTCCTTTCAGCCCTGTCCTTGTGTTGCCAACACATCTTCCCTTCTGCCTTCCCGTGTCCTTCCCATGTCTTGCACTGACCAAAGGAATTTTTATTGTATGTTTTATGGTTCCTCTTCCACTTCCTAACAAAGGGATGCAGGTAGGATGTGTACTGTGGTGTTCCTGCATTTTTCTTTGTTTCTCTTGAGTTCTAACAAAAGAGCAGAGAGTTTCATTTTAAACTAAAACATGGAAGCTCCTGTTTTTTTAGGTTTTAAAAATTCGCCTCAAGATACCTAGCTCTGACTTGATGCACATGTTTTGATATCTTTTCACCTCTTGCGGTTTGCTTGACTTCTTTTTAAACTACTGTGATTGAAAGCAGAGAAAATAATAACAAAGGGACCTGAATCAGTATTTCTCTCTCATCTAATAGCAAAGAACTCCTAATGCAGTCTCTCCTCTTTTTGCTGCTTGCTCTGTGAAATTGTTTTACAAGCAGGATTAACATCTTCACGTTTTGGGGGGAATTTAACCTTCTCAGGTTTGATATAACGGCCTAATTTCCCAGTGTTACGTTTTGCCAATGCTATTGTCATTTCTTGATTATTATTGTTACCATTGCTGCTATTTGTAGCTGCTGTTTTTTTGAGCTCCTAAGTTAGAGAGCAGTGGATCATATTTTTGTGGCTTTCTTTCCTTTTCAAGAGCGTTGTTTCACCTTCTGCCACATTTCCTTTTGAACCCACAGTAGTCCGAGAACTTCCCTCCTTTTGGCTCTCTCTTAGGGCCTTTCCACACAGCCCTATATCCCAGAATATCAAGGCAGAAAATCCCACAATATCTGCTTTCAACTGGGTTATATGAGTCCATTCTCAGAATGTGGGGTTTTCTGCCTTGATATTCTGGAATATAAGGCTGTGTGGAAGGGCCCTAACTTTGGACAATTGCAAACTAATGCAAATGTTCTCATTAGAGAGAAGTGTGAACTTTGGACAGATAAGACTAACAGCAGATCGTTTTCATTATTAGTACCAGAGGATTTTTTTAAACCTAATTTGATGCACTATATTTATTTATTTATTTTTCAAACTTATATGCCGCCACTCCCCTAGGGCTCGGAGCGGCTTACAAGAACCAGCTAAAATCAACAATGTAAAAAACATCTTAAAAACATCCTAAAAGCACCTTTTAAAACATCAACAACAGAACTCAAAAGCCTGCCGAAACAGATGTGTCTTACATGCCCTGCGGAAGGCCGACAAGTCCCGCAAGGCACAAACTTCAGGTGGCAAGGTGTTCCAGAGAGATGGTGCCACTACTGAAAAGGCTCTGCGTCTGGTTGTTGTTAGACGCAAGGTCTTGAAACTGGGGACTTCCAACAGGTCTTGGTCCTCAGAACGGAGGGATCTCTGGGGTTTGTAGGGAGTGAGGCGGTCCCTCAGGTACATCCGCCCTAGACCATGTAAGGCCTTGAAGGTAAGCACCATCACTTTGAAAGTGATCCGGTGCTCAATTGGTAACCAGTGCAGGTGCCGTAAGATTGGTGTTATGTGGCATCTTATGGGGACTCCCGCAAGGAGCCGGGCAGCTGCATTTTGCACCAATTTGAGCTTCCGGATCACCGACACAGGAAGGCCAATGTAAAGGGCATTACAGTAATCCAGTCTCGAGATGACTGTAGCCTGGATCACTGTAGCCAGGTTGTCCCTAGATAGATAGGGGGCTAGCCGTCTAGCCTGCCGAAGATGAAAAAAGGCGGTTTTGCTAACGGCAGAGACCTGGGCCTCCATCGTCAATGAAGGGTCCAAGAGGACTCCCAGACTCTTTACCAGTAAAGACGGGCGTAGCACTTCGCCATCCAGGATTGGCAACTGGATATCCCCACTGCCCGGTCGGCCCAGCCATAGGATCTCCGTCTTTGCTGGATTCACCCTCAACCTGCTGGAACACAACCATCCAATAATGGCCTCGAGGCACCGATGAAAACTGTCGGGTACAGACTCCGGTCGGCCCTCCATCTTTAACACAAGCTGAGTGTCGTCAGCATATTGATAACACTCGAGCCCGAAATCTCGGTCCAGCTGAGCAAGTGGTCGCATATAGATGTTAAACAACAGAGGGGAGAGAATGCCCCCCTGAGGAACCCCACAATGTAGAGGGGACCTCTCAGAGACCAGGCCTCCCCTCTCCACTCGCTGTCCACGGTTGTGAAGAAAGGAGGCCAGCCAATTTAAAGCTGTCCCCCTAACTCCAGCAACGGCAAGGCGGTGGGTCAGAAGATTATTAAAAAAGCCTTCGCTTGATCCATCTATTTGTAACAACTACAGACCAATCTCCAACCTCCCATTTTTGGGCAAGGTGCTGGAGCGGGTGGTTGCCAAGCAGCTTCAGGAGTTTCTCGATGACACTGATTTTCTGGACTGCTCGCAGTCTGGCTTCAGGCCTGGGCACAGTACCGAGACGGCTTTGGTCGCCTTGGTGGATGACCTCCGCAGGGAGCTGGACAGGGGGAGTGTGACCCTGCTGGTTCTCTTGGATATCTCAGCGGCTTTCGATACCATCGACCATGGTATCCTTCTGGGGAGGCTCTCTGGGATGGGGCTTGGTGGCACTGTGCTGCAGTGGCTCCGGTCCTTCTTGGGGGTCGTTCCCAGATGGTGAAGCTGGGGGACTCCTGCTCGGACCCCTGGCCATTGACCTGTGGGGTCCCGCAGGGGTCTATTCTATCCCCCATGCTATTCAACATCTACATGAAACCGCTGGGAGAGGTCATCCGGAGTTTTGGAGGGCGTTGCCATCTCTACGCAGATGACACGCAAATCCACTACTCCTTTCCATCTGAATCCAAGGAAGCCCCTCGGATGCTGAACCAGTGCCTGGCCGCTGTGGCGGACTGGATGAGGAGGAACAAGCTGAGGATCAATCCTGACAAGACAGAGGCCCTCCTGGTCAGTCGCGCGTCGGATCGGGGTATTGGGTGGCAACCTGTCCTGGACGGGGTTGCACTCCCCCTGAAATCACAGGTCCGCAGTTTGGGGGTCCTCCTGGACTCAGCGCTGACGCTTGAGGCTCAGGTGTCGGCGGTGGCCGGGAGGGCCTTCGCACAACTCAAACTTGTGCGCCAACTGCGACCATACCTCGTGAAGTCTGACTTGAACATGGTGGTGCATGCCTTAGTTACCTCTAGACTGGACTACTGTAATGCGCTCTACGTGGGGCTTCCCTTGAAGACGGCCCGGAAACTACAATTGGTTCAGCGCTCGGCGGCCAGATTAATTACAGGGGCGAGCTACAGGGAGAGATCTACTCCCCTGTTCAAAGAGCTCCACTGGCTGCCGTTCACCTTCCGGTCCCAATTCAAGGTGAATACCATCATTTATAAGGCCCTAAACGGTTTGGGACCCACCTACCTTCGTGACCGTATCTCCTATTATAAACCTGTTCGATCCCTCCGCTCATCCGGGGAGGCCCTTCTTTCGCCACTGCCTCTATCCCAGGCCCGTCTAGTGGGAACGAGAGAGAGGGCCTTTTCTGCTGTGGCCCCCCGACTGTGGAATTCATTGCCCTCTGAGATCAGGCAAGCCCCCACCTTATTGGCTTTTAAGAAAGATCTAAAAACATGGCTTTTTCGATGTGCCTTCGGGGAGTAAATGTTATATACTTCTTGATTACTCCCCTTGGATTTTATCCTTTGGACTGTTTGAACTGTTCCATCTTATACCCCTGTTCTCTTTATTTATATGCCTCTCTCTCCCGAGTTTTTAATTAAATGTTCATGTGGCCCGCCCTGTCTGCTCTGATTTGTGTTGTAATGTATATGATTATTTTTGTACTATTATATTGTGTTATGATATATTGTTTTATTTTGTTATATTGTATGGTGTCTGGGCATGGCCCCATGTAAGCCGCCCCGAGTCCCCATCGGGGAGATGGTGGCGGGTTATAAATAAAGTTTTATTATTATTATTTATTATTATTGTGATCGACTGTGTCAAATGCTGCTGTGAGATCCAATAACACAAGCAGCACCGACCCGCCCTGGTCAAGCTGGCATCGGAGATGATCCGTGATGGAAACCAATACAGTCTCTGTCCCATGCCCCGCACGGAAGCCGGACTGGAAAGGATCCAATCCGGCTGTGTCATCTAGGAACTGCTGCAGCTGCACCGCTACTGCCCTCAATCACCTTGCCCAGAAATGAAAGATTCGAAACTGGGCGGTAGCTGGAGGGAACCGAACGATCTAAATCTGTTTTTTTCAGCAGAGGAGAGACCACCGCCTCTTTTAATCCCTCTGGAAAGACTCCTTGCTCAAGGGAGCTGTTTATTATCTTCAGCAGCGGGTCACGTAATCCCTCCAGGCAGGATTTCACCAACCAAGAGGGACACGGATCGAGGGAGCAAGTGGTCGGTCTAGCTGCAGCTATAAGCCTATCGAGAGCCTCTGTGTCCAGCGGGATGGACCGGTCGAGGGTGGGCCCAGCAAGTGGCCACGGCATCCCAAGTTCTCTCACTGTGTCGATTGTGGCAGGGAGGTCCCGGCGTAGTAGTGAGATCTTGTCGGTAAAATAGCTCTGAAAAGCCTCGGCTGAAAGGGCCTGATCATCACTTTTTGGGACAATAGGGACCATCGTTAAAGATCGAATAATTTTAAACAATTTTGCCGGGCGTGAGCTGGCAGACGCTATCAGAGAGGCGTAATATGCTCGCTTTGCTTCAATGATAGCATATTCATAGGACTCCATGAAAGCCCTATAGGCTGATCTCGATACTCCGTCACGGAGTTCTCGCCACACGCTCTCTAGCCGTCTCTTTTCTCGCTTCATCGGTCAAAGTTCCTCGGTGAACCAAGGAGACCGGTTTCGGTGGGGTTGGAGAGGGCGTCTAGGGGCAATCTCATCAAGTGCATTGGATAGCCTGGTGTTCCATGAGTCCACCTGTGAATCGATCGAGTCGGTGACTGGCTCCAGATCTCTCAGAGCATTCCGGAACCTACTGGGTTCCATAAGATTCCTTGGGCGAGCCCAGATCAGCTCGGCGCCCTTGTTGGGTGGGAAGGCATGCTCCAACCGGACTCTTAGGGCACAGTGATCTGACCATGGAACCTCTATAGTAGAGACTTGGGTCACTTGAATTCCTGCGCTGAAGATCAGATCTAGTGTGTGTCCCGTCTGATGCGTAGGCCCAGTACTACAAAGCGAGAGTCCTAGTGTCTCCATGGTGGACACTAGGTCTGTAGCTGCTAATGAACAAGAGTCCGCATCAGCGTGGACGTTGAAATCTCCCAAGACAATGAGTCTGGGAAACCTTAGGGACCACTCCGACACTGTCTCAAGCAGCTGGGGTAGGCTATCTGCTGGTGCGCTGGACGCACGGTACACCAGCAGGAAGGCTATACTCTCAGGAGAATCCCACACCAGACCAACACTTTCGATGCCAGAGATGTTCGGTACAGGAGCTGCCCTAAGAGAGAAGCTTTCTCGGGAGAGCATAACCATCCCACCACCCCCTGCTTCCCAGTTCGCATCTGGTTGGTGATTACATAACCTGGAGATGTTATTTCCCGGAGTAAGATCTCATCCCCCTCTTGGATCCAAGTTTCTGTGATACACACTAGGTCAGCTCCCTGGTCAGTAAGAAAATCCCTGATGGTAGCAGTTTTATTCCTTATGGACCTAGCGTTCACCAACACCAGAGTAGAAGGGGAGGAAACTGGTAGCCTGTCACAGGTGCACTTGGGGATAGGCCGCAGGTCAGAGGGGGGCCGAGTCTCCCGTCGACTCAGCCTCCCTCTAGACTTTGGCCTGCGCCTACCATCATACCTCCCCCTCCCTGAGATCGTAGGAATTCTCATACACAGACCTACTTCTCTTGGGGGTTCTACAGCAAAAGCTAGGTGCCCACTGTTTGACTGGCCCCCTGAAAAGGGGATGGAGCATGGCCAGTTAATAAGTGCTCAAAAGGGGAGCCCTCAGGGTGATGAGGAGCTGTTTTTCTTACCGCAACAGGACCCCCCCCCCCCAAAATCAAATCCCAGTGTGGATCCTAGCTGACTCATTTCTCAGCCAATGGAGGGGAGCTGCAGGAAGTCTGAATAGCTGTCAAAATGTATAAAATGTCTTGTATTTTACTGTAAAGGTGTGCTTGTACATTTGTGACTTGGTACTTGCATCCCTTTTGTCCAAGTTGTAATAAACCTTTGTAGTTTGCCTTCAGACCCGGAGTGCTTTGCTCTATGTTCTGGCTGATCTGGTTTAGCGGAAGCTCGCCGAGCACAGGCTCACTAACCGCAGTCCTAGCTGAAATCACTATACTTGGGTCCCTTGAAGCCATTTGGACTGCTCCCTCCTGCCCACCCCAGCTTTGCAGCACCCCTTTGCAGGAGGGGCCCACACAGAGATGCCCAGGCAGGCGGCCAAGGAAGGGCTTTAGGAATACATCAGCACGTCTCTGATGACACCACATAATGTGGGGGGGGGGGGGGGCATTTTGTTCGAAAGAGACAAGAAAACAAGAGTCCATACAACTTGCAGCAAGAAAACCTGTATTAAAGCAAGGCCATACAGACAATGTGGATGCCTGGGAAGCGTACCCCCCCCTCCCTGAGCCACCCAATCTCTTGCATTGGGGTCTGCTCCATCTCCTTTGGGAGTGCCTCTATTTGGGGAGGGGTCTCTCCAGGAACCAGGATCAGCCGACCACCTTGATGTCCTGGAAAGCCTTTATATCCTTGAATTTGTCGCAGGAGAAGTTGGCTAGCAGCTGCTTGGCGCCCTTCTTCTTGGGAGTGACTTCGAAGCAGACACGGACAGTCTCTTTGCCTTTCACTGGTGGGACCCTGAGGGGGGCAAAGGAGGGGGGTTAGCGGAGGAAGGCCCCTGGGAGAGAGCCACTGCTGACCCCTCTATGGCAAAGGCCTGGGGAAAGCACCTCTCCAAAGTCCACAGGGCAGTGGGCTCAGCCCATTCATTGGGGAAGGGGAAAGTTTGTTTCCTGCTGCTCCGGAGACTAGGATATAATGGGACAATTGAGTCACATTGAAGGAAAAGAAGATTCCACCAAAACATTAGGAAAATCTTCCTGATGGTAAGAACTGTTTGATAGTGGAATATGTTACTGCCTGAGAGTCTTGTAGAGTCTCCTTTCGAGGTTTTGAGCAGAGGCTGGATGGCAGTCTCCAAGTGCATTACACCTGGGCAAATGGGCTGTGCTCCCCCCACCACGTAATGCCCCCCTCCCCTCCCTGGCCACTTACTCCTTCCTGATCTCGTCCTCCAGCAGGTCACTCCCCTCGGCCAGGAGCAAACAAGAGGAGATCTCTTCTGCCAGTGGGTTGGTGAAGACCATCTCTACCTTCAGCACTTCGCCCACCTTTGCTTGGTTCGGCATCTGAGCGCAAAGCAACAGCAGCAGCCAAAAAGCCTTAGGTTAAGCAGGGCCACCTCCATCCATCCCACAGCCACCCTAGGTGTGTCAAGTGACCATTGACCTGTGGGGTCCCGCAGGGGTCTATTCTATCCCCCATGCTATTCAACATCTACATGAAACCGCTGGGAGAGGTCATCCGGAGTTTTGGAGGGCGTTGCCATCTCTACGCAGATGACACGCAAATCCACTACTCCTTTCCATCTGAATCCAAGGAAGCCCCTCGGATGCTGAACCAGTGCCTGGCCGCTGTGGCGGACTGGATGAGGAGGAACAAGCTGAGGATCAATCCTGACAAGACAGAGGCCCTCCTGGTCAGTCGCGCGTCGGATCGGGGTATTGGGTGGCAACCTGTCCTGGACGGGGTTGCACTCCCCCTGAAATCACAGGTCCGCAGTTTGGGGGTCCTCCTGGACTCAGCGCTGACGCTTGAGGCTCAGGTGTCGGCGGTGGCCGGGAGGGCCTTTGCACAACTCAAACTTGTGCGCCAACTGCGACCATACCTCGTGAAGTCTGACTTGACCACGGTGGTGCATGCCTTAGTTACCTCTAGACTGGACTACTGTAATGCGCTCTACGTGGGGCTTCCCTTGAAGACGGCCCGGAAACTACAATTGGTTCAGCGCTCGGCGGCCAGATTAATTACAGGGGCGAGCTACAGGGAGAGATCTACTCCCCTGTTCAAAGAGCTCCACTGGCTGCCGTTCACCTTCCGGTCCCAATTCAAGGTGAATACCATCATTTATAAGGCCCTAAACGGTTTGGGACCCACCTACCTTCGTGACCGTATCTCCTATTATAAACCTGTTCGATCCCTCCGCTCATCCGGGGAGGCCCTTCTTTCGCCACTGCCTCTATCCCAGGCCCGTCTAGTGGGAACGAGAGAGAGGGCCTTTTCTGCTGTGGCCCCCCGACTGTGGAATTCATTGCCCTCAGAGATTAGGCAAGCCCCCACCTTATCGGCTTTTAAGAAAGATCTAAAAACATGGCTTTTTCGATGTGCCTTCGGGGAGTAAATGTTTTATACCTCTTGATTACCCCCCTTGGATTTTATCCTTTGGACTGTTTGGACTGTTCCATCTTATACCCCTGTTCTCTTTATTTATATGCCTCTCTCTCCCGAGTTTTTAATTAAATGTTCATGTGGCCCGCCCTGTCTGCTCTGATTTGTGTTGTAATGTATATGATTATTTTTGTACTATTATATTGTGTTATGATATATTGTTTTATTTTGTGATATTGTATGGTGTCTGGGCATGGCCCCATGTAAGCCGCCCCGAGTCCCCATTGGGGAGATGGTGGCGGGTTATAAATAAAGTTTTATTATTATTATTATTATATTATATGACCCAGCAGAAACACTCTCCTGATGGCTTGCCTTCAAGGTGACGGTGGGGTTCTCCAGGGAGATGTTCTGCAACACCACGGTGTCAGCTCCCTCCTTGACCTGACACACAGCTGTCGCCTGGATTACATTGTCAGTCGTCAGGTGCTTTTGGTAGTCCGCATAAGAGATCTTGATGGGAAAAGCTTTCTCTGCAAGGGACAGGGTGAAGGACAGAGCGGGCAGTCAGGCACAATCACATTAAAGCCACCCCTATTTCCCACCCCTTCTCCCTCCTTCCAACCATGAATTTATTCAAAACTATTATTTTTAACCATACACACAGTTTTTTACATTTCTGTGAGGTGCTTGTGTCAGCTTCCCCTTTTTTTGAACCCATTCTATATACGTCATAATAATACAACTTTATTTCTATCCTGCCCTCGCTCCCCGGGGTGGGTGGGGGTGGGGGGTGGGATCATCCATTTGTTCTTTATTTCATTTATTTCATCTTCTTGAGTATCATCTCCCATTATGCTTGCTATAATTTGAAACTGGACCTGATCATATAGATAGCTCTCAGAGTTTAAGATTGTCTAGGAAGGCCCTGCTCCTGGTCCCGCCTCCTTCGCAGGTTTGACTGGGAAGGATGAGAGACAGGGCCTTCTCAGTGGTGGCCCCTCTCCCTAGAGATATTAGATCAGCCCCTCCCTCCTGACCTTCTGAAAAAAAGAGTGAAAATGTGGCTTTAGGATCAAGACTTCGGAGAACAATTGTAGCGCAATAGATGGATATGTAATTATGTGCAATGACTACTGGAATGGAATCACAACTGACTATGTGTAAAACTGCCGTGAGTCCCTTTTGGGGTTAAGAAGGGCGGGGTAGAAATAGGGTAAATGAATAAAATTAAATAAATAGTTATTCCAGTTTTCCATTGCCCATTTCTTTCAGTCTTTCCATCCCTATGTAATTACTGCTTGTCCTGCCTGAATCATGATCCATCACCAAAACACAGGAGCCCCCAGATGGCGTAGTGGACTAAGTGACTGGAAGGTTGGGTTGCTGACCTGAAAGTTGCCAGGTTCGAATCCCACCTGGGGAGAGTGCGGATGAGCTCCCTCTATCAGCTCCAGCTCCATGCGGGGACATGAGAGAAGCCTCCCACAAGGATGGTAAAACATCAAAACATCCAGGCGTCCCCTGGGCAATGTCCTTGCAGACGGCCAATTCTCTCACTCCAGAAGCAACTTCGGTTGCTCCTGACACGAAAAAAAACCAAAACACAGTCTGGGGACTGAGGGTTACCTTCTTGGGGGCCCAGCGTCAGGGCGAGGGAGTCCTTCCAGACCTCATGAATGGGCTTCCCGGTGTAGACGATGGTCCAGGCATTCATGTTGGCCGTCAGGGTACTGGCCGCAGGGGCCAGGTTGGTTAGCTGCAGGACCAGCTCCACGTCCTGGCCAACCTCAGGGCGACTCTTTACCTCGAACTTTCCTGTCACTCTGGGCTTGGGAGGGTCCGGAAGCAGGGTGGGAATGTCCATGGCGGGCATGGCCATAGTGGGCCTGGCCATGGCGGACATGGCCATTGAGCTCATGTCCAGCTTATCCCGGGCCTTTTGGAAGGTCTCCCGCTCCTCGCTGCTGCCTGAAAGAGGAAAGCCAGGGGTCAAAGTCCACCAATGGCACAGGGAGGGCAATGTGCCATCTGTTTCTACACATGGCTTGAGTCAGGGGAGCAGGAAGGGCACAGTGAAGCCTCAAAGAGGAAATAGAAGGGCCCCCCAGACTATGCATCCCTGGACACTCCTCCATGCAGATGACATAGCACTCGGGCACAGCTGCAGACATGAAGTGATAGACTCAGCGGAAATGGACTTCAACCAAACATACCCAAAACAGAGTATCTGGAATGTGTCCTTCAAACTGGAAAAACACTTCAAATCAATGGACAAGCACTAAAGAAGGCCACCCAATTTAAGTACCTAGGGTCACTGATCTCCATAGATGGTGACACAATGCCAGACGCACGGTCACAAATAAATACAGCCTGGTTGAAAGGGTGGCAAACTACCGGCATTCTGTGTGACTCAAAAATGCTTGAACAACTCAAGGCTAAGTTCTACATTGCAGTTGTCCACCCAGTATGGGAAGAGTGCTGTCCAGCAACAAAGAAACACGACAAACCCTGAACACAATAGAAATGAAAATGCTGAGATGGAGAGTTGGCTTGACACTTCTTGGCCATGTGACAAATGATGATATCCATCAAAGACCAGGAATAAAAGTGACCAGAAAGTAAGTCCACGGTGGTATGGCCACGTCATGAGAAGAGACCCAACATCAGGAGCATAAACAGGAGGTTGTAGGAGAGCGATCACGCGGACAAAGGCCAAAGAAAAGATGGATGGACTCCATCAATGAAGACATGCATACTGCCAACCGGAGACCTGAGGAGGCCCAAAATATAGAATCCTAGAGTTGGAAGAGACCTCATGGGCCAGCCAGTCCAACCCCATTCTGTCAAGAAGCAGGAAAATCGCATTCAAAGCACCCCTGACAGATGGCCATCCAGCCTCTGTTTAAAAGCCTCCAAAGAAAGAGCCTCCACCACACTCCAGAGGAGAAAGATAGTTCCACTGATGAACAGCTCTGTCTCACACAGTGAGGAAGTTCTTCCTCGTTCAGGTATAATCTCCTTCCTTTCGTGAAGTTTGAAGCCATTGTTCCTTTACGTCCCAGTCTCCAGGGCAGCAGAAAGGAAGCCTGCTCCCTCCTCCCTATGGCTTTCCCTCACATCTTGATCCATGGCCCTCATTATGTCTCTCTCTCAGACTTTTCTTCTGTAGACTAAACATGCCCAGCTCTTTAAGCCACTCCTCATAGGGCTTGTTCTCCAGATCATGATCATTTTAGTTGCCCTCCTCTGGACATCTTTCAGAGGAAAACAATGGCCAGTGGAAAAGACAGTCACAATGCTCACCCCTCCATTGGGAAAAGAGCTTAGAAAGAAGAGAAATAAGCAGGATCTCCACCCAGAACATCCCCAGCAGCAGTGCCTTTCCTTCTACTTTGGAAGGTGTCCAGAGAGGGAGGCACCACCGCTCTCTCACTAAAGATCCCGTTGCCAAATGGCTCTCATTCTCAAGACATTTCTTCTAACAAATACTCCAGGTCTTCCTTCTCCCTCTCCCACCCTCTGCCCTCCTCTCTGTATGGTCTCCCACACACCCCTTCACGTGGAAGGTCCCAATCTGAAGAGATCCAGGGTGCACTCAGGTGGTCCAGTGGCTTCATTCCTGGAATCCGGAACGCATCTTCTGGCCGTGGCCCAAGCCCAATGTTTCCATCTGCTAAGAGGAGACTCCTTTTTCCTCCTTCAATACCCTTCATACCTTCTGCTCATTGTCTCTTCTCACCTTCTGAGTACTTGTAAGTGTCGGTGACATCAAGACGAGTGAAGCTGCCCAAGGCCTTGGTGCTTATTTTCTTGCCCACGCTCCTGGTGTCTTCGTAAGCCTTCTTCCACTTCTGTTTGTCTGTGTCATAAGTCCAAGTGACTATATCAGCATTGACCTCGCCAAAGATGAAGGGGCACTCATAGTTCAGGTCCACATCTCCCTCCTTGATGGCCACCAAGGAAGCCGGGCCGCACTGGAAGACGCCTGCGAGGAGAGGGGGCCAGGGTTCAAGTTACAGTGTTTTATGATGAAGTAAAACCCAAGCTCTCCTCCCCCGCATGTCGCATGTGAGGTCTTATACCAGAGCTTTGTTCTTGCGGAGTCGCATCCAAAATTTGCCAGCCATTGTACTTGGCACCCAGGTCAGACCGAGTGAACCATTCCACACATGGTAGTTCCTGCAAGGAAAAGGCAATGGAAGTTCAGGAAGGAGTCTCTCTGCAGCAGGCACTCCCACCCCACCAGAGAGGCCAGGCGTGAGGCCAAGACAGGGAGCGGTGGAGGTGGCAATGGTGCAATAGGGTGGCCGGAGAAGGGGAGGCCACGCTGACACACTTGTGGTAAAATATGATGTGTGGCTTAAATGGAATTGCATGAAAGGAGTATGGTTGGGACCTATAGAGGCAGGAGATGCCATCCTAAGAAATGAGGCCTGGGAAACTACACAAAGGAGGTGAATTGATGAATTGTCATTAAAAGTTGCTGAACTGCTGACACTGATGACTAGAGACAAATGATTAACACTTGGTGGAAAACAACATGTTTACATGGCCAGAGACAATGACTCGTTTAAGCCAAGGAAGTGTTTACAATGATTCCTTACATTAAGAAGAAGGAAAAACAAGTAGTATCAATTAGGTAGAAAAGTCATCATCTGCCCAGAACTGATGAGAGTCGGGACATCTTAGCTGTAAAGCACCTGTCATTCATTTACAATAACTAGAACAACATCAGCAAGAAACTGCTATATAAGAGCCCTTATTCCAATCCCAAATTGTGATGGACAGCGGAGTCTGGTCCACCCCCAATCTTCTCCAAGGGACGGAGGAAGCTGATACATTCGCAAAACGGCAGATTTGCTGGGAATGCAATCTGGCCTAACTTCGGGGTCTCTTTTCCAGAAAGGAGATGGGATGGTAATGTATATGCATGATGATGAGTGAATGTTGATATGTCTGTGAATGTTGAGGAATATCCCCTTTGTTTATGTATATGTTTATATACCCAAATGTAGCTATAGAGTCTATAAGTATCTACCTTCTATCGCTGTCTCATGGTGAATGAAATAAAATAACCTTTCAAATGCTTTTTTAAAGTTGGAAAGTATTTGTGACACACTCCCAGGGAGGAAAGGGGAGGAGGAAGGGCTCATCCTACCAGATGCTGTCTTTTTAATATACGCTCCCATCTGGCCTGTAGTACGTGTCCAACCTCAAGTTCGTGTTGGTGTCGTGGCCTGAGCTGAAGTTGGAGATCATGCGGGCGGGGAAACCAAGGCACCGGAGCACTGGAAGGAAGGGAGGAAGAGGCCAAAGTGGTTGGAGAGGATGGGAACCACTGCCCCCTGCCACACTGACCCTGGCTGACCCTTCTTCCCCTTCCACCCCATCAGCTGCCCTTGAGATCGTACCTGTGGTCAGCACTCCTGCAAAGACCCAGCACTGCCCATAGCGGACCGGCTGAAAGCCAGAGGACTTCCATTGTCGCAGGATCTTCACACTTCCTGACCAGCTGCTGGGACTCACCCCATCATAGTAATAGCCGCTCCAGTTTCCCTCCAACACACCCTTGTGTTGACGGATTCTTTTCGTCATAGTTGACCTGGGAATCAAGCAAGGGATGAATGGATGGAGGGACGGGGCCGCCGGGAGAGAGGTGCTCAGCCGTGGGAAGCCAATCCCGTCATCTGCCCCAGCTTGAAGGTTCCCCATGCATCAAGCTCCACCCCAAAAGATCACCTTCCGCAGGGACAGGCAGCTGGGTTCTCAGCTCCACACATCCAGGCCCACAAGCCATCCTGGGCAGGCGGAGGGAGATTGCCCCCAGGCCCAAGAAGGCTGTGGCTCCAGTGAGTGGAAAGGGTGGCCGAGCTGGGAGTGAGCCTTACCGTGGAGGTGAGCACCCGCCCAACGTATTTGGGGTCATTGTGGCGACGCAAGTCAGTGTCCGGTTCTTTGCGGTGGTCTATGCTCTGGTCCAGGATGGACAGGCAGGGGTCCAGAATGCCCTCCTGGAACTGTGGGAGAAAAGGTGTCAGAAAGGTTGGAGGTCTCCCTGTTTGGCATCAGCACAGAGGAAACAGTCTGCAAGTAAGTCCTGCTCTGGCGGCCAGGGGTCCAGTGCATCCACGGCTTCATTGTGTCCCAGTCTCCGGAGAAGCAGAAGACAAGCTTTCCCTCTTCTGGGTTGCTGTGAGTTTTCTGGGCTCTATGGCCATGTTCCAAAAGCATTTTCTCCTGACATTTCACCCACATCTATGGCAGACATCCTCAGAGATTTTAAGGTTTGTTGGGAACTAAGCAAGTGAGGCTTACATATCTGTGGAAGGTACAGGGTGGGAGAAAGAACTCCTTATCTGTTGGAAATGTGAATGTTCCAAGTAATTCACCTTGATTAGGTTGCAACTTCAAAAGCCTGGCTGATTCCTGCCTGAGAAAATCCTTTGTTGGGAGGTGTCAGCTGGCCCTGATTGTTTCCTATCTGGAATTACCCTGTTTTCTGAGTGTTCTTTCTTTACCATTCTGATATTATAGTTTTTTAAATACTGGTAGATAGTTAGGTTTTGTTCATTTTCATGGTTTCTTCCTTTCTGTTGAAATTGCCCACCTTCTTGTGGATTTCATTGGCTTCTCTGTAGTCTGACATGGTACAGTAGAGTCTCACTTATCCAAGCTAAACGGGTCGGCAGAAGCTTGGATAAGCGAATATCTTGGATAATAAGGAGGGATTAAGGAAAAGCCTATTAAACATCAAATTGGGTTATGATTTTACAAAATAAGCACCAAAACATCATGTTATACAACAAATTTGACAGAAAAAGTAGTTCAATACGCAGTAATGTTATGTTGTAATTACTGTATTTTCGAATTTAGCACCAAAATATCACGATATATTGAAAACATTGACTACAAAAAATGGCTTGGATAATCCAGAGGCTTGGATAAGCGAGGCTTGGATAAGTGAGACTACTGTAGTTGTGAGAGTGGTCCAGCATTTCTTGTTCTCCAATAATATTCTGTGTCCCTATGGAGACTTGTCCACAGCTGCATGGTATATGGTGGACTCTAACAAAGGATTCCCTCAGGCAGGTATCAGCCGGGCTTTGAAGCTACAAGGCTTTTCAATGCTAATCAAGGTGATTAATTGCAACATTCACACTTCCAACAGTCAAGAGTTCTTTCTTTCTCCCACCATGGACATTATTCCACAGATATATACACCCCACTTGCCTAGTTTCCAACAGACCTCACAACCTCTAAGGAGGCCTGCCATAATGTCAGGAGAGAATGCTTCTCTAACATGGCCATATAGCCCGGAAAACTCACAGCAACCCAGTGATTCCAGCCATAAAAGTCTTCGGCAACACCTTTTCCGTCTTCTCCTCGGACCTACCTGGCCAAATTCCCATCTCATTCCACTGATGCTGCGGTAATCGCCCCTGAAGACAACCCCGGACTCTGAAAGGATGTACTCCTCGAGCTCCGTGCTGTTTGGCATGAAGACCTCGTCCCCTGGAAAAAAAAAGGGGGGGGGGCAAGGCAAAGGTCAGGCAAGAGCTGCTGCTGATGCTGGAAGGGAAGAGGCTCCCTCCCCCTCTGCAGCCCCCTCCCCCTCAAAGACTCAGTAAGACCCTGGTTTGGAAACGAAAATGCAAAGGGGGCAAAATGGGCTGCAAGGAGCCCTCCACCCCAGCTACTGCACATCCAGTGCCTCAGGGCTGCAGGAGAGCGTGTGTGGGCCCATCCCTCAGCCTGGGGGGCCCATAGGGCAGAGAGAAGGAGTGGGACACTGCCTTCTTGAAATTGGAGGCCTGGGAGACCTTTGAGTGTCCCTTCATCCAGGTGCCGTCATTCCCATTGCACTGATGCCCCCCACCCCAGAGGTGAGCTTCATTTCCACCCCCCAGGACCCCACCCTTCAGGGTTCCTCTGGTTATCCCCAATGGCAGGTGCCCCTTTGGTGGTAGAGCGCCCAGGATGATGATGATGATAATAATAATAATTTTGTCACTGCAAAAGGCCACCCTAATGGCATCTGCGCGCATCATCCGAAAATACATCACACAGTCCTAGACACTTGGAAAGTATTCGACTTGTGATTTTGTGAAACGAAATCCAGCATATCTATCTTGTTTGCTGTGTCATACAATAATAATAATAATAATAATAATAATAGAAAAATCAGCTGATGACCCAAAATGCAGACTCTGCAAGGAAACCGACAAAACCATTGATCATCTCCTCATCTGCTGTAAGAAAATCTGCTGCACAGACAGACTACAAACAGAGGCACAACTATGTGGCCCAAATGATTCATTGGAACTTATGCCTCAAGTACCACCTCCCAGCAGCAAAGAACTGGTGGGATCACAAACCTGCAAAAAATATTGGAAAATAAGCTCAGAAAGATACTGTGGGACTTCCAAATCCAGACTGACAAAGTTCTGGAACACAACACACCAGACATCACAGTTGTGGAGAAGAAAAAGGTTTGGATCATTGATGTTGCCATCCCAGGTGACAGTCGCATTGACGAAAAACTACAGGAAAAACTCAGCTGCTATCAGGACCTCAAGATTGAACTTCATTAAAGTAAATCTGGACCCAAAATACTTTCTTCTGGGAATGCTTAATATTGAAAAAGAAAAAAATAAAGAGATCCTCTTTAACTATCTTACTACGGCAGCAAGAATGACTTATGCCAAATACTGGAAAAAGAAAGAAACCCCTGAGATAGATTGTTGGTTAAATAAGGTGTTGGAAATAATGAACATGGATAAGTTGACGTATTTATTAAAAAACAATGTTGGCAGACCGAAAAAACAAACTAATTGGGACTTGATAAAAAATTATTTGAGAGAAGAGCAAATGAAGGTGTTAATTTAAACAGAAGTTTGGTTAAACATGGATTGAGAGTAAGAAGATACTGACACTAATGAGACAAGAATCAAGAACAAGTAATCAAACATTTTTCAAAGTAACTGTGTATGAGATGGAAGTCATTGTATATCTCTTTTTTGTTGGACTCTGTTTTTGTTTATTTTGGGGTTTTTTTCCTCTCTGTTTGGTTTTTTGTGTTTTTGTATCTTTGCCTTCTGGATTCTTCTTTTTTTTGTTTCTTTTTGTGTCCTCTTTTTCATATATAAATGTATCAGTTTTGTTTTTATTTCTATTTTATTCTTCTCTTGCCCGTCTTTATTTACTCTCTTTTTCGGATTCTATTTACGTCTTTCACCCTTCTTTGCTATAAATATAATTGTTCTCACACTTTCACTGTCTAGATTATCTGTAATTTCAATAAAAATAATTAAAACAAAGATTGAACTTCAAAGACTCTGGCAGAAACCAGTGCAGGTGGTCCTAGTGGTGATCGGCACATTTGGTGCTGTGCCAAAAGATCTCAGCCGGCATTTGGAAACAATAGACATCGACAAAATTACGATCTGCCAACTGCAAAAGGCCACCCTGCTGGGATCTGCGCGCATCATCCGAAAATATATAACACAGTCCTAGACACTTGGGGAAGTGTTCGACTTGTGATTTTGTGATATGAAATCCAGCATATCTATCTTGCTTGCTGTGTCATAATAAAATAATAATAATAATAATAAATTAAGAGGATTGGAAAGACCCCTTGGGCATATGTCCAACCCCTTCTGCCTTTGTGCACCAAAAGCACATGCAAAGCACCCCCGACAGATGGCCACCCAGCCTCAACATTGTTAACAATAATAATACATTAATAATAATAACAATGCATCACACAGCCCTAAACACTTGGGAAATGTTCGATTTGTGATTTTGTGATACAAAATCCAACATCTACAGTAGAGTCTCACTTATCCAACATAAACAGGCCGGCAGAACATTGGATAAGCGAAAATGTTGGATATAAGGAAGGATTAAGGAAAAGCCTATTAAACATCAAATTATGTTATGATTTTACAAATTAAGCACCAAAACATCATGCTTTACAACAAATGGATAGAAAAAGCAGTTCAGTACAAGATAACGTTATGTAATAATTACTGTATTTATGAATTTAGCACCAAAATTTTGCAATTTATTGAAAAATTGACTACAAAAACATGGACTACTAAAAGGCAAACTGCGTTGGATAATACAGAACCTTGGATAAGCGGAGCTTGGATAAGCGGGACGACTGTATATCTCATTTGCTGTGTTATACTGTGTTTTTGTGTCAATAATAATAATAATAATAATAATAATAAAGAGGGTTGGAAGAGACCCCTTGGGCCATTTAGTCCAACCCCCTTCT
This sequence comes from Anolis carolinensis, assembly GCF_035594765.1. Taxonomy (NCBI): domain Eukaryota; kingdom Metazoa; phylum Chordata; class Lepidosauria; order Squamata; family Anolidae; genus Anolis; species Anolis carolinensis. Next base: position 253,911,690 of record NC_085844.1, on the reverse strand, counting down.
GCCTTTGTTTATCAAAAGCACTAGCAAAGCATCCCTTAATAATTAATTAATTATTAAATAATAATTAAAATACCATTATAAACAAGCATAGCTTTAGAAGGCATGGGAAGAAGTGGGAAAGGTGCACGCCTTTCCCTCCTCCCTTGCACCGCACACGCCTTCCTTGGCAGATGATGGCCAGATAAATGGCTTCAATGGGCCACATGTGGCCCCCAGCTTAGTTTGGGGACCCCTGCTCTAGAGGCTCCCAAGCCTCTACCAGGAGACACCACCAAATGCATTGTTTATGGCCAAGCCCAGAGGTACAACCACACCTACCCAGACGCATAAGACAGACTTAAGGTAAGGAAACAAATCAACAAGGAAAGATTAATCATAGAGTTATACAGTTGGAAGAGACCCCATCAGCCACCCAGTCCAATCCCGCTCTGCTGAGAAAAGAATCTGAGATCAAAACATGTTTCGATATTTGAAAGGACTGTCAAAGGCTTTCATGGCCAGCCTCCGATGGCCTAGGGGATAAAAGCCTCGTGACTTGAAGGTTGGGTTGCTGACCTGAAAGCTGCCAGGTTCGAATCCAACCTGGGGAGAGTGGATCAGCTCCCTCTATCAGCTCCAGCTCCATGCGGGGACATGAGAGAAGCCTCCCACAAGGATGGTAAAACATCAAAACATCCGGGCGTCCCCTGGGCAACATCCTTGCAGACGGCCAATTCTCTCACTCCAGAAGCAACTCCGGTTGCTCCTGACACGAAAAAAAAAATGTCCAGAATCACTGGGTCGCCGTGAGTTTTCCAGGCTCTATGGCCATGTTCCAGCTGCATTCTTTCCTGACGTTTCGCCTGCATCTGTGGCTGGCATTTTCAGAGGTTAAATTGCCAGTGAGGCAAGTGGAGTGCACATATGTCTGTGGAATGTTCTTTGATTCGTGCCTGGGCGCTGCATTTGGTGGTCCCTGGACATGGTAGGAGTCTACCATATACCATGCAGCTGTGGACAAGTCTACATAGGGACCACCAAATGCTGCATTGCCCAGACATGAATCAAGGAACATGAAAGGCACTGCAGACTAACTCAACCAGAGAAGTCAACCATAGCAGATCACTTGATGAACCAACCTGGACACAGATTATTATATGAGAACACAGAAATGCTAGACCAGGGGTCCTCAAACTTTTGAAGTGGAGGGTCGATTCATGGTCCCTCAGATTGCTGAGGGGCCGAATTATCATTTGAAAAAGAAAAAAAAATGAACAAATTCCTATGCTGACAGCACATGTCTTATTTATAGTGCAAAAAACCCCCCCAACATTTATTTATTTACAGTATTTACTACATTTATACCCCACCCTCTCTCATCCTGAAGGAGACTCAGAGCAGCTTACAAGTTGTATGTACATACAATATATTATATTATTAGCATAGCACAATATTAGCATTATACATTACTATATTGTACTATACTATTATACCGTAATATTATTAGTAACATTACATTTAATATATAATATATAATTAATATTATTATATTATACAATATTATTATATTGTATTATTATTAGCCGCCCTGAGTCCCCTATTGAGTAAGAAGGGTAGGGTAGAAATACTGTAATAAATAAATAAATATTATATTGTTTTACATTATAATATTATTATCAATATTATATGTATACGCAGTATATTATATTATTACCATATCGTTCATTTACAATATTTCATTTACAATATTAGTAAATGAAAGAACAATACAATATTTAAAAATAAAAATAATTTTAACCAACATACTGTAAACTTATCAGGATTTCAGTGGGAAGTGTGGGCCTGCTTCTGACCAATGAGATAATCAAGTAGGATTGTTGTTGTGCCTTCAAGTCATTTCAGACTTTGGGCGAGCCTAAGTCTAAAACTGAGGGTGGGGGCCAGGTAAATGGCCTTGGAGGGCCGCATCCGGCCCCCAGGCCTTAGTTTGGGGACCCCTGTGCTAGACCATTCTAACCACCATGTCAGACTACACAGAGAAGCCACTGAAATCCACAAGATGCATGTGGACAAGTTTAACAGAAAGGAGGAAACCAGTGAAAGGAACACAGTTTGGCTACCACTATTAAAAAAACTAAAATAAATAGAGTAACTAAATACTAAAGGACAGTAAATAAAGAACAAGACTCAGAAAACAGGGGAATTCTAGACAGGAATCAATCAGGGTCAATTAATACCTCCCAACAAAGGATTCCCGCAGGCAGGAAGCAGCCAGGCCTTGAAAAGGCAAGGCTTTTCAATGCTAATCAATGTATTTAAAATATTTATATTCCGCCATTCCCACACTGAAGGGGACTCAGGGTGGAGCACAACCTATATATGGCAAGCATTCCATATATATAAATATACACAAATATTAAAATCAGTTTATATCTACAGTAGAGTCTCGCTTATCCAAGCTAAATGGGCTGGCAGAAGCTTGGATAAGCGAATATCTTGGATAATAAGGAAGGATTAAGGAAAAGTCTATTAAACATCAAATTAGGTCATGATTTTACAAATTAAGCACCAAAACATCATGCTATACAACAAATTTGACAGAAAAAGTAGCTCAATACACAGTAATGTTATATTGTAATTACCGTATTTACGAATTTAGCACCAAAATATCACGATATATTGAAAACATTGACTACAAAAATGGCTTTGATAAGTGAGACTTTACTGTAATACTTATAATAATAATAATAACAATAGTATTGATAGTAATAAGAACAACAATTTTTAAACATTGGGAAGGAGGGCTCACTGAGGCAGAGAAAAGGAAGCCGGTTTTCCCGCCCTCGGCCGCGCATGCGCGTGAAAAGGAGGCGCTTTCCAAAGCAGGCGATACTCCAAGGCGCTTTCCGCTCTCGTTGCTGGGAATTGTAGTCCTCCCAGACTTGTAGCCAAGACACCTGGATGAGAGAGAGAGAGAGCACCGCAGAGAACTCAGCTTCCCAGAGTGCCTTGCGAGAAGGGAGAAAAAAAAATTGCTGGGGGCTCGTGTGCGCATGCGTTCGCGCTGGCCTCGTTTCCCGCCTAGGAGAAGCAGGCGCTTGAGTTGAGCGAAGGAAGGAAGCGAGGCCGCTCCTGTTGCTGGGAGTTGTAGTCCTATTGGCGGGCTGAGGCTATGCACTTGGGCGGGAGAGAGCGCTGCGTGGAACCCGGCTCCCCAGCACGCCTCGCGGGGGAAACAGCCCGGACACTCGTGTGCGCATGCGTGCCCGCGCTAGCCTTGTTTCCCGCCTGGAAGAAGCAGGTGCTGAGGGAAAGCGAAGGAAGGAAGCGAGGCCGCTCCTCTTGCTGGGAATTGTAGTCTTATTGGCGGATGGACGCAATGCTCTTGCATGAGAGAGAGCGCCGCGGGGAACTTGGTTTCCCGGGGTGCTTCGCGGGGGAAAAATTGGCTAAGGGAGTCTGTGTGCGCATGCGTGCTCGCGCTTGGCCTCGTTTCCCGCTTAGGAGAAGCAGGCGGGCGCGCTGAGGCGAAGGAAGGAAGGCAGGAAAGGAAGGCCTCTCTCTCCATCCTGCCATGGCGCCGCCCTCGTCGCCCTCCTCCTCCCCGTCCTCCTCGTCGCCCTTCTCCTCTCCGTCCGCTCCCCCGAGGAGCCGCAGCCTCCGCCAGGCCCTGCGGCCTACTCCATCCCCGGCCTCTGCTAGGCCTCCAGGCAGCCTGTCTTCCTCTGACGACGAAGAGGGCGACTCCGGGAGCGACTTCGAGGCCACGCTGCGCCTCAGGTCCAAGAAGAAGAGGTCCCGTCCCGCCGCCGCCGCCCCGGTAAACAAGCAAGGCAGGGAGGATAATAGATAAACATAATAATAATAGTAATGAAGCGTTTCATTTGTTACCTCTCCTTAGTGCTCCAGTCAAAACATGAACATAGAATCCATGCAGTAAAAGGCATAGATAAAAACACACCATTATAGGTTGCTGTGAGTTTTCAGGGCTGTATAGCCATGTTCCAGAGGCATTCTCTCCTGACTTTTTGCCTGCATCAATGGCAGGCATTCTTAAAGGTATGAGACTTGTTGGAAACTGGGCAAGTGGGGTTATATATCTAGAATAGTGTCCAAGTTGGGAGAAAGAACTCTTGTCTGTTGGAGGCAAGTGTGAATGCTGCAATTCATCTCCTTGATTAGCATTGCAAGGTCCCAGGCCATAAGCAACCAGACCTTGAAGCTGCAAGGCTATTCAATGCTAGTTAAGATTATCAATTGCAACAAAACCCACTCGCCTAGTTTCCAACAGCCCTCCCAACTTCTGAGGATGCCTGCCATAGATGCAGGTGAAACGTCAGGAGAAAATGCTCCTGGAATATGGCCATACAACCTGGAAAATTCACAACAACCCAGTGATTCTGGCCATGAAAGCCTTCAACAACACACACCATTATGTGTGTGTGTGTGTATATATACATACATACACCAAATACAGGCTACAAAATCACCCCCAAGTTACAAACAGGAGAGGTTTTGTAGGTTTGTTCTTAAGTTGAGTTGGTATTTAAGTCAGAACAGGGACATATTTGAAGCGTAACTCCAGCCAAATATATATAGACATATATACAGGCAGTCCCCAAGTTATGAACATGGGACAATAATAATAATATAAGAATAATACTTTATATTTTTTACCTTTCCTCTCCTCAGGTCTTCTAGGAACAACAAAGTCAAAATACTAATAGAAAAATCCATACAGTAAAAGGCAAAAGATAATAATAATGTATAATTTATTATTTTCTTATCTGCCTTTCCTCAAGGCGGGTCACAGCACAGCCATAACAAACATTACAAAAACTAAACACGCGTATTAAAATGTAGTTATATAAAACATATTAATAATAATGTAATAAAACAATAATAACAATATTTTATTTGTTACCTCTCTTCAGGGCTTCCAAGAATAACAAATAAAAATATTTTTTTTTCTTACCCACCTCTCCTCATGGCTTGAGGTGGGTTACAAAACAATTAAAATACATAAACACACTAAAAACACTACAAATACAAGCACTAAAATGTGTCTTCATAAATGTTACATACCAAAATGTATTTCTAGGAAATGCATATTAAAACAGACAAAACGGAGATTAAACTAAGGGCATGCATTAAAATCCATGTTTATGTTAAAAGACTGGGTAGGCCTGCTTACCCAGTCTTCACTTATGTCTTCAATTCTGATAGCTGATTTAGCTGTCGGAGCTCTACTGGCAGGTCATTCCACAACCTTGGGGTGACGGATGAAAAGGTCCTCTGGGTGGTGGTTGCCAGTCGGGTTCTGACTGGTTGGAGCAGGTGCCTTCCAAACTGAAGTGTGTGGTGTGGATTGTATAGGTAGTAGTTCTATATGTAGCTCTATATTAGATACATATTATGATTAAATAATAATTTAATAAAATAATACATTTTATTTGTTACCTCCCCTTTCCTTAGAGCTTCCAACTACAACAAAATCAAATTATTATTATTATTATTATTATTATTATTATTATTATTATTTTCTTAGCTGCTTCTCCTCAGTACAGTCAAAAATACACAAACATTACAAAAACTCTATAAACACGCGTATTAAAATTTAGTTCTATAAAAGATACATATTATTATTCAATAACAATAATTTAATATAATAATACGCTTTATTTGTTACTTCTTCACTCAAAGCTTCCAAATACAACAAAGTCAAAGCACGAACAGAAAAATCCATAAAGTGAAAGGCAATATATAAGAACAAGAATTACTATTTTCTAAACCGCCTTTCCTCGAGGCAGGTCACAGTACAACTAAAACACAAACATATTTATTTCTCCTATCCATAATGTAATCTTGAAGCATATAATCTTCTAAATATTCATATCATTTTTGTATATTCCATTCCTTAATGCTCTTTCCATCCCGGAGTGACTGTAGCTTGAGCTGCAGCTAACATTTAGTCGTCTTGGCCCAATCTTAATTGCTGCTTTTCCCTTCCAATTTCAGGGTAAAAACCTTTTTTTATTCAACCCTATTGTTTGCCCTAATATTACCTCCATTTACCTCTTTATTTGGAACTCCCTGGAACTCAGGTGGCAGGCAGGTTAAAACCTTTTTATTCATGCATGCTTTTATATAACATTTTTAAGATCGTCAGGGTCTACTGTGATTTTATATGCTTTTAATGATGTTTCATACTGTTTTAATACAGTGCTTGTGTATTTATATATTATAAGTTATATTGCAATGCTTTTAGTTGTGAGCCGCTTTGAGTCTGTATGGAGAGAAAAAGCGGGAGATAAATAAATATAATAATACTTATTATTATCATTTTCCTATAGAATTCTTTTACCTTGGCACAATTTCACCACATATGGATAAAAGATCCAATTTCCCCACATTCATGCAAACAGAATTTAAGTGTACTTTTCGTAATATGGGTTCATTGCTTGGGGGGTCATATACCATTTCGTCAGTATTTTCTGTTTTATTTCTTTAATCTTTAGATGTTTAAGTTTTTTTATTGAATTTATGCATAGTTCTATGTCCTTCTGATTAGTGTATTTCCTCTTTCCATACTTCTAACAGCGTGGGTTTCAAATTGTATTGTTGATCTATTAGTTTGTTATATATAAATCCCATAATTTATTTTTCTCAGTGTTCCATTGTAATATTTGATCTATATTTGTATCTGGACTTTTCTTTCTCTTCCATTCTTTAATTTTTTCTGACATTCCATGCCATAGCATCCAGTTGCTTGATCCATATTTTTCTTTTAACTCCTCCCAGTCTTTTGTTGTTCCATCCAAATTTATAAGGTCACCTATCTTTGTTATTCCAGTTTGGTTAAATTGTTTTAATCGCTTTTTCACATATCTGTTCTTTTTATTATCTAATATTCCTATTGGGAATCCATCTATGTTGTTCAATGGAAATTTATTTTGCCTTTTTTTCAGCATTCTAATGTTGAGAATAGTGGGCTTCCTTTTATTTTCTTTATTTCTCGGTTCATGCTTTCCTTTAGACACGAACAGTGGTCCCGCCCATTTATTCACTTCTCTATTCTTACCCATCTTTTCGCATTATCATAATTCTAGTAATGTCACTTGTTGGCATGCTTCAAAATAACTCTTCCAGGAGTAGATTTCTTTTCCTTTTGAGGGAGAGATTTCTCTCACTTCCTGTTGTCTCACCCCTGTTCTTAACTGTGAGTCATTTGTCAGCAAGATGTTTGTAACTCTGGGACTGCCTGTACACATTAAAAAGTCATATTTAATATTGATGTTAGCAATTAGATAAACATATATAAAGCATAAATTGACCGTTCTTGTAGCTGCCCCTCTGCCCCTGACACATTCTCTTTAATTGATTCCCCGTTGTCCCTCCAGGATCACTAGATAAGAGACTAGAAAAGCCATAATTCACTATTAACTTGGTTTTACATGACTTTTCCATTTATATTGCTAACTTTCCAAAATAAAACACACATGTAGAAGGAGTTTCCTTTTTTAATATCTGCAGAGGGAATTATAGGACAGAAATCCTTGTATTTCCTATTACAATCAGTTCTTTGGCGTGCGATTGCAGTACTTGATCTCTTTCTTTCTTGTGAACCACATGATCACATCTCTTTGGACATTATTTTTTAGTCTAATTTCCATCTTTTTGCATAAATAATGCAAGCACATGTTACTGCATTTTGGAAAAAAAACCTGTCTTTTCCCCTATACTTCCACCAGCTAAACCTAATAGAAATACCTCTGGTTTAAGTGATACGTTTTTTAATATACAGTAGAGTCTCACTTATCCAACATTCTGGATTATCCAACACATTTTTGTAGTCAATGTTTTCAATACATTGTAATATTTTGGTGCTAAATTCGTAACTACAGTAATTACTACATAGCATTACTGCGTATTGAACTACTTTTTCTGTCAAATTTGTTGTATAACATGATGTTTTGGTGCTTAATTTGTAAAATAACCTAATTTGATGTTTAATAGGCTTTTCCTTAATCCCTCCTTATTATCCAATATATTCGCTTATCCAACGTTCTGCTGGCCCGTTTATGTTGGATAAGTGAGACTCTACTGTATATAATTTGAAGTACTTCTTTGACTGCAACCCAGAAGGCTTTAGCTTTATTTTGCAGGTCCACCATGTATGGTAAAGTGTGCCTTTTGCTTCTTGCATTTCCAGCACTTACTATGACAATTTTTGTGATTTTTTGCCAGTTTTGATGGGGTGACATGTTACGTGAACATAATTTTGTCAAAGTTCTTGATAATCTTGTTTACTTGGCTGAGTTGTAACTAATCCACATCCCCCCAACTGCTAAATTAAGTAGGGAATTAAGTAGAGGAGGGGTCCCGAGGAGCGAGGAAGTAATCCCCCTCCATCCCTCAGGCGGCAAAGAGACCCCGGAGAAGAGGGACTGCCCCGGAGGAGGCGGGTAAGGGTTCTCGGAAGCACCCCAAAGGAGGCAGAAGAGGAGAAGAAGAAGCAGCAGCAGGAGGGAGCCTCTTCCAGGCGGTGTCCTCGGGGAAGAGTGCCACAGAGGTGAGCAGGCGCAGAAGAAATTGGGGGGGGGGGAGTCCTGTGGGGCTTTTCCCTTCTGGGGGCTTTGGGATGAAGAAGAGCCCTTGGCAGAGATCCATGGAACTCAAGGGTTGCTACCTGTCTGCATGAAGGGGTCACTTTAGCGTGCCTTTATTGTCCCTTTGATTCTCTTTTTTGGAGGGAAGAAGCAGAGTACAAGTGACAACAGCAGCAACAACCCTTTGAGAAGGGAGCACCATGAGGCCTCTCTCTGCCTCTAGAAGCCTGACACACAAACATGAAGAATCCACTTTAGAGACTTTTTTGTGTAATCTTTCACTTGTCTTTAGCCCTGGCTATGCTTCACTCTGTTGTCAGTCCTGAGTGTTCCCACGCTGAGGGGAGGGAGTGCTCAGGGCACAAGAGTTTCTGTCATTGGGGAGGGGAATGGCCAAAACTGGGTCAGGTGGGGCCAGAGAGCCCTTGTCTTGCTCCTTGCCATCCGGCCATGTCTGCCCCTAGTCACCCCTTCCTTTCCCTCTTTCCCAGTCTCTGGTGGATGACTGGCTGGAGGGCTACAAGCAAGACAAGGAGGGAGGATTCCTGGAGCTGGTCAACTTCTTGGTGCGCTCATGTGGCTGCAAAGGTGGGTTTCTGGAGGAGAGCAAGTGAATGTCCCCTTGGCCACCTTCAAAGGTTTTGTGCGTTCCATATTACATGGTGGGTTGTGCTGCTCCCAAGATGTCTCTGGCGCTGGGAAGAGCTTCCTGACAGCAAGGGGCTGTTCAGATACAGTGGAATTGGCTGACGCCTGGGAGTCCATTGGAGTTTCCTTCTCTGGAGGTGTTTAAGCACAGCCTGCATGGGCGTTTGTCAGAGCAGATTGCGTGGGTTGGAGTGGATGGCCCTTGGGTCCCTTCCACCTCTGTGGGTCTATAGAGTGTCATTTGCCTTTCCCTCCCTCTCGTTGAAAGGGACGGTGACTTTGGAGATGCTCAGTGGCCTTCAGAATTCGGAGATCATCCAACGGCTGACGGAATCCTTTGACGAGGTGAGAGAGGAGGCGAGGGGTGTGGATAGATCCCAGGGGTGAGGCTAGATGTCTCTGAGGAGGGAAGCAGAGGCACTCGCTGGACTCCTCATCCGGACCTTCTCCTTCCTTGGCAGGAGTCTGCCGAGTACCCACTGTCCCTGAACAGCCCTGCCTGGCGGCGCTTCCGGGTGGGGTTCTGTGAGCTAATTGCAGTCCTGGTGCGCCGGGCCCAGCATGGTGTGATCTATGACGAGTACCTGATGGACAGCCTTGTGGCCCTGCTGACTGGCATGTCTGATTCGCAAGTGCGTGCCTTCCGCCACACCAGCACCCTGGCAGGTGAGAAAGCGGGCAGGTGGCTGAGTGAGGGAAGCGGACGGAGAGAGATGGGAAAGAATTGTCTTCTGTTCCCCCACCCCCCGAAACACCTTGATCTTTTCTCCAGCCATGAAGCTGATGACGGCCCTGGTGCGTGTGGCCCTGAGCATCAGCGTGCAGAAAGACAACCGTCAGCGGCAGTATGAGGCTGAGCGGGCCAAGGGACTCAACCGCAGGGCCCCAGAGAAAATGGAAGAGCTGCTTGAGCAGCGCAGAGAGGTGAGTTCCTCTAGTTCTCCACCTGGGAGAGGCGATTACACAGAGTTTTAGGGAGGGAGACATCATCCCACATTGAATCATATGATCATACTGTTAGAAGGGAACCCCAAGAGCCATCCAATCCAACCCTATTCTGCCAGGCAGGAAAAGCACAATCAAAGCACCTCTGACAGATGGCCATCCAGCCTCTGTTTATAAGCCTCCAAAGAAGGAGCCTCAACCAGACAGACAGAGTGTTTTACTCTTCTTATGCTCATGAAAGTCTTCCTAATGTTCAGGTGAAATATCCTTTCTTGTAATTTGAACCTCTAGGGCTAAAGAAAGGAAGCCTGCTTCTTGGCAGGGGGTTGGACTGGATGGCCCATGAGGTCTCTTCCAATTCTATGATTCTTCCTTGTGACATCCATTTGGATGATTAAACATGTCTCTCATGTCTCCTCTTAGCCTTCTGTTCTGTTCAAAGGGATCCAAGGTTTCCAGACAAGTTTAATTGTCCTCCTCTGGACACCTTTCACTTTATCAGTCTCCCTCTTGAATTCTGACCTGCAAGAATCCACAATCCCAAGTTCTTCAGGAAGTTATTCCCAGCACCAGAGATGTCCCAGCACATTACAATTCCTTTGACTCAGCTTGACTTCCCCCTTCCATTATATATCAAACTCTAAAAAAGCATGGTCACGTTCATTTAGGGAGTCTGTCACTTTCACCCTATTTGCCAGCTCATTCTCTGTGGGTTAGGATCAGATCTAAAACAGCAGGCGGTTGGACTAGTACCCCTCATGGTCTCTTCCAGCTCTGACTAGCTAGCTTGTTCCCTTGTTGTTTCCTCTGTTATACGGATGAGGAAATTGTATGCAAGTGGGGAATTGGTTGGACCTGATAATCTTGGCAGAGGTGGACTTCCAACAAATATCAGAACAGTTGAAGTCTCCAATTATAATCACATATCTCCTTTCCAAATGTGTGGTCATCTGTTCCAGAAAGACATCCTCCATTGTGAAGGTAAAGCCTGGCTTTACCTTCACAATGACCTCCCCATTGTTTCTTTCCCCTTAATTATTTCCCAAAGGCTCTCAAACTGGCTTCCAGAATGAAAGTCATAGATCTCTTCCCAGGCGTCAGCTTTCTTGACCTAACCTATGATACAACTCTTCTTTTCCTGCTTGGTTTGTTTCTCTGGAATTGACCATAGCTTCTATCAGTGCATTTCATTTGTGGGTCTTCTGAGTAGGTTTCAGTGAATGGCATCATGTCATAATTGCTTTGCAGAATGAAGAGTTCAAATGCATCTTGTTTCTTTCTCACAATCTGCATTAGTGTAGAGACATCTAAGACCACAAGTCCTTCCCTCTAGCTCAGTGGTTCTCAATGTCATGAAGACTTTTACAACAAAAGTGAAAACATCCTGCTCAGACTGAACAGAATATCCCACTTCTGACACCAAAAATGTTATGAATAACTTTTCAATAACTTTAAAGCATAGGTTCTTTTTATTGCAATTTCAGTCTGAGAGGTATAGCAGAACTTTTACAGAGCAACAAAGAACAACATTTAGACATACAAACATACAGATTCTATGCAACTACATTGGATTCACAAACAACCTACAGTTACATTGGCTAAGAAACAAACAGGGGGGGGGGGGTTACATTTTCATTCATCATTCACACACAACATGCATCCATCTTCATGCACACAAATATTACCATATTCTTTCTCCCTCCTTGGAGAAGCACCTGCTTAGGCCAGACCCAGCTTCCACTGCTGCCTGCCAAGACATAGTTCCAAAACGCCAAAACTTCAAAAAGACCATGACTTCAAAACGCACTCTTTTATCTTCCCATGAGAAAAAGAGGCCCCAAAAAAGTGAACAGAATCCTGCTTTCCCAGAGCAGATCTGCCACTCCCAAGGACACCAGCTCCACTGAGCATGGCGGGTGAACAGCGTCACTATCTGTCACACCTTCTGGTCTGTCATAAGGTCACTTATATAGCAATATTTTGCTGATGATGTTGTCCCAAAGTTGTAAATGAATCATAGACATCTTCTATCATGGAATATCCTCAGTTTCCTGGACCAGATGTTGATTCCTCTTGATTGGTGTTAGCAAACACAAGCAGCTCTGCCCCAAAAGTTCATCAAGTTAGCAAATGTTGACAGATGTTAACATATGTAAACATTTCTCTTATCAGTCACAGTTCTTATCACAGTTTGCCGGGCAGGTCAACTATTTCAGGTCTCATTAGCAGGTTTTAATTACAATTTCTGAGCAGGTAGTTAATGGTTTGCAGGCCTTAGTCTACAGACTGGTGTCTTCAAATTTCTAGCTCTCTTTCACTCTTCCATTCATACCACATATCATATATGCATATTTTGGTCACATCAACCTGTGGGTCCCCAGTGTTTTGGCTTACGACTCCCAGAAATCCAGCCAGTTTACAGCTGTTTACAGCCTAGCTTGCCCTTGCTGCAGGTGTGGTTACCCTCTTCCTTTGGCAAAAAACATAATCATGCCACCTGCATATTCAGTATTTTTAAGGAAGCACATGAACAACCCCCAAAATTTCCTCTTGGCCTCCTCGTTCCTACTCCTGGAAGGATGCATTGCCAACCTCACTGGCAGGTTCTTCATAAATTTGTTCAATCCTCCTTTAATCCTCCTCCTTGACTAATAATTAACACTCACTACATACTATGGTGCCAATATTCTTGCTTCCATTATCAACTTAAAGAAGCATTCCTTTTTGTCTGTCATGAGTTCCCTATTGTTTTGTTGTCAGTTGTAACTGAATAAACCTTATGTCCTCTGATTGTATTGGCATTTCCTCCGGGTACAATGCTATAGAACAGAGGTGTCCAACCTGTGGCCCTTCAGTTGTTTTGGACTCCAGTTCTCAGAATTCCTGACCACTGGGCAAACTGGCTAGGGCTTCTGGGAGTTGGAGGCCCAGACATCTGAAGGGCCGCAGGTTGTGCACCACTGCGATAGGATCACCAAAATGTAGAGTGAGACTGGAGACAGGGGCCACCTTGATTCTTTTTGCTGTGCTGTAAATACTTTCAGAGTCCTTCCAAATGTAGTAACACTAGTAATTAACTAGTGTGTAATTTTTTGCCAATTTCCTTTAAGGCTGCTTGTTGTGTTTGACTATAGGGGGAAAGAAGAGGTCACATAGCCTCTCCCTTTCCCAATGATGGATTGGAGTCTATTTGGAGGGGCATCTTGCTATTTCAGGGTCTTGAGACTCTTTTAAAAAAGGACAGTGGAGTTGTTATGAATGTTTTCTTCTCATAAGTGAATTTTAGTACGAATTGGATTGTGGGGCTCGGAGGAGTCCTCAGCACGGTTTGCTCCTTACAGCTTTTGAGGCACTTCTACTCTGATGGAGAGCCTTGGCGAGGGAAGGCCCAGCTGGTGTCCTGTGCTTTGCTTCCAGGACTCCCTCATCCTGTTTCTTTGTGGTGCCTTGTGCTTTGGGGCTCCTTTTGCCGTGGACTTTGCCCAACTACCTAAGGGTTGGTGGGTGATCCCTTGCCCTATCTATCTTCTGCGTTTGTGGAATGAGAATCACAACCCCCCCCCCCCCCGCCGCTTTCATGTTTTCCCAGTTCCAAGAGAAACAGGAAGAGCTGGAGAGCCTGATGAATGCCATCTTCAAGGGAGTCTTTGTCCATCGCTACCGGTGAGCAAGCTGAGAGCAAAGTGCTGGTAGAGAACGGGGCAAAGCCTCTCCCCCCCCCCCCACACACACACTTTTTTTAGCATTCTTACCGAAAGGTCCCAGGTTCAAACTCCGGGAGTGGCGTGAGCAGCCGCTGTTAGCTCCAGCTCCTGCCAACCTAGCAGTTCGGAAACATGCCAATGTGAGTAGATCAATAGGTACCGCTCTGGCGGGAAGGTAACGGCGCTCCATGCAGTCATGCCGGCCACATGACCTTGGAGGTGTCTGCATACAACGCCGGCTCTTCAGCTTAAAAATGGAGATGAGCACCAACCCCCAGAGTCAGACATGACTGGACTTAACGTCAGGGGAAACCTTTACTTTTTTTTTTTTTTTACTATTTTTAGTAGCATAAATGCAAAGAAAGAAGGAGGGGGATTAATGCAAGTTAACCATATGTCTTAGAAGGCATTTATTTGAAGTAGAAACCTTTCAGCTACACTGGCTGGTTGGCTGTAAAACTCCATATGGCAGTGACATTATGTAAAACTGTTTGTGTATTTACATAAAGTGCTTCTGACCAAAAAGGAGTGACCACTGAGCATCCTTACCTAGTGCACATATTACATCACCCCACTCTAAGTTGAAGTAGCCCATGCTTCTGTGGTTAGGTGGTGCCCAATACACATGAAATAGCAGGGTTCTTTTAGCTGAAACAAGCATCATTTTAGGTCTGCCATATTTTAGATAGCAAGTCTAGGGCAGTTTGTCATTGGTTGGCTTATAAAAGACCTTCCAACTCTGTATCCCACTTGGTTCTGCCCTCATCAGCATCAGAGCCAGTGTTTTAGACCAAAAGGCTGTAAGCTATACTTCTTGGGTGTTGCACTTAAATGTGAGAAAGGAAGGCCCATATTCAGATGCCTGGGGAGAAATAGAGTGCCTGGCTTAATCCCTCCCTGTTATTTGCTGGTGAAGTGACCTGGTCCCTGAAATCCGTGCCATTTGCATTGAGGAGATGGGCCAGTGGATGCAGTACTACAGCACCTCCTTCCTGACGGATGGCTACCTCAAGTACATTGGCTGGACACTGCATGACAAGGTGGGGAGCAGGCGGGAGAGGGGGACGGGGCAGTGGGGTAGTTCCACATCTCAGAGGTTCTGCTCACAGATGAGAAGGAGCTCAGGGCCTCCCAGGATAGGCTGAGGCTTCACATGCTCATCCACCTGGATGGACAAGACTGGCCCCTTCTGCTTGGAGCCTCTTGTGGATGGCTTACTCTGAGGCGGTGATGGGGCCCTTTCTCACTTGGCAAACGGGCAAGAGGGGATGGTTGGGGGGCAAAACAGACAGACCGCGCTGGCTTTTCTTTCCTCTGCAACAGGATGTGCCTCTGCCTGGTTCCTTGGAGCATGTTGCCTGCCATTTTGCTGGTCATGTTTGTAGTGTTGCTGTCAAGTATTGCCATGGCCATTTCGGCAAGAGATATTAGGATGCAAAATGGGAATTTAGGAAATTTGGACTTCCAAATTGCAGTCCTGATCTGCTAGACGTCGTAAACTGACAGGGGAGTCTTTTGATTCTAGCCCCTGTGGAACCCCTCTGACTGGGCAGTTGCAGTACAGATCCCAGCCCTGAGCCATGAGGGAGGCGGCTGGGGCTGTTTCCCATCTCGGCCTCAGGCCTTGCTCTTCCCTTTGGAAGATGCTGGGAGCGAGCAGAGACTGTCTGAAGGCCTCTCTTCCCATTCTCCCCCTATTATTTCTTACAGCAAGGGGAGGTCCGCCTCAAGTGCCTGCTGGCTCTGAAAGGGCTCTACCGTGACAAGGAGACAGCGGCCCGGATGGAGCTCTTCACCAGCCGCTTCAAGGTGAGAGGCCTTTGGGCCTCCAGCCGCCCGCCAGGGAGGGCACTGGCCTCTTGTGTATTTTTCTCAGAATATGTGAGGGTCTTGTGAAGTGGCTTTGTGGAGGTAGACCACCCTATTCCTATTGCTGCAGCCTTTTGTGGCATCCTGCTCACAAGGGTTTCCTGGTCCATCCAAGGGTCCATACTTGTCTGGCTAGTGCCCAAAGCCTAGCCAAAAGAACCCCAGAAGGGAATGCCTCATGGGAGATGGAGGCAGGGAGCTTTCCAGCCTGATGGGGGAACCAAAGGCAAGAGGAGTCCAAAAAGCTTTGTTTGGCCTCTTAAAGATCCCTTCAGCCATGCAGAGTCATGTGGAAAGAGGGGTATTATTTTTGTGTTACACCTTTATCTGGTGTCAAAGGTTGGCCACTCTGGGTGGGAGTCTGGCTTCATACACAGATCCAGCCCACGCTTCTGGTCCCTCTGCTGTTTCTCCCTCTCAGGAGCGGATGGTGTCCATGGTGCTGGACAAAGAGCTCCAGGTGGCAGTGGAGGCGGTCAGGCTGCTCACCCTCATCCTCCAGTGAGTGGGGCCCCGGGACAGGGGTGCTTGGGGTGGGGGCTCTATGATAAGAAGTGACCTCCAACTGCACCCTTTATCTTGGTGCCATCTGCACTGGCTGTCAGTAGAGGCCCTCTGACAGCGGTGTCCCCTGCCCTGGTCATTGGGGACAGAGAGAGGGACCTTTTGTGCGGCAGAGCCCCTGCCTTTTGCCCCATATGCCTGATCTCTGCACAGGAACATGGAGGATGTGCTGACCGACTCGGACTGCGAAAGCATTTTCCCACTGGTTTATGCTTCCAGCCGCCCCATGGCCTCTGCTGCGGGGGAATTCTTACACAGGAAGTGAGTGCTGCGCTGACCCCAGGGTCTGGCCCCTTCTGCCCCCAGCCTTCCCTCTCTCTGCTGCTGCTGACTCCCTGGTGGGACCGCTTTGCTCTCCAGGCTGTTGGCGCCTGCAACCTATGCCAGCGGAGAAGCCGAAGGATGCAGTGAGGACTCCCGCACCTTCCTTCAGTCGCTGCTCTGCTTCTTCATCGAAAGTGAGGTGAGCCAAACATCCTGCTGGGGTTTGCTGAGCTGTAGTGACAGTCTTGGAGACAGAGAGAGAGAGAGCACCCTGGGCTGCTGCTGAGTGGCCTTCATTGCGGCCCATGTTCACTTGAGGGAGGGCTGGGGAGCATGTCACCATTGCCCGCCCTCCCTCACTCCCTTCATGAGTTTGCGGCTGAGGCTGAATGGAGAGGCTGAATGAGTTTGGAGTGGGGAAATGTGTTCTTCATCTTTAATATTGTGTATAAAGCAGCAAGAAGTGAGGTGCGTCATGCATTTTGATCATACATATCGTAGAGCTGGAAGGGACCTCAAAGGTTGTGTGTCAGACCCCATTCTGCCAGACAGAAACACACAATCCAAGCAC
Source organism: Anolis carolinensis (assembly GCF_035594765.1). Lineage (NCBI taxonomy): Eukaryota > Metazoa > Chordata > Lepidosauria > Squamata > Anolidae > Anolis > Anolis carolinensis. The sequence continues at coordinate 253,894,537 of NC_085844.1, read as the reverse complement.
ATCATGGCTCTCAGACTATGCACTGGAGAGACAGAAGCATATTTCATAGGTGTGAGCCCTTTTGTTGGGGGAAATAGGAAGACTGGATCTCTTCAGTAACAACAGCTTCCCACAGCAGAGTTTTGCAAAAGCAGCATTGCGTATAATCTTCCCTGCCTCCCTGGCCATCTTTTGGGAGTGCTTTGTTTGTGTCTTCCTGCCTGGCAGAAGGGGTTTGGACTTTGGGGTGTCTTCTAACTTGAGGATGATATGACTGAACTCAAAAGCAAGCAAGCACGCCGCATCAGGTGACCCTGTTGTACCCAAGGGCATTTGTGATTGCCCTTCCCTTGTGGCCCATTCGGAGGTTGCTTGAGCAAAGGTGGCCCTTGTGGCTCACCCTTTCGGTGGATGGCCACCCATTGGGGCCTTCTTTGGCAGCTCTCCTTCTTTCACCTCAGTTCCATGACCATGCGGCCTATTTGGTGGACAGCCTGTGGGACTGCGCAGCTCCGCTCCTGAAGGACTGGCCGGTGCTGACTGGGCTCCTGCTGGAGGAGCCCCCGCTGGAAGGTGAGCTAGGAACTGGGAGGGGGCTTTGACAGGGATTGCTGCTGTGGGTATGATGCTCTTGCTGTGTTGAAGCATCCTGGTCCTAGTCCTGGAGCTCAACTGTGATAAGTTGAGCTCCACAGCCCAGGGCTGTGGCGCAGACGGGAGAGCAATGAGTCACTGACCAGGAGGTCATAAGTTCGAGGCCCGCTCGGAGCTATGTTTGTTTGTCTTTGTCCTGTGTTAAAAAGGCATTGAATGTTTGCCTAATATGTGTAATGCGATCCGCCCTGAGTCCCCTTCGGGGTGAGAAGGGCGGAATATAAATGATGTAAATAAATAAATAAGGACCAAGGAGAGGGGCAGCATCAGGGGAGGATGAACCCGGGTGGAGGACTGCTTAAGACCACCCTGCCCTCCTCACATACCTTCTCAGCACCCCCCCCCCCCCCCCGGTTTGCCTGCGCTGCCTCAAGGGGTGGGGATCCGGGCTTTTCGCTCACTCCTTCCTCTCTCCCCAGGGCTGGGCGACCGGCAGGAGAATGCCCTCATCATGATCCTAGTGTCCAGTATGCGCCAGGCCACAGAGGGACATCCTCCCGTCGGCAGGGCCTCTGGAAAGAAGGTATCTAGCGGGGCAGCAGGAACAGGAAACTGGGGTGTCTTGCAGGTGGAGAGGGTTCGGATGTACAGTGGGGTTTCCTTTCCTCTTTCGCTCTTCTGCTCTGCCAGGCATTCTCTGCCCGGGAGCGCAAGATGCAAGCAGAGGACCGCCGGAGGCTCACCCAGCACCTCATCCCACTGCTGCCTCAACTGATCGCCAAGGTGAGACTTGACCCATGCAGAACCTTTTCCCTTTTGGTGGACCTTTCGTTCTGTGCGCCTGAGCTCTCAGTTTGCGGGTGGCCACTGGGACAGAAAGCGTGAGGTCACTTTCCTCTGGAATGGGGCAGGTTTCCCCTTTGGGGCCCTTGAGGGCTCAGGATCTCCTCGTTCTCTTGGCAGTTCTCTGCTGACGCTGAGAAGGTGGTCTCCCTGCTAGAGGCCCCTGGCTACTTTGACCTGGCCCTTTACAGCACGGGGCGCCTGGAGAAGGTAAGCAAGGGCCTGCCTGCCACTGCCCCAGTCCCACAGAGGGGCTGCAGCTTGGGCCTGAAGGGCATCTGGTGTGGGATCTGGGTCCCACTTGGTCTTGTGCTAGCTATTCTCCCAGAGGGGAGAGCAGAAAGGCATTGAAGTGCCTTTAGGGCCCTGTAACTTCCCTCTAGCCCTCCCTCTTGACACTTCAGCCCCACTTCTCCTCTCTCTCTTTATTTCTCTCTCTCTCTGTGTGCCCCCCAAGTACCTAGAGCTGCTCCTGGTGCAGCTTCGGGAGGTGGTGGAGAAGCACTCGGACCCGGAGGTGCTGGGTGCCGCATCCCGCGCGCTACATCTGCTCTGCCGTCCGGAGCTGACCTTCTTCAGCCGCGCAGACTTTGCCCGCAGCCGCCTGGTGGACCACCTGGCAGACAAGTTCCAGCACAAAGCCAAGGAGCTGTTCCAGGTGCCAAGGCTTGAAGGCAGGATAAGGAAGTGGGGTGGAAGGAAGTGTGGGCGTTGGTCCCCTGTGTTAGACTCCTGCCACCGATGGGTTTTGCAGTCCTTGTTAGCTTCATGGCCATGCCTAGGAAACTAGGGCGTTGCTCTCTTCCTGGCAAACAGGAAATGTGTAAATGTGCAAAAGGGGGCTTTTCTGTGATTAGTTGCCACCAAGGGAGTTGATGTGCAAAGAAGCCTTTCCCTCCAACTTTGGCTTCATCTCCATTACTTAATCCCACCTCTCACTCCACCCCAAACCTCGGGAGTGCTTCCAAAGGCTTCTCTTGCTCATCTGGATCCAGCTGAGGGCTGACTTTGGGCACTTTGAAGCCCTGCAGGTGGCCCTGCCTGTCCTTATCCTTCTTGGAGTTTCTGATTTTGGCTTGTTTTTTGGCTTGGTGTGTGTCCTGTCCCTGCTGTGTTGCTTTTGGAAGCTGGCTGGGTCTCATTGTCCCTAAAGGCGGGAGGAGGAGAAGGGTGGCAGGTGTGGCTTGGGTGCAGGACTCCTTTGAAGGAGGAGCAAGGAGTGAGCCCCTTCCCCTTCCTTTCCTGCCTCAGAATTCCGTCCTGAAAGAAGAGGATGCTTACAGCATGGCAGCCACTCTGAAGCGCATTGCCATCTTCCACAGGTGAATTCATGGGACACCGGTGCCACTCTGCTCCACTTGTGAGCCCAATTGCTCTGGGTTTTTTTTGGGGGGGGGGGTGTTCAGAAGTGGTTGTGGGGGAGATTGGCTTGCCTTGCCCTCTATATGTCTTCTGTAAGGTGGGTTAAATGGAGGATCCACATCTTCATTGGGCCATCATGAGATATGGGTAATAAATAAATTGTATTATTATTATTATTTTATTGTATGACACAGCAAACAAGATAGATATGCTGGATTTCATATCACAAAATCACAAGTCGAACACTTCCCAAGTGTCTAGGACTGTGTGATGTATTTTCGGATGATGCACGCAGATCCCAGCAGGGTGGCCTTTTGCAGTTCGCAGATCGTAATTTTGTCAATGTTGTGTCCAAATGCTGGCTGAGGTCTTTTGGCACGGCACCCAGTGTGCCCATCACCACCGGGACCACCTGCACTGGTTTCTGCCAGAGTCTTTGAAGTTCAATCTTGAGGTCCTGATAGCAGCTGAGTTTTTCCTGTTGTTTTTCGTCAATGCGACTGTTACCTGGGGTGGCCACATCAGTGATCCAAACCTTTTTCCTTTCCACAACTGGGATGTCTGGTGTGTTGTGTTCCAGAACTTTGTCAGTCTGGATTCGGAAGTCCCACAGTAGCTTTGCATGTTCATTTTCCATTATTTTGCTCTTACCTACAGTGCTCACGATCTGACTCCGTGGGGTTTCTTTGAGCCCTGCAAGCGTCTCCTCCACCATGCAGTGGACACAGGAGAGGTCCCACAGGAGGTATTGTAATGAAGGATCTTAACCCATTTTGGGCACTGATGCGGAGGGGGAGGGGAGAGATGCAGGCTCTTGCTGCACCCCACTTTCACCCCATCCACACTCCATTGTTGCGCTTCCCCAGAGGGACGGGGTGAAGTGAACTGGCCACTGCCTGTCTTCTTCCTTCTCTCCTTGCAGGTGGTTACCTCGGCCATGACCTGCTGTCACTTCTCTCTGCTCTGGGAACTGGCCCATATCTCAGGTTCGGCCGATGAGCTTTCTCCCAGCCAGGTGAATGAGCATGGCTGTGCGAGGTGTCCCTTCTGTCGTACCACCTCCCCCCCCTCCCAGGACTTTGCTAACACCCCTCTCCCCCTCCACCCCCAGGAGCAGGTGCTGAGCCTGAAAAAGAAAGTGAAGTCCTTCTGTTCTCTTTGCCAGCGTTGCTTCACGGATACGGATCCTAAGGTCCAGGAGCAGGTGAGTGACAGGCAGGCCCAAGACCTGCTCCAAGTTGTAAAGGGAGAAGCGGGGATGGCTACTGGGCCTCTGCTAGCATTGGTCACAAAATGGGGCACCAATCACCATGGTTTTGCTTCTTGCATTTCTGCTAGGGCAGAGGCCTTAGACTTCTAAAGTGCAACTGACAGAGGTGCATCATAATAGGGATTGATAGAGAGAGAGAGAAAGAGATCGATCACATAATGTTGATGATAATCATAGAATCTTCTTTTTGGATTCACTCCCAGCATCCCCCAGCCAACACATCAAAGATCTGTTTGTAAGAGTTCCCTCCTGGGCCAACAACATACACCTGACCTCTGGGAATGTGCTTATCATCTCTCAATTCTAGTTTTATTTCTGTTGAATTTTGAAGCAGAAGGGTAAACTAGCAAAAGAAGGCTCTCCATGGACAGTTCCTGGAGAAAATCGAGGGCAAAATTGACAAGATTTCCTGCTTCTTGGCGGGGAATTGGACTGAATGGCCCATGAGGTCTCTTCCAACTCTATTATTGTATGATTCTATAAAAAAAACATGGATATGACTCTCAAATGGAACTTTGGAAAAGGAGACGGAGGGCCTGATTCTTGCAGCCCAAGAGGAGGAAGCCGTTATAGAACCAGTGCCATCAAAGCCAGAATTGAAAAGTGGGTTATAGATTCAAAGTGTAAATTTTTCAAGGAAGCAGATGAAACAATGGATTACATCCTCAGCTGCTGCAAGAAGATTGCACAGATGGACTACAAGCAGAGGCAGAATACCGTTGCTTAGATGATTCTTTGGAACTTGTGCTACAAATACCACCTTTCTACCACAAAGAACTGGTGGGATCACAAGCCTGGAAACGTTACAGAAAATGAACACATCAAACTGCTCTTGGACTTCCGAATTCAGACTGACAGAGTTTTGGAGCAGAAGACTCCTGACCTCATGACTGTGGAAGAAAAGGGTGGATCGTTGATGTTGCAATCCCGGGTGACAGCAGAATCGACGGGAAGCGACTGGGAAAGCTGACATGATACGAGGATATAAAGCTCAAACTGCAAAGACTGGCAGAAGCCAGTCAAGGTGGTCCCAGCGGTGATTGGCACACTGTGTGCAGTGCCTAAAGACCTTGGCCTGCACTTAAAAACCATTGGCACTGACAAAATCACCACCTGTCATCTGCAAAAGGCCACCCTACTTGGATCTGCACACATTATTCACCGAGTGTTTGAGGATCGGGACATCCGTAGAGATACCAAGGTGCTTGTTTATAAAGCCATTGTCCTTCCCAACCCTGCGAAATGTGGACGGTCTACAGACGTCACACCCAACTCCTGGAGCGTTTCCATCAGCGTTGCCTCAGAAAAATCCTGCAAATCTCTTGGGAAGACAGGCGGACAAATGACAGTGTGCTTGAGGAAGCAAAGACCACCAGCATTGAAGTGATGCTCCTACACCATCAACTCCGCTGGACTGGCCACGTTGTCCGAATGCCCGATCACCGTCTCCCAAAGCATCTATTCTACTCCGAACTCAAGAACAGGAAACAGAATGTTGGTGGGCAGGAAAGGATACTTAAAGATGGGCTTAAAGCCAACCTTAAAAACTGTGGCATAGACACTGAGAACTGGGAAGCCCTGGCCCTTGAGCGCTCCAATTGGAGGTCAGCTGAGACCAGCAGTGCTGCGGAGTTCGAAGAGGCACAAACGGAGGGCTTAAGGGAGAAACGTGCCAAGAGGAAGGAGCGTCAAGCTAACCCTGACTGGGACTGCCTTCCACCTGGAAACCGATGTCCTTGTCAGAGTATTAGCAGCGCAGCAGTAGTTGGATGGAATCAGTGGAACAAAGAACGAAGAGACACCCAGAGACTTTGGTAAAACTATATACAAGTTTTACTGTAAGCAGTAATAATCAAGACAAACAGGCTTGCAGACGAACACAGGACTCTAGGCAGACAGCACTCGACTCAACTCAGAACAGAACTGAACACAATCAGTAATGCATACACACTTGTGTCTGGACACTCCCCAGCTCCAGCCACACATCAAGGTCATCACAGCTTCTCAGCAATTAACTCTTTCCAGACTATAGTACACTCTGGATGATGCAATCAGTATGCAATATAGGCAAGACACAAATTTCATTTAAACACTATCAATACACAAATCCCACATTAACAGTCCTCACTGCGGGAGAATATGTGGGTCAAGAATAGGTCTCTTCAGCCACCTAAGAACCCACCCCCAAGACACCCGAGATGGAAGACAATTGTCCTCGAACTACGAGGGATCGCCTAAGTCTTATTCACCGATACATCACATAGTCCTAGACACTTGGGAAGTGTCCGACGTGTGATCTAATACAACAGCCAGCATAGGGATCTTGGTTGCTATGTACTAATCTTGTTGTGTACCTAATAATTATAATTATTCCTTGCCTCCCTCTCAGGCCTTTGTTCTCCTGAGCGATCTCCTCCTGGTCTTCAGCCCACAGTCGGCCAAAAAAGGAGGCGGAGGAAGCAATGAGGGGAGTCCTGGGCTGGCGGCTCTGGCCTATCAAGCGGAGCCAGCTCTGCAGTCTCAGATGGCTTGCTTCCTGCTGGACCATGTCTTCAGCCACTGCCAGGATCAAGGTCAGGGAGGGGCAGCCCTGCTTTGGGGGACAGGGTGGAGCCTTGGAGGGAGTGGGGACAGGACACAAGCCCACTCACATCCCTCCTGCGCCCCTTTCTTGTCCTCAGACAGCATTGTGGATGAAGAGGAGGACAGTGGGGCGCTCCACATCGAGCGCCTGCACCAACGCCGTAACCTTCTGGCCGGGTTCTGCAAGTTGGTCATCTATGGGGTCCTGGAGCTGAGTGCTGCCTCCGACGTCTTCAAATACTACGCCAAGGTGTGCGGGAGGGAGGGGTGCCCCTCTAGTCGAGTCCTGGAGGCGGTCATGGCTGATGGCATTCTGTCTGTGTGGATAGTGTTCCCTGGCTGAGGCGTCTCGGCGACTCCTCGCTTGGTTCCCTGCCTGCAAAGGGTCTTCTGGATGGGGTCGGGTCCTCTCCTGGTTACAAAGAGCAGGGCTCGTGGGAATTGGGTCCAGCATCCCACCCATAGTGTCGCCCCTCCCAGCTCCTCCCTGCTGCCCCTCACCCAAGAAGCTTCCAATGTCATTTTTCTTCCCAGTCACTTTTAGAGGATGTTGCCTCCCCCTCTCCCCTCCTTTGCTTCTCCTCTTCTGCCCTTTGCCATCTGTGGCAGAGAAAAGGATTTTTCAGATCCAGAGGCCTGATGGACAGGTAGCCAGACCTTTCTATAGCATTAGTGTGTGGCTCCCCCCCCCCCCAATGATTCCTGGTACAGGCTATCCTTGCCTTGCAGCAAGGCCTTCTTCCTCCTTTCCTCCGTCCTCTCTGCCCAGGACATTGCAATCAGGACAGCAACAGGAACAGTCTTCACAGCAAATTTGGGGCAGTGTGCTGAAATTTGTGAGAGTGGGCCTTTCCAGCACAGTCGCTGTCCCTGAGGGCCCTTGCCTGCTGGACATTGCCTGCTGCCCTCTAGCGACTGCTTCTGGCCTCCAACATTACATGATCCACAAAACAGTTTAGCCCTCACCTTCCTTCCTCAGCTCCAGCTTGGATCGTTACCTTGACGTGGTGCTGGGGCTTGAGTGCCTTGATGAAGCCATGAGCTATACCGTGCAGGGCCACCCAAGACGGGAAGGTCATGGCAACCCACCCCAGTATTCTTGCCATGAAAACTATATGGATCAGTACAATCAGAAATGTCGGTATACCATTGGAAGATAGGACTCCCAGGTCGGAAGATGGTCAAAATGCTACTGGGGAGGAGCAGAGGATTAGTCCAAGTAGCCCCAGATGTGATGACGCTGTTAGCTCAAAGCCAGAAGGAAGTCTAACGGCCGACGGTGCTGGAGGTGAAGGACGAATCCGATGTTCTAGAGATCAACACACTATAGGAACCTGGAATGTGAGATCTATGAGCCAGGGCAAACTGGACGTGGTTATCGGTGAGATGTCAAGATTAAAGATAGACATTCTGGGAGTCAGTGAACTGGAATGGGCCACTTCACAAAAGATGACCACCAGATCTACTACTGCGGACAAGAGGAACACTGAAAAAATGGAGTAGCCTTCATAGTTAATAATAAAGTTGTGAAAGCAGTGATTGGATACGACCCAAAAAATGATAGAATGATTTCAATTAGAGTTAAAGGCAAGCCATTTAACATCACAGTGATCCAAATATACGCCCCAACCACAGCTGCTGAAGAAGCAGAATTAGATAAGTTCTACAAGGATCTGCAGCACTTAGTGGATAACACACCGAAAAGAGACATTATTCTCATTACAGGAGATTGAAATGCTAAGGTAGGCAGTCAAATGATAACCGGGATCACAGGCAAGCATGGTCTGGGACAACAAAATGAAGCAGGACGTAGGCTGATAGAATTTTGCCAGGAAAACTCAATGTGCATAACAAACACTCTCTTCCAACAACCTAGAAGACGGCTTTACACATGGACTTCACCAGATGGTCAACACTGAAATCAGATTGACTACATCCTTTGCAGCCAAAGGTGGTGGACATCCATCCAGTTGGCGAAAACAAGACCTGGAGCTGACTGTAGTTCAGACCACGAACTTCTTATTGCAAAATTTAGAATCAGACTAAAGAGAATGGGAAAAATACACCGACCAATTAGATATGTTCTTACAAATATTCCCAGTGAATATGCAGTGGAGGTGAATAGATTTCAGGGACTAGATTTAATAAATAGAGTCCCAGAAGAACTATGGACAGAAGTCCACAACATTGTTCAGGAGGCAGCAACAAAGTACGTCCCAAAGAAAAAGAAAAACAAGAAGGCAAGATGGTTGTCTGCTGAGACACTGGAAGTAGCCCAAGAAAGAAGGAAGGCGAAAGGAAACAGCGATAGGGGAAGATACGTCCAATTAAATGCACAATTCCAGAGGCTAGCCAGAATAAACAAGGAACTATTTTTGAACAAGCAATGTATGGAAGTGGAAGAAGACAATAGGATAGGAAGGACAGAAAATTAGAAACATCAGAGACAAATTTCAGGCAAAAATGGGCATGATCAAAAACAGATGGCTCCTTGCTCCCAAGGGAGCTTCTGTCCCTGGCAGGGAGCCACATCCCATTCTGGGAGCATGGACAGGACAAGGCCCAAATCTCCCAGGTCTGGAGCTGGGCCCAACCTGGGAAATAAAACTGGGTGCAAATAAACATCATCATCTGTGCCAGTGAAGTTCAAAGCTTCTTTCCAGGCTAAGAAAGATCTCCTTGACCCCAGAGTATGCTGTGCTTAAGGCTCTGGGGGTCAGCAGATGGAGGGGCTCTTGGCACCTTCCACTCTGCTGCAATGCAAGCCTGCTGGTTTTGGGGGTGTCTCCAGAGTTGCATCCTCTTTCCTGCCACTGGAGGGGATCTTCCTCTGGCCTCAGCGCCCTTCTAGCAAAGGTGGGCAAGGGGCCCTTGTGAGTTACAAACATAATAGGAGCCCTGGTGGCACAATTCTGACCGAAAGATCAGCAGTTCAGATCTGGGAAGTGGGGTGAGCTGCCATCTGTCAGCTCCAGCTTCTCGTGCAGGGACACGAGAGAAGCCTCCTACAGGATGGTAAAACATCAGAGCATCCCCTGGGCAACATCCTTGCAGACGGCCAGTTCTCTCACACCAGAAGCGACTTGCAGTTTCTCAAGTTGCTACTGACACGGGAAAATAACGATAATAAACTTTTATTTATACTGTGCCACCATCTCTAGCACTTTAGTTGACACTCTGGCACTTTAGTTATGAATTGATGTCTGCTAATTTTATCTACAGTTCTGTGTTTTTAAAATAGTGCTATGTTGATTTTATATTAAGTATTGATAGTGGTTGTTGTTATAATTTTATGTGATACTTTTTTATACTCCTGTACCATTTTATGTTATATGCTTGTATTTTATGTTTTATATTGTAAACCACCCCGAATCCCTTCGGGAGATGGTGGTGGGATATAAATAAAGATTATTATTATTATTATTATTATTATTATTATTATTATTATTATTATTGACACAATTACATAGTATGACACAGCAAACAAGATAGATATTATTATTATTATTATTGTATGACACAGCAAACAAAATAGATATGCTGGATTTCGTATCACAAAATCACAAGTCGGACACTTCCCAAGTGTATTTTCCGATGATGTGTGCAGATCCCAGTAGGGTGGCCTTTTGCAGTTGGCAGATCGTTGTTGTTGTTATTATTATTATTATTACAGTAGAGTCTCACTTATCCAACACTCGCTTATCCAACGTTCTGGATTATCCAACGCATTTTTGTAGTCAATCTTTTCAAAAAATAGTTATATTTTGGTGCTAGATTCGTAAATACAGTAATTACTATATAGCATTACTGCGTATTGAACTACTTTTTCTGTCAAATTTGTTGTATAACATGATGTTTTGGTGCTTAATTTGTAAAATCATAACCTAATTTGATGTTTAATAGGCTTTTCCTTAATGCCTCCTTATTATCCAACATGTTCGCTTATCCAACATTCTGCCAGCCCGTTTATGTTGGATAAGTGAGACTCTACTGTATTATTATTACCTCCCATAGGGACTGGGGGGACTTACAAATAGCACACATGGTGCCACACCACATATAAACACAGTATATTAACATTAAAAATACAATAATATATTTTAAACCAGGCATATAAAATTGACAAGAGTAAAATATAGCAATATTCATTGATTAAAAGTCCTTACAATAAGTTTAGCCTTCCCTAGCTAAAGAATAGTCTGGCTGCTATCTTAGGCATTATCAAAAAGCCTGTTGAAAGAACCAAGTTTTTAGTTCTTTTTTAAAGTGCTGTATTGTGGGGGCTAGCCTGGGTTCTTTGGGAAGGCGTTCCAGAGCCGGGGGCCACCACCAAGAAGGCCCTGTCCCTCGTCCCCACCATCCGCACCTGAAACTGCCCAGCCTCCTCCTGTGCCTCCAGGCTGCCTCTGCAGAGGCCCTGCTGCGCTCTGTCCAGAACAGGCTACACTGGGGAGAGTGACCATTTGGGAAGAGAGCTCCCTTGCCCCCTCCCTCCATTGCTGTGAGATCTCTGCCCTTTGCCCCCTCCACTGGGACCGTAAGCTTCAGAGCTCCATAAGGCTTGAGGCTGTGAAGGAAGAGGAGGACTTCCAGGTAGGCGCTGACCTCCGCCTGTCTCTCTGCTCTTTTGCCTGTCCAGTGCTATAATGATTATGGTGACATCATCAAGGAGACGCTGAACCGGGTTCGCCAGATTGACCGGACAGAGTGGGCCCAGACCCTGCTCCTCAGCCTGCAGCAGGTATTTGGGACGGAGTGGGCATGGGGTGGGGATGCCTTGCTGGCGTTCAATGAGAAACCCTCTTTCTCCTCTTCCTCCTCCTCAGCTGCTGGCCCAACTGCTCCTGGAACAGGGGCCCGGAGGCGTGGAGTCGGAGGCCTTCCAGGAGATCCGGGACCTGGCGCGGCGCTTCTCCCTGCTCTTTGGGCTGCACCAGCTCCAGAACCGTTCGGCCCTCGTGGCTCTGCACAAGTGAGGAAGCTGTTACGATTTGTATATGTTAAGCATATTCATGGACTCATAGAGTTGGAAGAGACCTTGTTGGCCATCCAGTCCAACCCCTTGCCAAGAAGCAGGAAAATCACGTGATTAATTGTGAATTCTAGATCCCCGGTGGCAAAGTGTGTTAAAGCACTGAGCTGCTGAACTTGCAGACCGAAAGATCCCAGGTTCAAACCCCGGGAGCGGCGGGAGCGGCCGCTGTTAGTCCAGCGTCTTCCAACCTAGCAGTTCGAAAACATGCCAATGTGAGTAGATCAATAGGTACCGCTCCGGCGGGAAGGTAACGGCGCTCCATGCAGTCATGCTGGCCACATGACCTTGGAGGTGTCTACGGACAACGCCGGCTCTTCGGCTTAGAAATGGAGATAAGCACCAACCTCCAGAGTCAGACATGACTGGACTTAACGTCAGGGGGAAACCTTTACCTTTTAATTGTGAAATCAGGATGACTGAGGACCTATTCGCACTAGAGCTTGGATCCACTTTAAATCCACTTTAGGGAGGAGGCTTTAAACAGCTCAGCCAGACAGGTCCTGGGCTCACCAAACTACAAACCCCAGAATTCTGCAGGAGGCAGGAACCAGATTGAAAGTGGATTCACACTTTTTAGAAACATGGAAGTTGGCCATAGCATATCTGAATAGAGAGTCAGTAATATAGAGGAGTTCCATTAGGAATTTAGGGTTACTATTAACAAGGATAGATAAATTGACTTAAAGGCTTCATAGTGCTTCAGGGTTGGAAGTCATGGTGAAGGGTGCACGGGTGTGGGGAAGGGGTTTTATTTTGTGTGGGTTAGGGGTTTTGGGTGCGCCTAGGGTCTGTTGTGTGTAACACATTTGTATGTTTTTGTTTGAATGTTAGGGTGAACTCTTATACTTAATTTCTTTTAAAAAATGAGTAGAAATCTAGATTGGATAACATGTAGTTATCTAGTGGATAACATGTAGAAAGAGCAATTATATATGTTTTGAATTACTGGTAATAATATGTACTTAATGTTAGAATTAACCAGTTGATTGACTAATGTAGATATGCATGTACATTTCAAAAGGATTGTTATTTGACTTTATCTGCTATAATTTGCTTTTGTGTTATGTAACATATCATTAATAAATTGTTTACCCACCCAAAAAAAGAAAAGAAAAAGAAAGTGGATTCATGCTCTAGTGTGATGAGGCACTTAGACAAGTTTCAGTGGCTGATATGACCATGAGACAATTCATAGTCTGATACAACTATTTAAAAAATCCCAAGCAACAGGGATAAAGTAATGCAATAGTTGATTGGTTAATCTTATATAATCTGGGATAGCAAGTATAATACTATGTGGATTGGTGGTGTTGCCGTTTTGTAGGAAAGCAAGGTACGTCAAAAAAATGGTGAGCGAAGAGGAGAGATTGCCTTTTATAGAAACTGTTTTATATTACTAAACTACAAGGGATAAAAAGCCTTCTTCTTCTTCTTGTATTTGTGTGTCTGCTGTTCAGTTCAGACAAACTCCAGAGTTGCTCAGATAACTAGAGTTCCTTATACACAGACGGAACGCTAGGATAAAAATACATAAGAGTTTGCTTTCCCTCATTCTTCTAGCTTAGTATATTCAGGAATTGAAGTTTTGTCTCTTGCAGTAAGTCTATACTTTTTTGTGGGGCAGAATCGGGGTGGGTGGGTGTGTGGGCAGCTGCTGAGGGTTGAGGAGACACCTTTCCTATTGCTCCTGTCATCCCCTCTCCATCTCCTCCTTTCCCTCCTTCCTTCCCAGGGCAGGGATCAAGTTTGCCTTCCAGGAGGCGGCCTCCCCAAACGCCCAGCTGGGCCTGGTCCACCTGCCCTTCCTGGAGCTGCTGAGCGAGTTCTCTCCCCGACTGATGCATCCCGACAAGGCCCTGCTGTGAGCGCCTTCAGAGGGGACCCTGCTGTGGGGGGCAATGGTCATCCTTTCCTTGTTTCCGCAGTTAATGTCTGGATGCCCCCCACCTGCCCCCTTGCAGCTTGTCCTACCTGAAGAGGTTCTGCCCGGCTGCTCAGAGCGAGGAGCCCCACTGGACCTCCTTCCTGGTGTATCAGCATTCCCTGAGCCCCCAGGAAGAGGAGCGGCCCAAGTCAGCCGCCAAGAGGAGCCGCCTGGACGGTGTGTGAAGCGATGTGTGCCCCCCATCCATGGGGTGGCCCTGTGGCTTGGAAGGGACCTGGTAGGCAACCATCTCCCTTGCATCTCTTTGCCAGGATCCTCCTCTTCTGAGCTGCGAGTCAGCGATGCCAGCCTCCCCTCCAGCAGAAGCAGCAGCCGCCTGCAGACCCCGCTGCTGACCTCCACGGCCCTCAGGGTCAAGGACCAGGCGAAGGGGGGCCTCCAGTTGAAGGGGCAGGTGGACTCTGGGGGCTCCGAGTCGGAGTTTGTGCTCAGGTGAATGAGGGGCGGTCTGGGAAGAGGGAGGGAGGGGAGCTTTCCTTTGTGCTTTCCTTTGAAAGCACAGACAGGGCCAGGCTGAGCACCTTGCTTGTGGTCTTTACTTTAGCAGCCACACTCCGCTGCCCACCCAGGGGGGCCCTCCTCGCAGACACCGGCCGCAGCCCCAGCTTCCCATGAAGGGGGACCACAGTGGGCTCCTCCTGGGCCGAAGACTGGATCGGTAAGGGTGACAGCATAACCCCTAGTCCCACTCGGGCGAGGGAGGGCGTTGCACTTCGCATGCAGGAGGCAACAGAGTTCACAGCGAGCAAAGATGGGAAGCCTTTTTTTAAAGCTTCAGAAAGAAGCAGGCAAAATTCAGGGGATGGGGCTGGGGAGAGTCTAGCAAGTCTCCCTGTGCCCCTGTGAAGCTGGGAGAGGCCCCAGAACAGGCACGGGCACACTTGGTAACTTGGAGGCCACATGTTGGGCTGGAATGGGGTCGGTGGGCCGGGAGGGAGCGGGGTTCTCCCCAAGCCCCCTCCCTGCCCTTTCCTCCCCTTCCTCTTCTCTTTTGGAGGCTGAAGCTGAAGGAAAGATGGGGAACGTTTGGATCCCAAAAGGGTCAGCCTTGGTCAGGATGAGATGGTGGACAGGAGAGAAAAAGTGTATCCATTAGACCCCATATTGCCTACTCCTGACCCCCTCGACGGATTGTCGACGTGGTGAGGGGGCTTGCGTGTTCCAATGAACCTATGGGCACAACCACTGGAGTGATGCACTCCCAGGAGTGGCTGCAGGGGAGGATCCAGACCAGGCACAATCTGAAGACTCAAAGACCTCAACGGCGGAGCAGGCGGAGGATAACATGGTACATGTTACAACGGCTGTGAAGGCGGAATAAGGCTGCAACAGACTGAGAAGCCACTTTCGTTGTGTTAACCACACCACTGCTGGGACCTCACTCTGTGAAGACTGTGTGTTGACCGGCCGTGCACCGACCTCCACATATTAAAAAAAGTCACGCACAGGCGTCTTCCAAGAAATGGAGGACCATCATCCTCGAACTACGAGGGATCGCCTAAGTAAGTAAGTAGCCTACTGACGTATCATTCATTCCCCTCATTCATACATTCATTCAGAGGGCCACTTCACTTAGCAACAGCCAACCCTTCACCTAACAACCAATCTGTTTTGTTCCTTTTATTTCCCTCTGCGCTGGGTAATAATAATAATAGTTTATTTTTAACCCTCCCTCTCTCCCCGAAGGGACTCCGTGCGGCTTCCAACCATAAAACATAAAATTAGCAAACATTCAATGCCATCAAAAACATTAATGCATTTATACATATGATTAAAACAAGATAAAAGACATTGGCTAAAATAATGTGAGGCCAGGCTTAGCACAGCAGGCTAAACAGCTGTGCTGCAGAAAAATCTTGCCGATCGAAAGTTTGAGAGCTGGAGCCCAGGTCAGGGGTGAACACCCGCCATTAGCCCCAGCTCACCTGCCCACCAAGTGGGTCAAAAGCAGAAATGCGGGTAGATAAATAGGTACTGCTTTTAGCAGGGAGGTAATAAAAGGTGCCCTTAAGGACATCAATTGGAGGAAAGCTCCTCAGCATGGAAGGTGGAGCAACAGCACCCCCTGTGGCCAGGGTTGGGCACAGCCTCCAAGATGCCGGAAATAAGATGGGAAAAACTTTACCTCTGTCTGTGTTGTCTGTCCTTGTTAATAGTATACTCAGCATCAAATGTTTGCTGTATATGTGTTCTTTAAGCCGCTCTGAGTCCCCTTTGGGGTGAGAAGGGTGGGTATAAATACTGTAAATAAATATAACCCTAGAATCCTAGAGATGTAAGAGACCTCCAGGGGCCGCCCGGTCCAACCCCCTGCCATGCAAGAAGGCACAATTAATAATAATTAATCAGCATCATTATCTTTATTTCTATTCCGCCCCTTCTCCAAGAGGACTTGGGGCGGCTTACAACAAATAAATATAAAACCAAGCAATAAAAAAACATGACAAAATAAAAAAACACTGCAACTAATAAAAATAATAAAATACACATTAAATTTGGCAGGTTTTAAAAACACATTGTGCACCAGGGCAAAACTAGTTCCTCCCCAGTGTCTCTAGAGCAGCAGAAAGTCAGTTTTCCCCCTTCTTCCTGCTCCTCAGTGGGATGTCCTTTGAAATCTGGAAACATGGTTCTCATGTTACTTCTACCTTCTCTTCTCCCAGCTAAACATCCCCCAGGAGGAAGGAAAAATAGAAGGAAAGAAGAAAGGGTGGGAAGGAATACAATATAATACAATATAATACTATTAATACAATATAATAATATTAATTATAAATTATATATTACATGTAATATTATTAATAATATTACAATATATAGATATAGTACAATATGGTAATTTATTGCCAGTATTGTGCTATGCTAATAATATGATATTGTATGTAAATTTAATTTGTAAGCCGCTCTGAGTCCCCTTCAGGGTGAGAAGGGCGGGATATAAATGTATTAAATAAATAAAGGAAGGAAGGAAGGGTGGTGAGAGAGAGAGAAGAGGGCCTGAGAAAATAGCCCAAGGGGCCACATCGGGGCCACGGGCCTAGGTTGCCCATACCAGCCCCAGAGAGATAAAAGGAAGGAGGTATCCCACAAAGAAGGACTCATCTCAACCAGGAGATGCAGCAGCAGCCATTTCCCGGCCCAGAGGCAGCACAAGGACAAGAAACTGCCTGGCACTTGGTGGTTGATGTTAGGAAGCGCAAAGGGGCCTCTTGATGCCGCTCAAGGTGGCACCTTGCTGTCTTCAGTGAACTCATCCCAAAGTTGACAGTCTGTGGCTGGAGGGGGAGGAGAGGCGGCCAAATGAGTAGAGCTTGCCTTTGAGTGGCCAAAGGCCACTGACCGCCTTCAGTCCATGGCTGGAGCGGGAGAAGACAACCTGCTAAGTCACTGATGGCCAACCTATGACACGCGTGTCAGCACTGACACACCTAGCCATTTTTGCTGCCACATGCAGATTGATTGGATGGCTATGTCTTTTGTGGCCAAATTTGATGCGATTTGGTCCAGTGGTTTTGTTGTTTAGTCCATGGGAATTATGCACATTACATTTTATCATATTATTACTATTATATTATTATTCGTGACTACATTGAAACTAGAATAGAGAGAAATCAGCGTGGAAACTGCAAGAGGTACCATAGATTGTTGTACATGGAAATAATTGTAGTAAATAGTTTTTGATTTATTAAATACAGTTATATATTACAATTATATATTTTGTTATTTAAACTACATATTGCAAAATTAGGGGTTTTTTTTCTCGAAGTGACACACCACCCAAGTCATGCTAGGTTTTTTGGTGAATTTGGACACACCAAGCGCAAAAGCTTGCCCATCATTGTGCTAGGTCTCTGCCAGGGCGTTTGGTGTTGCTGTTATTTTAAGTGTATTGTGTTTTAATGTTTTTACGACACTGTTACTACTTAATTGTTCCTTAACTTTTGTATTGCGCATTTCAAACTTGACTAAGTGTGGGATTGTTAGCCGCCTTGAGTCTCCACAGGAGGAAGGCGAGATGTAAATAACGTTAATAATAACTACTGGGAAGGAAACCCTTTCACGTCTCTCTGTGGGGAGATGGAGGCAGAGACAACCCCCCCATCCCCATTTATGCCCCACAGGCAGCAGCTGATGGAGGCTGAGGAGGTCATGATCGAGAGCCTAGAGAGCAGCCAGGACGAGGAGGAGGAAAACGATGACGACTTTGCCTCCGGGCTGGTAGGAGGGGCTCAAGAGTGTGTGTATGGTGGCGGGGGGGGGGGGGGGCATATGGACCCAGGAGGCCCATTTCCTGCATCCTTTCTGTTAGGACTTCCTCCCCAGGAGGAGTTCTGGCAGCATTGGGGAGCTCTTGTTTTTGGGTGGCGGAGGGCATGCTTTTCGCCTGCCTTCCCCCCTCCCTTGGGGTTCCTTGCCTGATCAGACTAGCCCCTCCCCTCAAAAAAAGAGAGGGCCCTGAGGGTGTGGCCGTGGCACCTGTGGCAGGGATGATAGGCTGACACCCCCTCCTCCCAAAGAAAAGCCATGCAAAGAAAGGGAAGGAAGCTGGCTGTACACAGGAAGCCTGTATTGGGGTGAGCTACCATGTTTCCCCGAAAATAAGACAAAGATGTGCTAGGTCTTATTTTCAGGGGATGTCTTATTTTTCTATGAAGAATTCACATTTATTGTAGAACAAAAAATGAACATTTATTATATACTGTACAGTAGTTGTCATCACAAACCAGCATAACCAGACAAACTGTGAATCCTATCAATAATTTCCTGTTACTACCATTATTTCCATGTACAACTGTTATGTACATTTACCAGTCCTGCATGCTCTGGTGTTCTGTTTGGCAGGCGCTGGGCATTCAAACAAAAACTTTGCTAGGTCTTACTTTCGGGGGAGGCCTTATATTTAGAAATTCAGCAAAACTTCTAGGTCTTATTTTTCGGGAATGTCTTATTTTCGGGGAAATGGTAAATGCAGACCTTTTGCTCAGTCTGGGAAGGGGCCTTGCCTCCATTAAAGTCTCTCTCTTCTTTGCAGAACGACTGAGGCTGAGCCTCCCACCTCCCTCTTCCCTTCCCACCGGTCAGTGCCTTGTGCCTCAGGGCCAGTTTTGGAGCTGAAGTTAAGCCGATTGCTTTTTCTCCCAGGCCCCTTCCCTCAGAAGGAAGGTTGGAGGGGGCCGCCGTGGGACTGTTTCCGTTGCACTGTTTCTGTTGCACTGTTTGCAGAGTTCTAGGCTGTTTGCCTGTCTCTGCTTGTTGACTCTCGGTTCAAGGATAAAGTTTTTTTGTGCAAAGCACCTGCGGGCTGTCCTTGTCTATCCTGGAGGGAGAGAGATGGTCACTGTCCGCTGCTATGACCCCGCATTGAGGCGGATGGCGTAGGCATCACTGTGCGTCACGTAGCGCACCCAGCGGTGGGGGAGACTGGTCTGGGGCCCCACAAAGCGCAGGAAGCGGATCTGCAGACCCGAACAGGCAAAGGCCGGCACCTCGAAGGACAGGTTGGCTGGGCCCAGCTCCCGCAGACCTCCACGGCCCAGGCCAGGCACCTCCAGCTGCGGAATAGAGGCAAGAAGGCAGTGAGAGGAAGCAAGAGGCACCTCCAAGTGTAAGTATGCGCCTCTGACCTCAACCAGCCTCCCTTGCCCCACACTCACCTTAAAGAGGGCAGAGAGCTGGGAGCCACCCTGGATGCGGGGCACTACCCATTCGACGGACTTGGTGCTGGTCTGCAGGGTGGCCGTCTGCTCAGGGCTGCTCAGTTCTTGGGAGAGGCTGGGCGAGAGGGAAGCACAGCAGTCATGGGCAGGCTAGTGATTATCCCCCTGTCCCAATTGACCCTTGTCTTGAAAGGGGGAGAGTGGGCACTCCCCGGAGGGGGAGAAGGCCAATCTTACCTCAGCACCGCTTTGGGGACCGGGAGGTGGACACGGACATTGACAGCATGGCTGAGAGAGAGAGATAGAAGGGAGATGAGGAGCTGTCTGTATTTTGGGGTGCTGACGTTGACCTCCCCACACACATATCTGCCCTCACTTACGGTGGCTTACCTCTTGGGTGGGAGGTCGCAGCGGAGCTTGAGGTAGACTTGCACCCTGGAGAAGGAGAAAAACACAGGCAAAAGTGAGGGCACACCTGGCCTTGTCCACCTGCTCTGCAGCAATGGCAGCCAGAGTTCATCTTGCCCTTAGCCCCAACCAGGAATAATAATAATAATAACTTTTTATACCCCACCCCATCTCCCTGAAGGGAATCGGGGCGGCTTACATGGGGCCTTGCCCGATACAACAATATAATAACAACAAAATGATAAAACAAATATCCCAACAATAAAAACATCAGCATCAATAAAACAGTCATTAAAATCAACATACAGCATAAAATGTTAAAAACAGGAGACTAATACACAGATCTAGGCCAAAGTGCAGAATATTCCAAAATGGGGAGAGGTAGTTTCACAGCTAAAATGGACAATAAAGTGCAATGTAATAATGGCAAAGCATCAATCCAAAAGTACAGTAGAGTCTCACTTATCCAACACTCGCTTATCCAACGTTCTGGATTATCCAACGCATTTTTGTAGTCAATGTTTTCAATATATCGTGATATTTTGGTCCTAAATTCATAAATACAGTAATTACTACATAGCATTACTGCGTATTGAACTACTTTTTCTGCCAAATCTGTTGTCTAACATGATGTTTTGGTGCTTCATTTGTAAAATCATAACCTAATTTGATGTTTAATAGGCTTTTCCTTAATCCCTCCTTATTATCCAACATATTCGCTTATCCAACATTCTGCCGGCCCGTTTATGTTGGATAAGTGAGACTCTACTGTAGTAGTAAAACAGTTTATTGAAGAAAGTACATATAAAAAGGGGGAAAAACACCAAAAGGAATAAGGAAGGCAAAATCCAACAGGTAATCAGAAAAGGTTGTCAGTATGTAAAACCCCAAGCAAGCTGGTGAGGAGTTCAAACAGTTCAAAAGCAATAATCCAAATAGTACAGGAAAACAAGAATCAAAACATAAACATGGATCCAGAAAAACCAAGGCTATATGAACTCCTTAAAATATGAATCAAAACTCCCAGGAAGTAACACATGAACTGGACATTCTTACTATTCAGCAGCATTGCCTGATCTAAAATCTCAACAAGACGCTCTCTGATTTAGGGGCTGCAGAACACGAAAGTATTTCTCTGACCTTGAGGTTCCTTCTTCGCGTCTTTCTCATGGATTCTTTTACATTTCCTGCACCTGAGGTCCCCCCCCCCCTTTGGATGCAGCCTGGTCTTGTCTAACCCAACCGTTCCCTCCGACAAGCTATCTTGGTCTGTCAGGTCTTTATCATGGGTTGCTAAGCTCCTTGTGGGTGAAAGGTCCTCTCCCTGTCTGTGGGACTCCAAAACAGTTCCACTTTCAAATTCCATATCACAAATAGCATCTTGCTGTGAAATCCCCTCTTTTTCCTCATCAAAGAACCATCTATCACTCCCCTCGGTTCTGAAACCCTAATCCGCTCATCTTCATCTGGTTGAACCACAACACAAGGGCCCCCACAATGCATACCCAGATCACAAAAAACTCAAGAGCCGAAGAGGCAATTTGCATCCTGTTGGGAATCACCCTGGACTACTCAAGTCTAAATGTAGTCAGATAGATGATAGAGTTAAATTGAGGGAATCCTTTCCCTGTTTCCAAAGCATGCCTAGACAGGCTTTACTGTGTTTCCCGTCACATCCCTTACTTTGAAGTTAGCAGAAATGTGAATCTTTAGGGACACTAACTTCCCATTGGTCAGAATGTCTTTTATGGCCCCAATAAACTGGATCATGAGGTTGGAACCATTTTGGTTCTCTCTTCTCCTTTTGTTCTTCAAGCTAACAAACAGCGTCTTGCTGTCTCTCCTGGCAAGATGTAACTATTTAGATGTTTGTTATTTTTCCTTTCTTATTTTTTCCTTAGAAGCCAATCTAGAGTAGACTAGACAGCTCCCAAGCCTTTCTATCTACAGTGGAGTTCTTTTTACTTGAATAAATACATTTTTGAACTTTTACTGAGACTCTGCACTCCATTGCAATCCTAAATGGTCAAAGGCTTCTCTTTGCTCACCCCGTGTAAGTAATTGTTGCATTTGAAAGCTTTTCCTACTCTGCTGCCTTTTGGTGGAATGTCCCCCAGAGAGGGTTAAATTGAGTCTAACTGCTCAGAGATTACCACAACACATACAGCCCCCCTCCCAAGGCAATGGCCCACTCACCGGCCACTAGGAAGGTCATGGTGGACAGTGGGGAAGAGGTGGAAGGGCAGGGCGGTGGGGCAGTGGTCAGCCAGCTGGTACTGCATCAGGGTCAGCTGCTCAGAAAGAGGGGTAGGGGATTAGGAGTCTCAGACCCCTACCCTTCAGCCTCTTGTGGCCCCTCTTCCTCCCCACCTGCCCTTACCTCCCCTTGGCTGGGGGTCACCCTCAGGACGCGGCTGCGCTCAAACTCATCCAGCCTCACCGAGCTGTGGAAGGAGCACTCGTCCACGCGGACCGCTGTGCCGTAGCCTGGGAAGGAGAGAAGGGGGGCAGCTTCAAGGGGGAGAGCCCAAGGAGAGGGGGAGGTGAAGGGGAGGGGCTGGCACTCACCCCGGAGCTCCATCTTGCCCACGCAGAACTCCTCCGAGAGGCCCACCCGCATCTCTGCAAGGGAAGCCACAGACCTTATCAGAGAAGGGGCTTTTGGGTCAGTCAGTCAATGCAGGATCTCCAGCAAAAGCCTCCTGCCTCATTTCGAAACTGCCAACCATAGGATAAAGTAGGACCAGCTCCCTTTCATGGGCATGTGGTGGGGAGGGGCAGAATTCCTGAAAGAAGAGCAAGCCTTATCTGTAGAAGAGGAGCAGGAGAAGTGGAAGCAGACTCTTGATTCCGAGCCTGGGAATAAGGGACCAGGCCTGCTTCCTGAAATTGGTCCATACTTGCACGATTCACTCACCAGAGCAGTTTGGGAAGAAACTCTTGAGCCGGATCTCCCCTTGGATGTCGACTTTCATGGGGCTGCCCTGTGGAGGGAGGGGAAATTCAGAAGGTCCAGTTCCTCCTTGTGGAGGACCAAACCACTTCAGTGGAGGCTAGGAAGAGTGGCTCCTTCTCAAATGAACTGCCCTGACTCACATTGGCTGCAATGATCACTGTGAGGCGTTCCACCAGGTCCAGGAAGACCTCCGGCCGGGAGCCCTGGGAAAGAGAACGACGCCAGTTGGACCAGTGGTTCTGGATGAACAAAGCCCCCTTCGTCAAAGATGTGCAGATTGGGGGATATAGGGGGTGTATCTTATACCTGAAGGCTGGGTTTCTCACCTGTTCCCCGCGTAGGGAGAGAGCTGGCCGGGCAGCAGCAGAGCTGGGGGCCACCTTGCTCTGCTGAGTGTCTGCTCCAAACTGCAAGCAAGAAAGGACTGGTTAGAAATATTGCCCAAGCTGCAAGGGATGCAAAATCATGTGAACCAGTACTTTGCTATAGTGTCCCCAGTGAATGGATCTGGAAGTGCCAGAAAAAGGGAATCATTCTGTGGGCCATTTCGCCAGAGACCAGGAGCCTGCAGCTTTCACCTGGAGCCTCAAGAAGCCATCCCTGTGGCATCTTTTGCAAGAGGTCAGGTGCACATTTAGCAGGGCATTGTTTAAAGTCTCACCATTTAAAGTTGAGTCATGTTCAGCTTATAGCAGGGGTCCCCAAACTTTTAAAACGGGGCCAGTTCACAATCCTTTGGACTGTTGGAGGGCCGGACTATAGTTGGCCACCAAGCAATAATGATGATGATGATGATGATGATGATGGCAGCCCAGGAGCAAGCCATCAGAATAAATGCAATTAAGGCCAAGATCGAAAAATCAGCTGATGACCCAAAATGCAGACTCCGCAAGGAAGCTGACAAAACCATTGATCACATCCTCAGCTGCTGTAAGAAAATCGCACAGACTGACTACAAACAGAGGCAACTATGTGGCCCAAATGGCTTCGATGGGCCGCATGTGGGCCCCGGGCCTTAGTTTGGGGACCCCTGGCATATAGTATACTAAAATTTCTAGATCTCTTTCACATGGATTGTTTTCAAGCCACGTATCACCCCATTGTATATCCATTGTGCATCCTACTGTGAAGTAAACTTGAGTGACACTTCCCAAAATTTTGTTAAGTTGCATCTCCTTGCTGTGAAAAATGGGATCCAGTTTGTTTAAATGTCCCAAGACTAGCTGCTCCCTTACAAATAATACATTTGACACAGTGAGACTTTCTGGACATAACATCCCTTGGACTTGAAATGGAAGAAACTTTGGAGCCAACTTAACAGAAAGGCTTTGAGGCAGTTACTTCTCTAGGAGCAGATACACAGGTGAAAATTAGAGGGTTGCTTTTGAAAAAAGGCAAGCACAAAACGTCATAAGACTATTTTCAGTTATTTTTAGTGGTGGCAGCAGCAGGAGACCTCTTCAGAAAAATGAGTTGAAATGAGTCCTGCTCTGTTGCTTCATTGTGCTGCTGCACTATTTACCCATATTGACTCATGTCTAATGTGACATTGATTCTAATACACACCTCAATTTGCAAAACCCTGAAACGAAAAAAATATTTGCTGGAAAATGTCATACACAGTGGCGAAAAGTGCACTCTTTGTCACTTGGCCCAAAAAGGTGCGCATTGCAGCTGGTGCATGAGTATAATTCCTTCTTTAAAAAACAAAGTGTTAGGACGCAAAAACTTTCAGCAATGGAAAATAAACCCTTGAGAGTGCATCTATGCTGTGGAATGGATCCCAACTCCCTTGGTTCAATGCTATGGGGAAATGGGGGCTGTGGAGTGGGGTCATGGGGGCTGCCAAAGGACACTGATACCTCAACAAACTACAAATCCCAGCATTGCATAACATTGAGCCGTTGCCATTAAATTTAGAGATGATGTCCCTGAAAGAGGAGGTGCAGGTGCTTTGGCTCAGCACTAAGATGACCATATGTCACAAATTAATGCGCATCCTAATTTTGGAAGGTGAGCATTAGATTTGAGTCAATACAGGTAGTTTTCCCTCTTTTGCAGGGCTCTTGTCACCTGATGCCTTAGGGAACTTGGAGGACTGTTTGCCTGCACAGGCAGTTTTAATGGTGAATTTTAAACTCCACTGTATGCCTTGTTATTGTTTTGTGTATTTTGATACGTATTTTTTAATATACAGTAGTCTCTCACTTATCCAAGCCTCGCTTATCCAAGCCTCTGGATAATTCAAGCCATTTTTGTAGTCAATGTTTCCAATATATCGTGATATTTTGGTGCTAAATTCGTAAATACAGTAATTACAACAGAACATTACTGCGTATTGAACTACTTTTTCTGTCAAATTTGTTGTCTAACATGATGTTTTGGTGCTTAATTTGTCAAATCATAACCTAATTTGATGTTTAATAGGCGTTTCCTTGATCAGTCCTTATAATCCAAGATATTCGCTTATCCAAGCTTCTGCCGGCCCGTTTAACTTGGATAAG
Organism: Anolis carolinensis; assembly: GCF_035594765.1. Classification (NCBI taxonomy): domain Eukaryota; kingdom Metazoa; phylum Chordata; class Lepidosauria; order Squamata; family Anolidae; genus Anolis; species Anolis carolinensis. The sequence goes on along the minus strand of NC_085844.1, from coordinate 253,869,401 downwards.
TGAGACTCTACTGTATGTATTTTACGAAGTGTTTCACAATGACTATGTGTTTATGTTTAAGTTATGCGGTAACCCACATCAGGCCATGAGGAGAGGTGGGCAAGAAATCAAATTTAATTATCTCTTTTCAATTTGCTGAAGGTTCCCTCGAGTCCTGCGGTGGGAGAACAAGCCAAGGAAGGCTGTGATAAGACTCCCTTCATGGGGGCCTCCCCTTTTCCCTGCTACAAGGAGGCACTCTGGGCTCACCAGCCCCACGGAGCTGAGGTCCAGGAGGCTGAAGCGCGGGCCCAGGACCGGCTCCACTTGCAGGAAGTTCCGCAGCACCTCGGGGGCCGTGCTCTGGACGTAGCCGTAGTCCTGGAAGGAAGGGAAGGAGCCAGTGAAAGGGTGGGGGTCCCCTGGGGGCGGGGTGTTCACCTGCCACTCCAGTGAGGCCCCACCCCTTTTACCTAGGTCCCACCCCTTTTCACCATGACGCACCAGCAACTCATCCAGGAGTTCGTAGAGGAGGGCGAAGTTGAGGGCCACGCTCCTTTCGTCCAGGGCTCCACAGGAATCCCTCAGCAGTGCCGCCAGTCTGAAAATGAGAAGGAAGGAGGCCGGATTAGGGACAATGGGCAGGGACCCCTTGGGCAGTGGGCAGGGCCTCACTCAGGAGGCACAGCTTAGCCATTGATCTAATAGCCCAGAAAAGTGGTGGGACCTCCTTCTCTGGACATCTGAAAGACCCTGGACCTTTTCACCCTATTAACCTGGAAATCTTGAGATGAGCAGGGACTGGATGGCCCATGAGTCCCTTCCACCTTTAGGATTTTAGGCAGGAGTGGGCAAACTTGGGCCCCGTTGCACTGTAGCCCTGGTACACCTTTTCACCCAACAGCACACAATGTTCAGATAATTCAATAAGTATATGTTTATTAATGAATAGTTATAAAAGGGAAAAAGCGAGTCTTAGCAAAAGTAATTTCCAATGAGTTCAAGAGTCCATAGGTTTTTGAGCCAAGGCATCACAAAGCAATCTACAGAGACTTGAGTTAACACCAAGCAAAATACTCCTTAAGAAGAGTATTGTCCAAAAGTTATGTCAGATATAAAAACAGGAACAAAAGAAAGGCAAAACCTCAGAGAACATGGAAGTCATAAACAAGAATCAAACCAAGAACCTTGAAATCCGTGACTCAGAAACTTAGGACTAGAAACGGAGCTGGTCCCCCTTTTTTCAATGTTCCCACTAAAGGTTTGAGAGCCCAGAAACCACTTAAAAGGCTTCAATCCCTCCCATGACATCACTTTGCGCACACCTGCTTTTTCCCTCTGTATCTCTTGAGAAAAACTATAATTTCAACTTCAAGGTAACGATCTGGAAAAACCTCCATCTCCCACTTCCTCCGAAGGCCACTCTGATCATAGGAACTGATCCCACCGGTAGGCTGTTAGGAAGTGTGGGAGTTGGAGTCCAAAACACCTGGAGGGAGAGCCAAAGTTGGCCCATGCCTGCTTTATGTATTGTCTAGGGCAGGGGTCCCCAAACTTTTTAAGCAGAGGGCCGGTCCACAATCTTTCAGAGTATTGAGGGGCCGAATTATCATTTGGAAAAAAAAAATACAAACAAATTCCTATGCATACTGCACATGTCTTATTTGTAGTGCAACAACAACAACGACGAAAGAACAATACAGTATTTAAAAATGAAAACAATTTTAACCAACATAAACCTATTAGGATTTCAATGGAAAGTGTGGGCCTGCTACTGGCCAATGAGATAGTCAAGTTAATTAGGATTGTTGTTGTTGTTGTGTGCCTTCAAGTCATGTCAGACTTTGGCCGAGCCTAAGTCTAAAATTATTTATTTACTGCATTTATTTACTACATTTATATCCCACCCTTCTCACCCCGAAGGGGACTCAGAGCAGCTGTATGTACATACAATATATTATATTATTAGCATAACACAATATTAGCATTATATATTACTATATTGAACGATACCACTATACTATTATATAATATGTAATATACAACATATAATTAATATTATTATATGGTATTACTATTAGTATTATATTGTATAACATAATATTATCAATATTATATGTACATACAATATATTATTAGCATAACACAATATTAGCACTATATATTACTAAATTGAACTATACCACTATCTATATATATAAAAGACTGATGGCATCAGGGCAGCGGACAAAACTACAGGCCCCCCCAACCTCGAAATTTGACAACACAACCCATCATCCACAGCTCTAGGTTGATACAACAAAAAGAAAAGAAAAATAAAGTCCTAATTAGAGGGAGAGGAATAATTGTTTTTATCCAATTGCTGCCAGTTAGAAGGCTAAGCTCTGCCCACTTGGTCTCCTAGCAACCCACTCAGCCCAGGGGACAGGCAGAGTTAGGCCTCACTTAGGCCTCTTCCACACTGCCTATAAAATACAGATTATCTGATTTGAACTGGATTATATGGCAGTGTAGACTCAAAGCCCTTCCACACTGCTATATTACCCATTTATAATGGACTTAATGTCAGGGGAAAACCTTTACCCTTTACCTTAACTACCACCAATTCCTCAATACTTTATTTCCCATACCACCAGACTTCGCCACAGCAATGCGTGGCCGGGCACAGCTAGTACTATTATATAATATGTAATATATAACATATAATTAATATTATTATATGGTATTACTATTAGTATTATATTGTATAACAAGATTATTATCAATATTATATGTATATACAATATATTATATTAAAACTGATATAAAAATATTATATTATAAAACTGAGGGTGGGGGCCAGGTAAATGACCTTGGAGGGCCGCATCTGGCCCCCGGGCCTCAGTTTGGGGACCCCTGGTCTAGGGGGTGTGGCCTATCTGGGTGGTGGGTGTGGCCTCACTCCTAGCTCCGCCCCCTGACTGACCTGTTGAGGAACTCCAGTGCTGCGAAAGGTGAGGCCCCGGAAGGGATGGTGGCCACGAAGTAGAGCCCCCCGTGACGCACATGCGCAAAGTGGAGCCCCGGGGGGCGCGCCTCCTGCAGAAGACGGGTGTGACATCAGAAAAGTGTGACGTCAGACCCCACACGATCCTTTATCTTGACCCCCTTATTACCATGAAGACTGGGGCCTGGTCTGCAGGCAGCGCCGTCACCTTCCGATAAAAGTCCTCCACGAGGCCTCGGTCGCCTTCCCCGCGGACTGGTCACAGAGGGTCAAGGAGGGCAAGAGGGTCAAGTCTGTCCCCCTTTGTCCCTCCCTTAATCAATCAATCAATCAAACTTTATTTATATCCCGTCCCATCTCCCCTTGGGGACTCGGGACGGCTTACAACATAGATAGCAACAATTCGATGCCACACAAACACGTAATAAAATACATAGTAAAGTAAAACGGAGCCCCCGGTGGCGTAGTGGGTTAAAGCCTTGTGACTTGACCTGAAGGCTGCCAGGTTCGAATTCCACCCGGGGAGAGCGCGGATGAGCTCCCTCTCTCAGCTCCAGCTCCATGCAGGGACATGAGAGAAGCCTCCCACAAGGATGGTAAACATCAAAACATCCAGGCGTCCCCTGGGCAACGTCCTTGCAGACAGCCAATTCTCTCACACCAGAAGTGACTTGCAGTTTCTCACAAAAAAAGTAAAGTAAAACTACAAATAATATAAACGATCACAATTAAACATCATAACAACCTCTGAGGATGCCTGCCATAGATGTGGGTGGAATGTCAGGAGAGAATACTTCTGGAACATGGCCAGACAGCACGGAAAACATACAACAACCCCACTATATATATATATATATATATATATGTATATAAACCCATTATTTATTGGAAACATTTATATCCCGCCTTTCTCACCTCGAAGGGGACTCAGGGCGGCTTACAGATTAAATTTACATACAATAGATATTAACATAGCACAATATAAGCATTATATATTACTATATTGTACTATATTGTACTATAACACTATATTGCAATATCACTAGTAATATTACATGTAATATAAATATACAATAGTGTATTGCTGTTATATTGTATTACATTATAATATCAATATTATATGTATGTATATACAATATATTATATTATTAGTATATCATAATATGTATATTATATTTTATGATATTGTTATGACTCAGGAGACATGGAATGATGTCATCCCGGCCCCCTTCTTTACTCTGACCCATATATTTATATATACAATAGAGTCTCACTTATCCAAGCTTCACTTATCCAGTGTTCTGTATTATCCAACACAGTCTGCCTTTTAGTAGTTAATGTTTTTGTAGTCAATGTTGCAATGTTTTGGTGCTAAATTTGTAAATACAGTAATTACTACATAACATTACTGTGTATTGAACTGCTTTTTCTGTCAATTTGTAGTAAAACATGTTTCGGTGCTTAATTTGTAAAATCATAATGATTTTTTTTCTTTAATAGGCTTTTTTCTTAATCCCTCCTTATTATCCAAGATTTTCACTTATCCAATGTTCTGCCGGCCTGTTTATGTTGGATAAGTGAGACTCTACTGTATTTCAATTTAGATATGTGTATATATATAAATTTATGAGTATTTGTATTGCTTATTCGTTCATTCGCTTCTGACTTTTCGTGACTTCATGGGCCAGTCCATAGCAGTATACACACACACAGAGATGCTCATATATGTGTATGTACATACATGTATACACATACAGATATACAAACACAGAAGAGACAACACATAAGCACACCTGCACTTCCCTCCCTCTCCCTTTAACCATAAGGAAGGATACAGTCTTTATAGAGGAGCCGGTCGCCTTGCGAGGAGAGCACGAACACCTCCGAGATCATGGTTCGGTCTCAGGGAAAAACTCTGCACATGCCCCGGAGCACTGTTTTCGCCTTCAATCCCGGAAGACGAAGTAACAGGGAGGGGGCGTGGCCTGTATGAGTTCCCACACTTCCGCATCATGGCGAGCAGGGATTGGTTGTGAAAGCGTTGCGTCACGTGGAGGCGTGGCCTTTATTAAGGAGAATCCCCTCCCTTCCGCGTAAAGACAAGTAGGGATTGGCTGCGAGGTGTTGCGTCACGTAGAGGCGTGGCCTGTATTAAAATGAGTCCCTGCCCTTTTGCGTAAAGGCGAGCAAGGATTGGCTGCGAGGTGTTGCGTCACGTAGAGGCGTGGCCTGTGTATGAAATAGTTCCTGCCTTTCACTTAAAGGAGAGCAGGGATTGGCTGCGAGGTGTTGCGTCACGTAGAGGCGTGGCCTGTGTATGAAATAGTTCCTGCCTTTCACTTAAAGGAGAGCAGGGATTGGTTGCGGGGTGTTGCGTTATGTAGAGGCGTGGCCTGTGCATGGGATAGTTTCTGCCTTTCACATAAAGGCGAGCAGGGATTGGCTGCGAGGTGTTGCGTCACGTAGAGGCGTGGCCTGTGTATGAAATAGTTCCTGCCTTTCACGTAAAGGCGAGCAGGGATTGGTTGCGATGTGTTACCTCACGTAGAGGCGTGGCCTGTATGTGGGAGAGTCCCCGCCTTTCCAAGCAAAGGCGAGCGGGGATTGGTTGCGCGGTTTCGCGTCACGGAGCCGCAGGGACCAATTGGAGTATCTCCTTCGGCTTGGATAGAGCGGGAAAAAAGAGATAGGGGGCGTGGCTTGTATAAGTGTCCCCGCCTTTCCGCACAATGGTGAGCGACGATTGGCTGCGGGTCGCGCGCGTCACGTTTAGCGCACCAATGGGAATAGCGCCGTAGTTTCCCGCGCGCGGGAAAAAGAGCAGAGAGGGAGAAGGCAGCGAAGAGGCAGGATGGCGGGAACGAAAAGCGGAGGAGACAAGCTGGGCCGCGGGGACTACGACGCCGAGATCGGTGAGAGGGAGAAGGCAGCGTGGAGGAGACGCGGGCGGCCTTTCCCGCTCTTCCCCTGACCCTTTTCTCGCTTCTTGTTTCCTCAGACAAGGCGGCGGCCTTCCTGGAGGGCTTCTTCTCTTCCTCGTCTCTTCCTTCGGACCAGGCCGCGAAGCGCTTCCCGTACCGAGAGCAGCTGGTGAGTCCGGGCCTGAGGCGGGGAAGGGCCCGCTTCTCTTCCCTCGGCCCCTTCCTAACGCTTTCTCCCCTCCCTCCCTCCCGGCCAGACCCTTCTGGCGCACCGCGAGGCCTGCACGCTGCGGGTGGACCTGGACGAGGTGTCCGAGGAGGACCCGGTCTTGGCGGAGGCGGCCTGCGAGAACGCCCCGCGGTACCAGCGCCTCTTCGCCGACGCCGCCGCCCGCCTCCTGCCCGCCTTCAAGCAGAGAGAGGTCAGTCTGATGCACAGCTCGGAGGGTGCCGGGAAATGGAGTCCAATGTCTGTTCCCCTCTATGCCACTTCCCCGCCCTGAGACTACATTTCCCAGAATTCTCAGGGAAGAGGGCACAAGAGATTATTATTAATAATAATAATAAAAATGGCACAAGACTCCTGACCTCACAATCGATCGTGTTAAGAAACAAAGTGTGTATCATTGATGTTGCAATCCCAGGTGACAGTAGAATTGATGAGAAGCAACTTAAATTGCTGACACAATATGAGGATTTAAAGATTGAACTGCAAAGACGGGCACATGCCAGTAAAAGTGGTCCCAGTGGGGATGGGCACACTGGTTGCAGTGCACAAAGACCTTGGCCTGCACTTGAAAATGAACCAAAATGTCCACCTGTCAGTTGCAAAAGGCCACCCTACTCGGATCTGCACACATTATTCACCCATACATCACGTAGTCCTAGACACTTGGGAAGTGTCCGACATGGGATCCAATACAGCCAGCATAGGGATCTTGTTTGCTGTGCACTCATCTTGTTGTGTGTCAAATAATAACACTTTATTTATATTCTACCCTCAGTCGGGCTGTGGCGCAGGCTGTTGAGCAGCTGCAATAAATCACTGACCATGAGGTCATGAGTTCAAGGCCAGCCCGTGGCGGGGTGAGCACCCGTCAATTAAAAATAAAATATGGCCCCTGCTCGTTGCTGACCTAGCAACCCGAAAGATAGTTGCATCTATCAAGTAGGAAATAAGGTACCACTTATAAAAAAAAAGTGGGGAGGCAAATTTAACTAATTTACAACGTTGGAATGAGGAAGTGCCGTCAGAGTGGATGAGGAAGCAGCTGCTCCCCCCTGTGGCCAGAATCGAACATCCCCTCAGAAGAAGGTTAAATTGCCTCTGCGTCTGTCTGTCTCGGTCTCTGTTTGATGTGTTTATGGGCATTGAATGTTTGCCCTATGTGTGTATAATGTGATCCGCCCTGAGTCCCCTTCGGGGTGAGAAAGAAGGGCGGAATATAAATACTGTAAATAAATAAATAATAAATCAGTGATAGACATGAGGCAGCAAGAAAATTAAAAGAAGTCTCCACATAAAATAAATTAACATAAAATTTTAAAACAAAACAAAAGCCCTCGCTAAAGCCCAGGAGGAACAGAGTCGAAAGTTGAGCATGGGCAGAGAAGTCAGAAACCCAAATCCAAGCTAAGCCCAGTTTCAGTACTAAATTGATTGGGGGGGGGGGTGCTGGTGTGTATAATTCCCAGGTACTGTCATCCTGTAAGTTATCAGTGACGTGAAGAAGTAACTTTAGGCTATGGCTAGCTAGTGGTGAGGTCACGGCACAGCCGTGGGAAATGGCGGCAGTGGTTCACCAACTTCTCCAGGTGAGAAGGCCAAGGGGAGTGCAGCTCAGGGAAGCCGCCAATCAAGTCGCAGCATTTGTTGCTCATGCCAATGATCAGGTCTGCGTGACATCACAGGTGCCATGACGAAATGAGATCCTCAGTAGAAAGATGTTCAGCCAGGCAGCCAATAGAAAAGGCTGCTCTGGAGCAGTTGAAGATGGTGGGAGTCAGGACAACTAGAAGGCCAATAATGCTGTGTTTTGGCTCTGCCCAGATTGTGCACAAGGATGCGCTGGACGTCTACCTGGAGCACCGGCTGCTGCTGGAAGGGCGCCGAGGAGGAGGAGGAGGAGCGGGAGAGAGGGGGGCCCCACAGGCCCGCCCCCCACAGAACAACTTCCCCCCAGAGCTCATGCGCAGATTGTGAGTTTATGTTTACTTATACCCTGCTTTTATTGTTACGTTTATTTATACCCTTCCCTTTTGGTCTAAACCAGGTATGGGCTAACTTGGGCCCTCCCTCCAGGTGTTATGAATATCTTTTCAATAACTTTATTTATTTCAATTATTTATACCCTGCCCTTCTCACCCGAGGGGACTCAGGGCAGCTTACAAGTGGCAATTGATGCCGTTACACTGATATACAATGAACTAAAACATTAAAACAGTCAAAACAGTCATAAAATACAATATACAAAGTTTAAAACAAGAATTTGCAGCACTTTATCAGTCACCTCGTGTTTACAATATTTATATGGTGCACCTTACCCAGTCTACTTTTACAGCTTTAATCCATGTTTTTATTAGTTCTTGTCATTTGTTTTTAATGGCTAATGTTTAAATTTTTATAATTGTGCATGTCTTTTGTCTATTGTTGTGTTTTATATTGCTATTGTTTTTATTCGGGCTTGGCCCCATGTAAGCCGCCCTGAGTCCCCTTTGGGGAGATAGAGGCGGGGTATAAAAATAAAGTAATTACAGTAGAGTCTCATTTATCCAACACTTGCTTATCCAACGTTCTGGATTATCCAATGCATTTTTGTAGTCAATGTTTTCAATACGTCGTGACACTTTGGTGCTAAATTCGTAAATACAGTAATTACTACGTAGCATTACTGCGTATTGAACTACTTTTTCTGCCAAATTTGTTGTCTAACATGATGTTTTGGTGCTTCATTTGTAAAATCATAACCTAATTTGATGTTTAATAGGCTTTTCCTTAACCCCTCCTTATTATCCAACATATTCGCTTATCCAACATTCTGCCAGCCCGTTTATGTTGGATGAGACTCTACTGTATTATTATTATTATTGTTATTATTATTATTCTGATATACAATGAACTAAAACATTAAAACAGTCAAAACAGTCATAAAATACAATATACAAAGTTTATAACAATGCAAAGTGCTTATGCCATTCATCCACCAGACCTTATACAAGAGCTGTAATTCAGACCGCGAAGCCAACACATGCTTATTCTTTAAATTATAGGTTCTCTTTATTGCAATTTCCAGTGTGAGAGGGTATATCAGAACTTCTGTAAAAGTTCAACACTTTTATGCAAAGAACTGTCAATTGGTTGATTGAGGCGACCCCTCCTCAGCCTATCAAAGCGACTCAAACTTTATTGCAGTGTTTACAGCTTATTTATAAGACAGATAGGACAATCACCAGCATATGCTTCAGGAGAGAACATTCCAATCTTATCTCTAAACATACATCCTGGCTAGCAACGGAAAATTCTCAGAGTTACACTCTAGCAATTCATTCTCACTCTATGCATTTAACCTCTGCACTTCTAGATTATACACATAGCTTTAAACTCTAAGCACAACTTCACACTATACCAAAGCATTTTACCAACAAGAACAAAATTTGACATACAGATTATATGTAACTACAGTAGAGTCTCACTTATCCAACGTAAACGGGCCAGCAGAACGTTGGATAAGCAAATATGTTGGATAATAAGGAGAGATTAAGGAAAAGCCTATTAAACATCAAATTAGGTTATGATTTTACAAATTAAGCACCAAAACATCATGTTATACAACAAATTTGAGAGAAAAAGTAGTTCAATACACAGTAATGCTATGTAGTAATTATTGTATGTATGAATTTAGCACCAAAAACATCACGATATATTGAAAACATTGGCTACAAAAATGCGTTGGATAATCCAGAACATTGGATAAGCAAGTGTTGGATAAGTAAGACTCTACTGTACATTGCATTCCACAACATCTACGTTTTTTGGACCAGATGTTGATTCTTCTTGATTAGTGTTGGCCTTGTTTTGACTTCCTTCTTAACATTTCCCTTATTGTCACAGTTCTTATCACAGTTTACCAGGCAGGTGAGCTATTTCAGGTCTCATTAGCAGGTTTTAATTACAATTCAGCAAGCAGGTAGTTAGTCATTGCAGACCTTAATCTTCAGAATGGTGTCTCCAAAATTTTTAGGTTTCATTAATTCATCCCTTCCATTCATACCCATGCATAATATATTCATAGTTTTGTCACAAGAGGAGGGGCGTGGATGCCCCTTGGGGTCTCCTCCAGTTCTGTGACTCCAAGAGCCCCAGCCTTCCCTGCGCCCCCCTCACGCTCCCTCTCTGCCCCCGACAGCGAGCTCTACTTCAAGGCCCCTTCCGGGACGAAGCCCCGCGTGATCCGGGAGGTGAAGGCCGACTGCATCGGGAAGCTGGTGACCGTCCGGGGCATCGTGACCCGCGCCTCGGAGGTCAAGCCCCGCATGGTGGTGGCCACCTACTCCTGCGACCGCTGCGGGGCAGAGACCTACCAGCCGGTGAGCTTTGGGCGGCCTGGATGCAGAGAGAGGCCTTGGGTCTGTGATTCTATGTGGGGTGGCCGAATCTCCTCTCTTTCTCTACATGATCCTTCTCCCTCCCCAGATCCAGGCCCCCACCTTCACGCCACTCCTGATGTGCCCCAGCCGCGAGTGCCAGACCAACCGGGCCGGCGGGCGCCTCTACCTCCAGAGCCGCGGGTCCAAGTTCGTCAAGTACCAGGAGCTCCGCATCCAGGAGCTGGTGAGGAAGAGGGGAGGGTCCGGGGCTTGGGAGGGGGTCTTCCTGAGCGGCAGAAAGGGGCTGGCCTGAAAGACCCTTCCATCTTATCGCCTTCTCTCTCCCTTGTACCTTCTGAGCAAACTGTGTGATGCTGCAGCTAAAAAGGGTCTAGTATCCAGACCAAGGGAAGTCAAGACATGGTTTTGTATTCTGCTTTGGTTAAATCTTACTGAAATACTGTGTCCAATGCCGGGAAAGGCAATTTAAGAGAATTATTGAGTCTAAGCTGGAAGGAGAACACAGGAAGAGGGAGAAGGAAATGATCAAGTGTCTGTAGACCAATGGCACATGTCTCTTCTGCCGCTGCCTCAGCCGTTTGCCGCAGGAGCTCAAGGGCAGGCCCTTCTCCTCCAAGTGCCCCTCCTGCCCTCTGACCCGGTGCCACCTCCTCATCTTTTCTTTCCTGCAGAGTGACCAGGTCCCAGTGGGCAACCTGCCCCGCTCCCTGACGGTCAGTGTGCAGGGGGAGAACACGCGCCTGGTGCAGCCCGGAGACCACGTCAGCATCACCGGCGTCTTCCTTCCTGCGCGGCAGACCGGCTTCCGGCAGATGATGCAGGTGAGGATTGGGGGGCTCAGCAGAGATGGGGGGCTGAGTGGGGGAAGTGGGGCTCTGCAGACTGTGATAAAGGGGCTGTTGTTGTTGTTGTTGTTATTATTATTATATTGTATGACACAGCAAACAAGATAGATATGCTGGATTTCGTATCACAAAATCACAAGTCGAACACTTCCCAAGTGTCTAGGACTGTGGGATGTATTTTCGGATGATGCGTGCAGATCCCAGTAGGGTGGCCTTTTGCAGTTTATTGTTTCCAAATGCCGGCTGAGATCTTTTGGCATGGCACCCAATGTGCCGATCACTACCGGGACCACCTGCACTGGTTTCTGCCAGAGTCTTTGCAGTTCAGTCTTGAGGTCCTGATAGCGGCTGAGTTTTTCCTGTTGTTTTTTGTCAATGCGACTGTCACCTGGGATGGCGACATCAATGATCCAAACCTTTTTCTTTTCCACAACTGTGATGTCTGGTGTGTTGTGTTCCAGAACTTTGTCAGTCTGGATTCGAAAGTCCCAGAATATTTTTGCATGCTCATTTTCCACAACCTTTGAAGGTTTGTGATCCCACCAGTTTTTGCTGCTGGGAGGTGGTACTTAAGGCATACGTTCCAGTGAATCATTTGGGCCACATAGTTGTGCCTCTGTTTGTAGTCTGTCTGTGCGATTTTCTTACAGCAACTGAGGATATGATCAATGGTTTTGTCGGTTTCTTTGCACAGTCTACAGACTGCAGGTTGTTATTATTGTTGTTGTTATTATGTTTATATCCTGCTTTTTCTTTCCACAAGGAGACTTAAAGTGGATTACCTTAAAACCATTCCAATACAGTTTAAAACCTACAAATACGCAAGCATTGAAACAGACTTAAATGTGATTGATGTTGGGCTGCAGGGCCTCCTCTCGGACACCTACCTGGAGGCTCACCACATTGCCTGCCTGAGCAAGAACGAGGAGGAGAAGCTGGGCGAAGGGGAGCTCTCCGAGGAGGAGCTGCGCCAGATCACAGGTGAGGAATCTTTGGGGGGATTCTCTGTGTGCCAAGGAGGACGTGGGGGGTGGAAGCAGAGGTCGGCGCATGTTTGGATCTTGAGTCCACCTGCCTTGGCCTGGAGCCCCTTGAAAGACCAGTGCTTTGAGGAGAACGGGGCAGAGGTTTGCTTGGAAGGAGGAAGAGGAGAGCAGCCAGGTTCTACCAAAATAAGACAGGATTTGTCCCTGCTTCCCTTTCGAAAAGGCTCTGCTCCATTCTGGTTGTTGCCAGGGCTTTGCAGGAGGGCGTTGAACACCCCTTTCCTTCCCTTTTCCCTCTTCCTTTTCTTTGGGGAGAGATAGGGTTTTATGGAGAAATGGGTTGGCGTCTGTGCTACAGGCCCTCCTAAGTTCAAGGATCCTCCCTTGCCAAAGCACAGCTGGTGTGATGTTGTGTAAACTCCCCACACACAGAGATGCGTGCTTAGGCAAGCTGCCACCTTAGAAGTCTTCAGGAAGATCCTGAAAACCTGGCTCTTCACACAGGCTTTTGAATAAGTACTGCCCATTGTACATTAAACTTTCATACTAGCGGTTACTTCTGATCGGTTGCACTTGTTTGGTTAATTTTTTGATATAGCCTCAGGGTTCACCCCATTTTAAGGTTCTCCCAATGATCGTATAGCACTTTAACTTCCTTCATGTTTACAAGTCTCACTCAATGCACTTTTGCCCAGTTCGTTTTACGATTTTATCGCTGCGTTTCAACTTGCGTTTTACAAATGAGTGTGATTTTATTTTATGCCTTTAATTTTCATTTGCGTGTTTCTCGGTATTTGATATTATTGTATGTTCGCTTTATATTTGTAAGCCACCCCGAGTCCCCCTGGGGAGTTAGAGGCGGGGTATAAAAATAAAAATATTATTTTATTGCATGACACAGCAAACAAGATAGATATGCTGGATTTCGTATCACAAAATCACAAGTCGAACACTTCCCAAGTGTCTAGGACTGTGTGATGTATTATTATTATTATTATTATTATTATTATTATTATTATTATTATCATTGTATAACACAACAAACAAGATAGGTATGCTGGATTTCGAATCACAAAATCACAAGTCGAACAGTTCCCAAGTGTCTAGGACTGTGTGATGTATTATTATTATTATTATTATTATTATTATTATTATTATTATTATTATTATTATCATTGTATAACACAGCAAACAAGATAGATATGCTGCATTTCGTATCACAAAATCACAAGTCAAACACTTCCCAAGTGTCTAGGACTGTGTGATGTATTATTATTATTATTATTATTATTATTATTATTATTATTATTATTATTATCATTGTATAACACAGCAAACAAGATAGATATGCTGGATTTCGTATCACAAAATCACAAGTCAAACACTTCCCAAGTGTCTAAGACTGTGTGATGTATATTATTATTATTATTACTATTATTATTATTATTAATGTATGACACAGCAAACAAGATAGATATGCTGGATTTCCTATCACAAAAGCACAAGTCGAACACTTCCCAAGTGTCTAGGACTGTGTGATGTATTATTATTATTATTATTATTATCATTGTATAACACAGCAAACAAGATAGGTATGCTGGATTTCGTATCACAAAATCACAAGTCGAACACTTCCCAAGTGCCTAGGACTGTGTGATGTATTATTATTATTATTATTATTATCATCATCATTGTATAACACAACAAACAAGATAGGTATGCTGGATTTCGAATCACAAAATCACAAGTCGAACAGTTCCCAAGTGTCTAGGACTGTGTGATGTATTATTATTATTATTATTATTATTATTATTATTATTATTATTATCATTGTATAACAGCAAACAAGATAGATATGCTGGATTTCGTATCACAAAATCACAAGTCGAACACTTCCCAAGTGTCTAGGACTGTGTGATGTATTATTATTATTATTATTATTATTATTATTATTATCATTGTATAACACAGCAAACAAGATAGATATGCTGGATTTCGTATCACAAAATCACAAGTCAAACACTTCCCAAGTGTCTAAGACTGTGTGATGTATATTATTATTATTATTATTATTATTATTATTATTATTATTAATGTATGACACAGCAAACAAGATAGATATGCTGGATTTCCTATCACAAAATCACAAGTCGAACACTTCCCAAGTGTCTAGGACTGTGTGATGTATTATTATTATTATTATTATTATTATTATTATTATTATTATTATTATCATTGTATAACACAGCAAACAAGATAGGTATGCTGGATTTCGTATCACAAAATCACAAGTCGAACACTTCCCAAGTGCCTAGGACTGTGTGATGTATTATTATTATTATTATTATTATCATTGTATAACACAGCAAACAAGATAGGTATGCTGGATTTCATATCACAAAATCACAAGTCGAACACTTCCCAAGTGTCTAGGATTGTGTGATGTATTATTATTATTATTATTATCGTCATTGTATAACACAACAAACAAGATAGATATGCTGGATTTCGTATCACAAAATCACAAGTCGAACACTTCCCAAGTGCCTAGGACTGTGTGATGTATTGTTTTTTATTATTATTATCATTATCATTGTATAACACAGCAAACGAAGATAGATATGCTGGATTTCGTATCACAAAATCACAAGTCGAACACTTCCCAAGTGCCTAGGACTTTGTGATGTATATTATTATTATTATTATTATTATTATTATTATTAATGTATGACACAGCAAACAAGATAGATATGCTGGATTTCATATCACAAAATCACAAGTCGAACACTTCCCAAGTGTCTAGGATTGTGTGATGTATTATTATTATTATTATTATCGTCATTGTATAACACAACAAACAAGATAGATATGCTGGATTTCGTATCACAAAATCACAAGTCGAACACTTCCCAAGTGACTAGGATTGTGTGATGCATTATTTTTTATTATTATTATTATCATTATCATTGTATAACACAGCAAACAAGATAGATATGCTGGATTTCGTATCACAAAATCACAAGTCGAACACTTCCCAAGTGTCTAGGACTATGTGATGTATTATTGTTCTTATTATTATTATCATCATCATTATCTTGGGGAGCGTTGCCTTCCTCACAAAATCCCCCCCTTGATGCTGTTGAGCTGGCCTCCCCTCTGTCTGTTATTGCACATTGGAGGCACCTTTGGCCCCACTTTGTGGAAAAGCAGGATTGGAATTCCGTAAGCAGTTTTTGCCCTCCTGCTGCAGAGGAAGACTTCTATGACAAGCTGGCGGCCTCCATCGCCCCCGAGATCTACGGCCACGAAGACGTCAAGAAGGCGCTGCTGCTGCTTCTGGTGGGCGGCGTGGACCAGAACCCGCGCGGCATGAAGATCCGGGGTGAGGGCAGGGGAAGGAGGGCCACCACTCCCCTGTGGAAATACCTTTGGGGAGGGGGTCCCTCGCCTTGGCCCTTTCTTTTGGTGGGTTGAAGAATGACCAATGCCCTCTTTCCCCTCCTCCATCCGTGTCCAGGGAACATCAACATCTGCCTGATGGGGGACCCCGGTGTGGCCAAGTCCCAGCTGCTCTCCTACATCACCCGCCTGGCCCCACGCAGTGAGTACCTACACAAAGGCCTTCCAGTACAACACTATGTCACAAAATTTGAAAAATGTTCTGTTCCTGTTTAATTGTGATTACAGTGTTCCCTCACTTGTCGCGGTGGTTCTGTTCTAGGATCTACCGTAATAAGTGGAAATCCGCAAAGTAGGGACACTATTTTATTTTTATAATATTTAAACATTATTGTCATTGTTATGTGGCCTTTCTCCCCTTGCAAGCCCTGGGGAGCTAGTGAACCCTTCCCTACCAGCGCTGGCTGGGCCCTTGTTCCGGGCCTGTCATGTTGCTCTGGCTGCTTCCCTGCAGCCAGGGGATTATTCATTTATTTATTTATTTACAGCATTTATATTCCGCCCTTCTTTCTCACCCCAAAGGGGACTGAGGGCGGATCACATTACACATATAGGCAAACATTCAATGCCTTTTAACATAGGACAAAGACAAACAACATAGCTCCGAGCGGGCCTCGAACTTATGACCTCCTGGTCAGAGTGATTCATTGCAGCTAAATGCAGCTGGTTTGCTCTCCCGTCTGCGCCACAGCCCTGGGCCCCGGGAAGAAGGAACGCTGCTCCATCCCGATGAGTGAGCAAGGGTGGGTGGGTGAGAGAGTGAAGGGCGGCCGCAGCTGCAAAAACCTGGAAAAGGCGGCCAGGTCCTGCTTCTGCCGCCGCTCCGCCCCCTCTTCAGATTCCTGCACGGCTGGAGCGGAGGCAGATGGGAGTTGGAGTATGTCAGAAATATTAAAAACCAACAAGGTATTTTTAATTATAAAAATGTGAGTGAAGCATTGAAAGCACCCTGCTTGGATTACTGCAACGCACTCTACGTGGGGCTGCCTTTGAAGACGGCCCGGAAGCTCCAGCTAGTACAACGGGCAGCAGCCGGGTTAATAACGGGAGCGGCATACAAGGAGCGTACAACCCCCCTGCTAAGCCAGCTTCACTGGCTGCCGATATGCTTCCGAGCCCAATTCAAAGTGCTGGTTTTGACCTACAAAGCCCTAAACAGCTCCAGTCCAATTTACCTATCCGAACATATCTCCTCCTATGAGCCCATAAGAACTTTAAGATCATCTGGGGAGGCCCTACTCTTGATCCCACCTGCTTCACAAGCGCGGCTGGTGGGGACGAGAGACAGGGCCTTCTCGGTGGTGGCTCCTCGGCTGTGGAACTCCCTCCCCAGTGACATCCGGCAGGCTCCTTCCCTTCTAGGGTTCAGAAAAAAACTAAAGACATGGCTATGTGCTCAAGCGTTCAATGAATGAACTTTCGAGCTTGGCACGGTCGGTTTTTTAAGACTCTGGATTAACAAGGTCTAGTGAATGAAAGGACATTACCTCGGTGCATGGTAATGTTTTATTCTTGTATATTGGTTTTTATGATGTTTTAAATGTTTTTAGTTTTTAATGCCTTTTGTATTGTACTGTCGATGTGATGGCACTGTATTGCCAATTTGTAAGCCGCCCTGAGTCCCCCAGGGGAGAAGGGCGGGGTAGAAATAGCGGAAATAAATAATAAATAAGGGGCAAATAGATGCAGTGACTTGGCAAAAGCTGCCGTTCAATATATGCAGGTGTGCCTGTAGCTTAGTAGGCCTCAGTGTGAGACGTCCTGGTGGGAGATGCTTCAGTGAGAGAAGCCTCAGGTTGAAGGCCTCGTGTGTAAAGCTACTGTGTGAAGCTCCTGTGTAGTTTTGGTGTGAGAGGAGGCTCTGTGAGAGTGAAGCTGTTTATCTGCATGAGAAAGAAGCCCAGCGTGGAAGCAGAGAAGGAAGTACAGTAGAGCCTCACTTATCCAACGTTCTGGATTATCCAATACATTTTTGTAGTCAATGTTTTCAATACATCGTGATATTTTGGTGCTAAATTCGTAAATACAGTAATTACTACATAGCATTACTGTGTATTGAATTACTTTTTCTGTCAAATTTGTTGTTAAACATGATGTTTTGGTGCTTAGTTTGTAAAATCATAACCTAATTTGATGTGTAATAGGCTTCTCCTTAATCTCCTTATTATCCAACATATTCGCTTATCCAGCGTTCTGCTGGCCCGTTTATGTTGGATAAGTGAGACTCTACTGTATAAGGAAATGTATTAGTGTTATGGAAACCTTGTTTTTGTAAATAGTGCAGCCATATTATTTTACTACAAAGAAAATCCTCCAAAGGAAGAGATAACATTGGTCCGTGTGTTTTTGTTCTTTTTATGGCTTTGAGCTATTGGTGCTGAGTCATGCCATGGCTGTTAAGTTACTCTGCTATATGTTTATGGGGAGGGTCTTTTGTTAGTAAGCCCACTCGCCCAGGCTGGTGGGACCCTCTTTGAGCCTGAGATGGAGCCAGGCAGGGAGCGGTGGAAGGAGTGCCTTGAGACCCTTTGCAAAAGTGAGGGTTTGGAAACCCTGTTAGAGAGCAAGAGCAGGAGCTCCTCACCTAGTTGGTTGATTGACGGCCCCACCGCTGCCCTCCCCCTGAGCGCCCCTTCCTCTTCTCCGTTAGGCCAGTACACGACGGGCCGGGGCTCCTCGGGGGTGGGCCTGACGGCGGCGGTGCTGCGGGACCATCTGACGGGGGAGCTGACCCTGGAGGGCGGGGCGCTGGTGCTGGCCGACCGCGGCGTCTGCTGCATCGACGAGTTCGACAAGATGCTGGACTCGGACCGGACGGCCATCCACGAGGTGATGGAGCAGCAGACCCTCTCCATCGCCAAGGCCGGCATCCTGACCACCCTCAACGCCCGCTGCGCCATCCTGGCGGCCGCCAACCCGGCCTTCGGGCGCTACAACCCCCAGCGCAGCCTGGAGCAGAACATCCGCCTCCCGGCCGCCCTGCTCTCCCGCTTCGACCTCCTCTGGCTCATCCAGGACCGCCCCGACCGAGACAACGACCTCCGGTGAGAGGGGCGGGGGGGGGGGGGAAGCGGTTGGAAATAACTGCACCCAGTCTCTGGGCTCATATCCCTTTGGAAATTAATAGCCGTGATAGCCTTATTGAAAAGAAAAAATGATGTCACATCCGTTTGGCAAATGTGGCTCTCCATGAACATGTGGAATGATCACCTTTTGGAAACCGCTAGTCAAGAAAAGCATGACCTTTTTAGAAGTCAACTCTTTGGACGAGTGATATTCATAAGCATTCATGTAATGGCACACAGGGAACTCAGCTGTTAGACTGAAGAACCATGTCTTCGAACTACCAAGGATAAAGACATGGCACTGCAAAAATATATTTGGTTAGCAGAGGATGGTTATTTCTTAAAAGTTGAAATTGCAGTTGCCCAAAAGATATACACTCCCTTGAAATCTCTTAATTTAAAATATGTACTCAGAGATAAAAAACAAGAACTTCTTTGAAAAATAACATATATTGTTTACTCACAAATATCTTGTATTAATGTGTTGTCGAAGGCTTTCATGGCCGGGATCACAGGGTTGTTGTATGTCTTTGGGGCTCCGTGGCCATGTTCCAAAAGTATTCTCTCCTGATGTTTTGCCCACATCTATGGCAGGTGTCCTCAGAGGCTGTGAGGCATGGATGCTAATTAGGTTTATCCATGCCTCACAGCCTCTGAGGATGCCTGCCATAGATGTGGGCAAAACGTCAGGAGAGAATACTTCTGGAACATGGCCACACAGCCCGAAAGACATACAACAATCTTGTATTAATTCACCATACAGGCACATTCCTTATTTAAGTTCAATTATAGATATGATGTAGTTCTCTCTCTGTGTTGAGAACACAGGGTAATCATTCATGATCTAGAGTCCATAGTCTTTAGGTATAGTTGCACTCACTGAAGTCATAAGTCATACTTCTCTATTGAAGTCCAAAACAGTAACATGCATCCACTGACACTGAAATGTAAAATGGAGTCCTGAGTCTGAACATGCTCAGTACAATCACATGTCTGTGGCGTTACACCACACCAAAGAGGTAACAGCCAAACTGGCAAATCAACATACACATAGAATACAGGTTAGCCCATGTTAACAAATAGTGAAAGGAATGGGAAGTTGCTATTTCCAACAAAAGCAATGCGGAGGAAGGTGGTCCTGTGAAGGAGGAGGAGGGTCCTCTTGCTGGATCTCTGCCTAAAGGACGTTTCCTTTGTGTTTCTCTCCCACAGCCTGGCCCAACACATCACCTACGTCCACCAGCACAGCCGGCAGCCGCCCTCCCAGCTCCAGCCGCTGGACATGGGCCTCATGAGGTGAGGAGGAGGAGGAGGAGGAGGAAGGGACTCCGAAGGGCAGACTGGGTGAGGAAGAGGTCCATGTAATTGCTCCGGCCGGCTGACCCTCTTTGCCTTTTCGGCAGGCGCTACATCGCCACTTGCAAGCGGAAGCAGCCCACGGTGCCGGAGTCCCTGGCCGACTACATCACGGCCGCCTACGTGGAGATGCGCAAGGAGGCCTGGGCCAACAAGGACACCACCTACACCTCGGCCCGCACCCTGCTGGGCATCCTGCGCCTGGCCACTGCGCTGGTGAGCAAGACCAGGGACTTGGGGGTGTATTGGGCCACCCTCATGCTTTCCCCTCGCTCCACCAGATGTAAAGGGGATTATCCACTCTTGCCACCACTATGGGAAGATATAGCCACTAGCTACTTAGAAGAATTTTTAAATTTTGTTTTTCTTCTTTCTTCTTGTTTGTTTTTGAAGGTAATATATATGACAGAAGCTGAGATGTTTAAAAGAACAATAACACGTTTATTCTGGCACAAAGCTTAATGGTTACAGTAACTTTCTCTTTAGAGGCACTTTGGTTAACAGTTGCAAGGCTAGACTGTGGTGTTTACTGCTCTAAACTGCAGTCACCCTGTGAATTACAATCACAGATTATCTGTTCCTCATCAGGAGACAGACTACCTTAAAATAAGTCACCAAACTTATTTTAAATTGACTCAAAAATAAGCATTTGAATCTCCCTGATCCCTTCAACTGAGGGTCATCTTCACTGTACCTCATCAGGGCACAGACTAACTGCTACTTTTTCAAACCTGCAGTTTGAACGGCAGTTGGCTCCGCCCACAACTCATGAGTGCAGAGTAACTGAAATATTGACCCTTTTAAAACACAATTAAACATAACATCTGTAAACTAAAAAATTCACATTTTGTTACACCTCCTCTCTGTTTCATTGTTTGCTGCCAACATTCATGCCTTGAACCCTAGTCTCACAATTAGTAAATCCATCCTTGGCCTTCCCATTTTCTCCTGGCCTCAAACCACCAAGCTAAAAAGTGACAGAAGCATCATGCAGTAGACAGGTGATAAGCGAATGAATGCTGAGATGCTAACAGGGTGCCTGGAGCCCACTGGTTTGGGGCAGAAGCCCAGCTCACTCTCTCCACCCTCATGCCTCCAGTTGTAGCCACTCAGGTTAAGCAAGACCCCCCTCCCCAGGTTGGAGTGATGCTCATAGAAAGAGGCCTTTCTCTATCTTAATGGCTCTGAACTTGGCCTTCCAGGAGTTCTAGGCCAGCACTTGCACCATAGCACTACAACTGCTCCTGTTTTCTTGGTCAGAATTATTCAGATTCTGCCTTTCTCTTGAGAAGGAGACTGGCCTAAGGAAACATCTCCCATTGAATGTCTTGAGGAGGGGATTCGAACTTGGGTTTCTTGGCCGCCTAGTCCTGCACAAAACCATGTATTTCTTCAGGCCCTATTATTGTGAAACTTCATTCAGGAAGACCACAAAATTGTGGTGGCTTTCTCCTTGAGAGGTATGCCACCGTTGCCTCCCTCTGAGGCCGAGAGAGTGGGATTTATAGCCCTGCTTTTGGGGTGCTTGACCTTTGCTCTGGGAGTTGTAGTTCACCCTTATCCAGACAGCATACATTCCTCAATGTATGTACTTTATGGCCCAGTTATTTTTATGCGTCTTTCATGTTTTTATTCAATCCATGTTTTATTGATATGTTTTATTTTGCTGTGTTTTTACTATGTCTGTTACTTTTTGGGCTTGGCCCCATGTAAGCTGCCCCGAGTCCCTTCGGGGAGATGGTGGTGGGGTATAAAAAGAAAGTTATTATGTTATTATTATTATTATTATTATATTATTTGCACAGGGGCTTTCCAGGGCTGGCCCAGGGCTCAAGGACAGGATTCCCAGAGCCCTAGTACCGGGACTCCGAATCCCATTCACTAATAATGTCACATATGAAGCTCTTCCTGGCTGTGGCCAATGGTGTGGCCTGATGCGCACCTTGTGGGGCGATGCTGCCCTTCTCTCTCTCTCCTGACGGCCCTTCTCTCTCCCATCCCAGGCCCGCCTGAGGCGAGTGGATGCCGTGGAGAAGGAGGACGTGAACGAGGCCATGCGCCTGATGGAGATGTCCAAGGACTCCCTCGTGGCCGACAAGGGCCAGCAGAGCAGGTGAGCGGGGCAAGGAGAGCGGGCCACACACTTTGCTGCCCCTCCTCCCCATACATCCCTGTCCGAGGCACTGACCGCCGGACTGGGCGCTCTCTCTTATTGCAGGACCCAGCGCCCCTCGGAGCTGATCTTTGCGGCCATCCGGGAAATGACCGCGTCCGGAGGGGCCCGCTCCCTCCCCCTGGCCGAAGCGGAGCAGCGCTGCCTCTCCAAGGGCTTCACTCCCGCCCAGATCCAGGACGCGCTGGACGAGTACGAGGAGCTCAACGTCTGGCAAGTGAACCAGAAGAAGACCCGCCTCACCTTTGTCTGATTGACACCTGCCCCGAGGGGCCACATGTTGGGGGGGGGGGGCTGCTTTGAGTTTCTGTTGCTTCCTCCCCTTCCTCCTTTTTTATAATCTGGTTTATTCCTTGCCTTTCAATAAAGTTTTCTATATCTCCTGAGATGGATGTATTTCACATAGCAGATGCCAGTTAAGGAGAGGACAGTGGTGGTGGTGGTGGTGGACAGTTGCAGATTTAGTGAGTCCCTCCACATGTCTGCACTTTTCTAGGTTTGCGTACTGGTTTTGCGAACTGGGCTGAGCATGGCCTTGCGAGCAGTTCTGAAGAAAGGAACGGTGCCTTCTGAGGCAACCTGACTCTCTTGACCAGCAGCACCTTTAAAAGCTGGACTGCTGTGAGTTTTCCAGGCCGTCTGCCCCTGTTCCAGAAGCATTCTTTCCTGACATTTTGCCTGCATCTATGGCGGGCATCCTCCGAGGTAATGACGTCTGTTGGAAACCAGTCAAATGGGGTTTATATATCTGTGGAATAACATCCAGGGTGGGAGAAAGAACTCTTGTCTGTTTCAGGCAAGTGTGAATGTTGCACTTGGCCAGCTTGATTAGCATTTAATAGCCTGGCTGCTTCCTGTCTGGGGGAATCCTTTGTTGGGAGTGTTAGCTGGCCCTGATTGTTTCCCGTCTGGAATTTCCCTGTTGTCAGAGTTGTACTTTACTTACTGTCCTGATTTTAGAGGGGTTTTTTTTTAAAATACTGGGAGATGGTTCATGTTCATGATTTCCTCCTTTCTGTTGAAATTG
The DNA here is from genome assembly GCF_035594765.1 of Anolis carolinensis. NCBI lineage: Eukaryota > Metazoa > Chordata > Lepidosauria > Squamata > Anolidae > Anolis > Anolis carolinensis. The sequence continues at coordinate 253,845,996 of NC_085844.1, read as the reverse complement.
TCCGCCTGATTCTTGTGGATTTCAAGGGCTTCTCTGTTGTCTGACATGGTGGTTGTGAGAGTGGCCCAGCATTTTTGTATTCTCCAATAATAATAATCAGTGTCCAGGTTGGTTCATCACGTGCTCTGCTATGGATGACTTCTCTGGTTGAGTGAGTCTGCAATGCCTTTCATTCTCCTTGATTCGTGTCTGGACAATGCTCCTGCATTTGGGTATCCCTATGTAGACTTCTCGTCCACAGCTGATAGTATACGGTAGAGTCCTCCCTCTTGTCATTTGCTGGACATGGCATTTGCTGGATTTTCTTAGTGGGTCTGTAGTTTGTAGGTTGTATTTCTTTGTCAGCTTCCCTATGCGGTCAGTGGATCCTTTGATGTCTCGTAAGAACACTTTTCCTCTGGGTGGATCTTTGTCTTTCCTCTCGTGACTTTGGAGAAACTTCAGGAGACAATGCTTCTGGAACATAGCCAGACAGCCCAGAAATCTCACAACAAAACCCAGGGATTCCAGCCACGAAAGCCTTTAAACGCCTGTCTTGGGGTGTTGCCCCTTTGTATCTACTCACTGTTCCCTTGGTCTTTACAACTGAATATGAGCTTCCTTCTAAGAACATGTTTCTTCCCACAGTAACAGCAGTTCATTTCAGCATCTCGTGAAAGATGGCATTGACCCCTGCGCCTGCCATTGTCTCCTGCAGCCCTGGAGTCACTGCAGAAGGCCCATAAAGCCTTGGTGCAGACCTGGCCAGACGAGGAGCCACCCAGCCCCTTCCCCAAAGAGGAAGGACTGGAGGCAGGCACAGAGCAAACCTAGTGGCACAAGAGGAAGGGGGAGATGTGCGTGAACTGCGTTCTTATCGTTTGTTTCATGTCTTTCGTTTATTTGGAAGCACGAAACAAAAAGCCCTCCCCACACGAAACACAGCTCAACACAAAAGTGCTTTCGTGTGGAGCCACAATTTTATGCATGTGAGCTTCTCTCTCTCCCTCCCTTGCACTCACAATGCCACACATTCACTAATGGGAGTCACGGCCGCACCACATCGACCTCAGCATCAGGGCGGAAGGAACCACCTCCCTCCCTCCTTTCCAGGCGTGGGTGTGTGATTGTGCCGGCACTCAGCTGCAGGAAGGCACTGAAGTGAGTGTGCACTTTCCAGGCATGCCTGCATCCCGCCACACACATTTTCTTTCCAGGGAATTTGTGTGTGGCGTGGGGTGTGCAGGCAGGCCTGGAAAGTGCACACTTGCCTCTCAGTGCCTGCCTGCAGCCGAGCGCCTGCAGTCACACATGCCCTGCCGCCCACCACACTCAGAATTGAAAGGAGGGAGGGGCAGTTGTTCCTGCTTGCTTTCTGAGGTCTGGAAGTGGGGCTGCCTGGCCATGACTCCCGTGAGTTAATGTGGGGCATTGCAGGAGTGTGGGAGGGAGGAGGAGAAAGAGAAGAAGCGCGGAGCCTGCCAGGCAGCCGAACGCCTCAGGAAGGGGAGGAGGTGGGAAGCCCCCCCCCCCATAATGGGTCAAGTTGGGGCCCCCCAAAACAAAACAATCTAAAACAAGCATCCCAATTTTGGGAGACTCCGAAAATGGATCAGGCCCTGCAACAAAAGCCGGAAAAGAAACGAGGCAAGCTTTTACCCAAATGCACACCACTATACCATTCCTTGCCTCCTTGCAGAATTTCACATTTGGAGCCCTACTAGTATTAGAGGAGGCTTCTGGGCCAGAGTCCAGCCTCCTCCTACTCAATGCAGGATCTCTCGCTGGACAGAAACTGCCCAGAGAAGAAGGCCCACCCCGTGTCCCCCATCCACACCTTTCTGGGTGATGGGTCTCATTATCCAGCCGCTCCCTGTCAAGAACTTCTCAGGCTCAAACATACCCCCCACCTCCACCAAAACGCAATGCTTCCTTGTGGCCTTTCCAGATCTCACCTTCTCCGCCACAGAAGGGACACCCTGAGATCACCTGACAGCATAATGGCTTTATTAGGGGAGGGGAGTGCTTTGAGGCCTCAGAAGAAGAGCCCCCGCATCCTGCGGCCGATGCCCTGCCGGTCGTAGAGGATGTTGAACTTGTTCACAAACTGGTTCATGGTGTTGCAGGTCTTGGTGATGGTGCCCAGGTAGGTCATCAGGCCCACGTCGTTGCATTGCTGGCGGGGGGGAGAGAGGAAGAAATGTGAGGAAGGATGAGCAAGAGGGGGGTGGCAGGGGCGGCTACGGCCTCTTTTGCCCTTCAGGCCACAATAATAAACTATTTGTATCCTGAAGGGACTCGGGGTGGCTTACAAAAGCACCACAAGGTAAAGCATACAATATAAAACGGTAAGTAAAGGTACAGGTTTCCCCCTGACATTAGGCCTAGTCGTGTCCATCTCCAGAGGGTTGATGCTCATCTCCATTTCTAAGCCGAAGAGCCGGCATTGTCCATAGACACCTCCAAGGTCATGTGGCCACTGGCATGACTGCATGGAGCGCCAATGTTACCTTCCCACCGGAGTGGTTCCTATTGATCTACTCACATTTGCATGTTTTCGAACTGCTAGGTTGGCAGAAGCTGGGGCTAACTATGCAAGCTCGCCCTGCTTGCCGAATTCTAACCACCGACCTTTCGGTCAGCAAGTTCCACAGCTCAGCTGTTTAACCTGCTGCACCACTTGGGGCACCAGGGTGCATGAATATAAAACAATATCAAATACAAGTTATATAAATTATTAATTAAAAAGTAAAATAATAATAACCCACACTCAACACATATAACATTAGATGAAAACAGCACAATGTTAAAATACAGAACGTCTAAGGAAACTAGCTGCCATCAATTCATAACTGAAGCGCCAAAGTGTCAACCTCAAAAGCCTGCTTAAACATCCATGTTTTTAAGCTGGATCAGAAGGATTGAAGGGTGGAGGCTCATCTAATCTCCTTTGGGAGGGCATTCCAGAGCCAGGGAGCCACCACCGAGAAGGCTCTCTCTCTCGTCCCCACCAACCGCACTTGAGATGGGGGTGGGACCGAGAGAAGGGCTTTCCCTGCCAGGATTACCAAGGACAGCTCCCCACAACACAAAACACAAGTGCCCGGCCTCCTCTGAATGTCCTGGAAGGTCTTGCTTGTCGGTTGTGCTCTTTCTGTCCTGTCCACAGACATGGATTCTCACATGATGTGGTCACTTTCCCACTAAAATGCCAATTAATAACCAGTTCTTTACATTTTTTAAAGCTTTGGCATATCATTAAAAAACTGCTTACGCACAACCAGATGGAAAGCTATAGGGCAATGATGGGCAACCTTTTGCGCGTGGTGTGTCAAAATTCACCAAAAAACCTAACATGACTTGGGTGGTGTGTCACTTCGAGAAAAAAACCATAATTTTGCAACATGTATAGTTTAAATAACAAAAATATATAATTGTAATATATAACTGTATTCAATAAATCAAAAACTATTTACTATCATTTCCATGTACAACAATCTATGGTACCTCTTGCAGTTTCCACGCTGATTTCTCTCTATTCTAGTTTCAATGTAGTCATGAGCAATGAATAATATAATAGTAATAATATGATAATATACTACAATAATAATAGAATAATATATATATATATATGTGTGTGTGTGTGTGTGTGGGTGTGTATGTATATGTATATATGTAATGTACATAATTCCCATGGAGTAAACAACAAAACCACTGGACCAAATCACACCAAATTTGGCCACAAAAGACATAGTCATCCAAACTATCTGCGTGCAGCAGCGTGTCAGCAAAAATGGCTAGGCGTGTCAGTGTTGACATGCGTGTCATAGGTTGGCCATCACTGCTATAGGGAGAGACAAACCTACTTTCCTTTTCTGTGACGCCTCTCATTTCTGTGGTGCTGGGGCTGAATACTTCCTCTCCCATTTTGCTCCCACCCCCCAAAGGCAACCACCCCCTTGCTCTTGTGCCCCCCTTCCAGCCGCCTGTCACTCACATCATAGAAATCTGTCTTGAACTTGTCCGTGCTCAGCACCGGCAGGCAGTGGCAGAGCGCATAGGCCTCGCGCAGAATCTCGTGGTTGAAGGGCACCTCTCCTGCGTGAGAGAAGGGGAGAAGGGGGGGTGGAAGAGTCAGGGCGGTGTTGCCTCTGTCCATCAAGGAGCCTGCGCTGTCCCTCAAGGCTCCTCCCTCTTCTCACCTGCTTCTGAGGCTTTGACGTACTCCAAAATGAGTTTGACGCGGCTGTGCAGCATCTTGATGGCGCTGTGCTGGGCAATGAGGTGCTCAGCCACTGCAAGGAGAACAGAAGGAGCTTAGGGCACAACTCACACATCAGAGGCTGCTGACCGTCCCAAAGCCCCCCGTCCTTGACTTGACCCCAAGGAGAAGCAGCAGCAGAGCCCCAAGCACCAGGCCAAGGGACTGTCAGAGTAATTTTACACAACGCAGCAGCAGTTGGATGGAGTCAGTGGAACGGAGAACAAAAAGACATCAGAGCCGATGGTAAAACTATATACAAGTTTTACTGAAAGCAGTAATTAAGACAAACAGACTTGAAGACAATGGACACAGGACTTGACTCTCAGCAGACAGCACTCGACTCAACTCAGAACAGAACAGAACAGATCTGATGCAATCTTGTGTCTGGACACTCCCTGGTTCCAGCCACACATCAAGGCCTGCGCTCACCCGTGGAGTTCTCCCCACTGCCGGTGGCTGTCATCCGTGCCACGTGGTCCACCCCAATGCGCTCTGCCTCCTCCGTGGCCAAGGTGTACGTCAGCTCTGCAAAGAGCATTGTGGCCTGGAGGGAAACAGATCAGAGGTTAGGTGTCAGCGGTTCTATACAGTCATAAAACAACAACACACTTTATATACTGCTCTATCTCCCCAGAAGGGACTCAGGGCGGTTTACAACATAGGTAAGCATTCAATACCACATAGAAAACATGCAACACCACTGTAATAAAAACATAAACATAATAAGGATTAAAACAAATATACCCATTTAAAATAACATCATTTTCAGGACTACTCCATTGGGTGATATTCGGCTCGACAGCAGGCATGGGCCAACTTGGGCCCTCCAGGTGTTTTGGACTTCAACTCCCGCAATTGCGGGAGTTGAAGTCCAAAACACCTGGAGGGCCCAAGTTGGCCCATGCCATATCTACAGCGAAGAGCCTACTGCCATTTCACCATGCAATAGATGAAGGGAGCCAAAGGGAAGGTGGAACAACCACAGATTGGTCCAAGGAGATTACCTCTCCGTTGATGATGTCAATCACGGACTCAAAGACGCTGACGGGCAGCTGAGGAAGAAGAGAGAGAGAAGGGTGTGTGAGTGATGCAGTGTCCCCGAGAGCCTTCTTTGGCGTTCTGAAAAGAGAGGGGCAGAGGGGGCCGCTACTCACGTCCGTGTGCTTGGTCATGGGGTTCAGCTTGAGGAAGAGGGGGCTCTCGATGATCTCGCACACCTGAGGAGAGGAAGAAACAAGAGGAAGAGGGCAAAGAGAGGGGGGAAGCTCACCTTTGCCCCTCCCCTGCATCTGGGAGGAATTTTGGGGGGGGGGGCTTACCTGCTTGTGGACATGGATGTCCGACTGGTCCGGAGGGCCACCCGTCGTGTACCAGCCCAGGAACTCTAGGTCCTTGAAGACTTGCTTGACTGCGGAGAAGGATTTCAAGATTCAAGAGGGATAAGGACAATTCAGGATTCAAGAGGGGCACGAACTCTAAGCTGGGAGGTGTCCACAGGAGGTAATCAATGACCTGGAAACCCTATGAGGAACCTCTTAAAGAGCTGGAGATGTTCAGCCACAGAAGGGAAGGTTGAGAGGAGGCATGAGAACCATGTTTATTTGAAAGGAAGAGTCTGAAAACTTGGCTTTTCACCCAGGCCTTTGGTTATGATCGCCATTCTCCATCACAATTATTATGCTCCTCGACCTTTTGTACCGGTCGCTCTTCTCCCGATTCCTGATTGCTTGATATTATTCAGGACTCCTCCTTACCTAATGTGACCTTAAATGATTCTATTGCACTTTATCTATTTACGAATTTGTTACTCATAATGTGCACCTTGCTTATTCACTATTGCAACCTCATTGCTTTTAATTTGATGTTTTAATTCTGTGTTGTGTTTTTTCGCCTATTGTGTATATTTTATTATTGGTTTCTGTTGTTGTCCTTTGATATTTTATCATTGCTTGTATTTTGATTTTGTTGTAAGCTGCTCCGAGTCCCCTTCGGGGGAGATGGAGGCAGGATATAAATAAACTACTACTACTACTACTACTTCTTCTTCTTCTTCTTCTTCTTCTTCTTCTTCTTCTTCTTCTTATTATTATTATTATTATTATTATTATTATTATTATTATTATTATTATTATAGGATATCTTAAGGAGATGGAGCAGGCTTGTCTCCTGCTGCCCTGGAGACTGGGGCTCAATGGAGTTCAAATGGCAGGGAAGAAGTTCCAACTGAATATTAGGAAGAACTTCCTAACCATAACTGTTCAGAACTCTCTGCCTCAAGAGTCTGGTGGAAGCTCCTTCCTTGGGAGCTTTAGAACAGTGGTTCCCAACCTTTTTTTGACCAGGGACCACTTTGACCAGTGACCACTCTCCAACATTAGTACTAAAAGGTTTACGAATCAGCTTCTGGTTAACTTTAGATTCAGTTTGGTTATCTGGGGTGCTGAGTCAGAACATTCAATGGGATTGACCACATCAGCTCCAGTTTCTGATACAGAACATATGGCATCCAATAGTCGCCATCAGTCCTGTCATGATTTGCAAAGGCACTGTGCTGGGTGTGTTAACTGGAAAATGAAGTGCATGAAGCTGATAGGCTGGGCCTGCAAAGACCTGGGGATTGGTTTTGATACTGTTTCTGTTCTGCTGCTGCAGACAAGTTTTTCAGTGCTGACTGAGTACTACTAGTGAAGAGAGCTGTGTACTCAGAAAGGCCTTGCTATTTTGAGGCTTGTTTTCTGCTGAGAAAAGAAGAAGAACCAGGCTTTTAAGCAGAGGCTGGATGGCCATCTGTCGGGGGTGCTTTGAATGCGATTTCCTGCTTCTTGGCAGGGGGTTGGACTGGATGGCCCATGAGGTCTCTTCCAACTCTACTATTCTATGATTATATGTATTCTTCTCTGAAGCAGAAGGACAATTGTAAATACTAATGTTTTTTGATATTTTGAAATCAGTAAAGTTCCTGCATGGTTGTTCTGCAAACCTGAGTGGCATGTTATTGTTCTACAGGTGACGCTGGATCAGGGGCACATGTAAAAGCTTCCATTTATCATCATCAAATCGGTAACAGTGCTCACCCATAGAAAACCATATTTAATAATCTAGAGCTGGCCAGCTCTGCAGAAAGCAGTGGAATAAATAAAATAAAATAAAATAAAATAATATCTATATATATAGAAGGGTAATGAATCATAGAATCATAGAATCATAGAATAGTAGAGTTGGAAGAGACCACATGGGCCATCCAGTCCAACCCCCTGCTAAGAAGCAGGAAATCGCATTCAAAGTACCCCCGACAGATGGCCATCCAGTAATTTCGGCCTAGGACAAAACAACAAAACTAAACACATCACAACCTCGAAAATTGACAGCACAACCCCTCATCCACGCCTCTACGTTCTTACAACAAAAAGAAAAGAAAAATAAAGTCCTAATTAGAGGGAGAAGAATAATTGTTTTTATCCAATTGCTGACAGTTAGAAGGCTAAGCTCCGCCCACTTGGTCTCCTAGCAACCCACTCAGCCCAGGGGACAGCAATAGGTACTGCTCCAGCGGGAAGGTAACAGCGCTCCACGCAGTCATGCCACATGACCTTGAAGGAGTCTACGGACAAAGTTTCGGCTTACAAAAGGAGATGCGCACCATCCCCCAGAGTCACACACGACTAGACTTAATGTCAGGGAAAAACCTTTACCCTTTACCTTAACTACCATCAATTCCTCAATACTTTATTTCCCACATCACCAGACTTCGCCACAGCAACGCGTGGTCGGGCGCAGCTAGTAATAAAATAAAGGAGGTTTGAGGACCAGATATTTGTTCTCACAGTCCACTGTGGTTGGACTGAATGATCCTTGGGATCTCTCCCAACTTTAGGATTCTGTAATTCAGAGGCTGGATGGACACCTGTGTGTGTTTGTGTGGGGGGCTTTGATGGTACTTTTCCTGCCTAGCAGAATGGGGTCAGACTGGATTGCCTTCAGAGACCCTGCCCCTGTCCACAACCCCATGGCCCCTTCCTCTCTGCCTGGCCCTTCCACCCTCCCTTCCCTTGTACTCACACTGCTCCTCCTTGGTGTAGTAGTACTCCTTGTCGATGACGGCGTTCTCCTCGACGGAGTGCGAGAGCAGCTCGAAGGAGTTCATCACCTCGATGTTGCGCCCCTCCTGGCGCCCGATCAGCGCCCCGATCACTGCGGAGGGAGAAGAAGGGAGAAGGGCGGAGGGAGATGGAAAGGGAGACCCACATAGATCCCTCCCACTCTACTTGGCCCCTCCCCCTCTCTTGTAGCCCAGCCCTCTCTTATTTTGGCTCCCAATGGGGTTAAGGGTTTTTAAATATGTATGCTATATTTGTAAATAGGGTTTTATTGCTGACTGTTTTGTATAATCAGGTTGCTATAAGCAATTTCTTCTGCCAATCTAGAAGTTTGAAAACATGAATATGTGAGTAGATCAATAGGTACTGCTCTGGCGGGAAGGTAACAGCGCTCCATGCAGTCATGCCAGTGGCCACATGACCTTGGAGGTGTCTACGGACAATGCCAGCTCTTGGGCTTAGAAATGGAGATGAGCACCAACCCGCAGAGTCAGACATGACTAGACTTCATGTCAGGAGAAAACCTTTATCTTTACCTATGTTCTTATTGTATTGTTAGCCACTTTGAGTCTCGCCTTGGTGCGGGAGAAAAGCAGCGTGAAAATTAACTCTAGTAATAATAATAACAACCACGGGTTGCTGTTAGTTTTCTGGGCTGCCTGGCCATGTTCCAGAAGCATTGTCTCCTGGCATTTCGCCTGCTTTTGTGTCAGTCACCCTCAGAGGTTGTGAGGTCTGTTGGAAACTAAGCAATTTCAGTGTGTGTGTGTGCGTATATATATACAGTAGAGTCTCACTTATCCAACATAAACGGGCCAGCAGAACATTGGCTAAGTGAAAATGTTGGATAATAAGAAGGGTTTAAGAAAAAGTCTATTAAATGTCAAATTGCATTAAGATTTTACAAATTAAGCATCAAAACATTATGTTTTACAGCAAGTCTGCCACTTGTTTGGGAGCGTGGCTGCACTTGTGTTGTTGTTGGGCGTGTTGGCCCACTGTGCGTTGCTGCCTAGAGAAACAGCTGTGGATCTGGGCGGGAGGCAGACTGCGTTGGATAATACAGAACGTTGGATAAGCGAGACTCTGCTGTATGTAGCGGTGGAAAGTCCAGGGTGGGAGACAGAACTCTTGTCTGCTTGAGGCAAGTGCGAATATTAAAACTGGTCAGCTTGATTAGCACTGAATGGCCTTGCAACTTCAAAGCCTAGCTGCTTTCTAATTATTATTATTACCGTGTTTCCCCGAAAATAAGACAGTGTCTTATATTATTTTTTACTCCCAAAGATGCGCTAGGTCTTATTTTCAGGGGATGTCTTATTTTTCCATGAAGAATTCATATTCATTGTTGAACAAAAAAATGAACATTTATTCTATACTGTACAGTAGTTGTCATCACAAACCAACATAACTAAACCAGACAAACTGTGACTCCTGTCAAGAATTTCTTGTTACTACTATTATTTCCATATACAATTGGTATGTAAGCCGCCCTGAGTCCTTCTTGGGAGATGGAAGCGGGGTATAAAAATAAAATAATAATAATATACATTTACCAACCCTGCATGCTATGGTGTTTTGTTTGGCGGGCGCTGGGCATGCTTCCAAACAAAAACTTTGCTAGGTCTTACTTTCGGGGGAGGCCTTATATTTAGCAATTCAGCAAAACTTCTACTAGGTCTTATTTTTTGGGGATGTCTTATTTTCAGGGAAAGAGGGTATTATTATTGCGAGAGAAGAGAGAAAGGAGGTCCCTCCTTGGCCCCTCCCCTCTCTTGTAGCCCCGCCCCCTCTGCTTGGCCCCGCCCCTCCCCTGTTTTGGGCTCACCTTGGGCGGGGCGCCCCTCCTGGGAGCGCATCCGGATCCAGTGGTCGCTGATGTTGAGGATGACGAGCGGGTGCAGCGCCACCGACACGCTCCCCGTCACGCCCGAGGCCATCACCGCCGGGCCCGCTGCAGGAGAAGCCCCGTCAGACCCCCGTCAGACCAGGCCTTCCCCTTCCCTCCCTTCTCCTCCCTCCCTCCCCGCCTCCTCACCGGCCGCGTCCACCTCCATGCCGCCCGCGCCGCTCCCTCCGTTGCTGCTCCCGGGCCCCGGCGGGCAGGAGCCGCCGCTGGAGCCCGACGCCGCCATCTTGGCTGTGGATGTTGTATGTCCCGCCGCGGCACCCGTCGCCCAGCAGCGCGGAGGGAGTGCGCATGCGCTCCTGGCGCCTCTACTTCTACGGAAAGGTTAGCTCTCTGGAGCGACGCAGTGGCCTCTAGCGGAGGAAAAGGGAACCGCAGGGGCAGCGCCGGCTGTAGCGGCCACGCCCACCCAGGGAAGCCACGCCCACCAGGCCCTGCAGGAGGAGGAGGAGGAGGATAGGGTTGTTGTATGTCTTTCGGGCTGTGTGGCCATGTTCCAGAAGCATTCTCTCCTGACGTTTCGCCCACATCTATGGCAGGCACCCCCTCAGAGGAGGAGGATGCCTGCCATAGATGTGGCCAAGTTCCAGAAGCATTCTCTCCTGACGTTTCGCCCACATCTATGGCAGGCATCCTCAGAGGTTGTGAGGAGGAGGATGTTGGCAATAAAGCAAGTGGAGTGTATATACAGTAGAGTCTCACTTATCCAACGTTCTGGATTATCCAACGCATTTTTGTAGTCAATGTTTTAAATATATCGTGAGATTTTGGTCCTAAATTCGTAAATACAGTAATTACTACATAGCATTAATGCGTAATGAACTACTTTTTTCTGTCAAATATATTGTATAACATGATATTTTGGTGCTTAATTTGTAAAAATCATAACCTATTTTGATGTTTAATAGGCTTTTTCTTAATCTCTCCTTATTATCCAACATATTCGCTTATCCAACATTCTGCCGGCCCGTTTATGTTGGATAAGTGAGACTCTACTGTACCAATGATGGGCAAGCTTTTGCGCTTGGTGTGTCAAAATTCACCAAAAAACCTAGCATGACTTGGGTGGTGTGTCACTTTGAGAAAAGAACCATAATTTCACAATATATATATAGCTTAAATAACAAAAAATATATAATTGTAATATATAACTGTATTTAATAAATCAAAGACTATTTACTACCCTTATTTCCATGTACAACAATCTATGGTACCTCTTGCAATTTCCATGCTGATTTCTCTCTATTCTAGTTTCAATGTAGTCATGAATAATGAAAATATAATAATAATATAATAGTAATAATATAATAATAAACTACAATAATAATAGAATAATAATAGAATGATTATACAGCAGAGTCTCACTTATCCAACACTCGCTTATCCAACGTTCTGGATTACCCAACGCATTTTTGTAGTCACTGTTTTCAATACATCATGCTATTTTGGTGCTAAATTCATAAATACAGTAATTACTACCAAATTTGGCCACAAAAGACATTAGTCATCCAATCAATCTGCATGCGGCAGCGTGTCAGCAAAAATGGCTAGGCATGACAGTGCTGACACGCGTGTCATAGGTTGGCCATCACTGGTATATACAATAGAGTCTCACTTATCCAAGCTAAATGGGCCGGCAGAACCTTGGATAAGCGAATATCTTGGATAATAAGGAGGGATTAAGGAAAAGCCTATTAAACATCAAATTAGGTTATGATTTTACAAATTAAGCACCAAAACATCATCTTATACAACAAATTTGACCAAAAAAGTAGTTCAATGTGCAGGAATGTTATGTTGTAATTACTATATTTACGAATTTAGCACCAAAATATCATGATATATTGAAAACATTGACTACAAAAATGCATTGGATAATACAGAACCTTGGATAAGCAAGTCTTGGATAAGTGAGACTCTACTGTATATATGTATATCCCTGTGGAATAATGTCCAGGGTGGGAGAAAGAACTCTTGTCTGTTTGAGGCAAGTATGACTGTTGCAATTGGCAAGCTTGAATAGCTTTGAGCAGACTTGCAGCTACAAAGTCAGTTAAGCATATCTGCATAGAGGTAGCCTGGCTGGTGTAGCCTGGAGGCATCCTCTGGCAGGTGATGACTGGCAATTTGATTAAAATTCATGCTCAAAGGGGTGTGACGCATCTGGTTAGTAGCCTGCTGCAATAAATCACTACTGACCAAGAGGTCGTGAGTTCAAACCAGTCCAGGTCAGATTGAGTGCCGGACCATTAAATAGCCTGGGTTGTGGTATGTTTTCCGGGCTGTATGGCCATGTTCCAGAAGCATTCTCTCCTGATGTTTCGCACAGATCTATGGCAGGCATCCTCAGAGGATGTGGGCGAAACATTAGGAGAGAATGCTTCAGGAACATGACCATACAGCCCGGGAAACATACAACAACCCTGTGTGATCCCGGCCATGAAAGCCTTTGACAACACATTAAAATTATTATTTTATTGTATGACACAGCAAACAAGATAGCTATGCTGGATTTCATATCACAAAATCACAAGTCGAACACTTCCCAAGCGTTTAGGACTGTGTGATGTATTTTCGGATGATGCGCGCAGAACCTAGTAGGGTGGCCTTTTGCAGTTGGCAGATCGTAATTTTGTCAATGTCTATTGTTTCCAAATGCCGGCTGAGATCTTTTGGCACGGCACCCAGTGTGCCCATCACCACCGGGACCACCTGCACTGGTTTCTGCCAGAGTCTTTGAAGTTCAGTCTTGAGGTCCTGATAGCGGCTGAGTTTTTCCTGTTGTTTTTCGTCAGTGCGACTGTCACCTGGGAGGGCAACATCAATGATCCAAACATTGTATTATTATTATTATTATTATTATTATTATTATTATTATTAGCCACCCTGAGTCCCCTAATGGGTGAGAAGGGCGGGTAGAAATACTGTAATAAATAAATAAATATTGTATTGTATTGCATTATAATATTATTATCAATATTATATGTATACACAGTATATTATATTATTACCATAGGACAATATTAGTAAATGAATGAACAAAACAATATTTAAAAATAAGAATGATTTTAACCAAGGTAAACCTATCAGGATTTCAATGGGAAGTGTGGGCCTGCTTCTGCCCAATGAGATACAGTAGAGTCTCACTTATCCAACACTCGCTTATCCAACGTTCTGGATTATCCAACGCATTTTTGTAGTCAATGTTTTCAATATATCGTGATATTTTGGTGCTAAATTCATAAATACAGTAATTACTACATAGCATTACTGCGTATTGAACTACTTTTTCTGCCAAATTTGTTGTCTAACATGATGTTTTGGTGCTTAATTTGTAAAATCATAACCTAATTTGATGTTTAATAGGCTTTTCCTTAATCCCTCCTTATTATCCAACATATTTGCTTATCCAACATTTTGCCGGCCCCTTTATGTTGGATAAGTGAGACTCTTCTGTAATTAATATTATTATATTATACAGTATTATTACATTGTATTATTATTATTATTATTACTATTAGCCTCCCTGAGTCCCCTACTGGGTGAGAAGGGCAGGGTAGAAATGTTATAATAAATAAACAAATATTACATTGTATTACACTTCACTTTATTTCTTAAATTATATTAAATTAAATTATATATTAAATTATATTAAATTCTTACATTATAATATTATTATCAATGTTATATGCCTTGCCAGATGAAACTCGAACCACCCGAGACTTACTTGCCTTTCGGAAAGCCTGTAAAACCTTGCTCTTCCGACAAGCTTTCAATGGGTGAAAAACTCGGGGCTATGTCTGTTTTTATTGTTGCTTTTATTGTTTTTATTGTTGTTTTAAAGCCAAGTGTATTGTTTTAATCTATTTTTGTAAACCGCTCCGAGCCAAACTGGGAGTAGCGGTATATAAGTTTAATAAATAAATAAATAAAATATGTATACACAGTATATTATATTATTACCATAGCACAATATTAGTAAATGAATGAACAATACAATATTTAAAAATAAGAATGATTTTAACCAAGGTAAACCTATCAGGATTTCAATGGGAAGTGTGGGCCCGCTTCTGCCCAATGAGATAGTCAAGTTAAGTAGGATTGTTGTTGTTGTGTGTCTTCAAGTCGCTTCAGACTTTAAGGTAAAGGTAAAGGTTTTCCCCTGACGTTAAGTCTGACTCTGGGGGTTGGTGCTCATCTCCATTTCTAAGCCCAAGAGCCGGCGTTGTCCGTAGACACCTCCAAGGTCATGTGGCCACTGGCATGACTGCATGGCGCGCCGTTACCTTCCTGCTGGAGCGGTACCTATTGATCTACTCACATTTGCATGTTTTCGAACTGCTAGGTTGGCAGGAGCTGGAGCTAACAGCGGGCGCTCAAGCTGCTCCCGGGATAACACCCTGAAAACAGAGGAATTCCAGACAGGACTCAATCAGGGGCAGCTGACGACTCTGAACAAAGGGTGCCCCCCCAGCTCAGGATGGGAAGGCCATTTAATGCTAACAAAGGCGATTAATTACAACATTCACACTGGCCTCCAACAGACAAGAGTTCTTCTCTCACCCTGGACTTTCCAAAGATATATATATAAACCTCCCTTGCTTCGTTTCTCCATATACCTCTTAACCTCTGACGATGCCTGCCATAGATGTGGGCGAAACGTCAGGAGAGAATGCTTCTGGAATATGGCCAGACAGCCTGGAAAACTTCTACAGATATATAAACCTCCCTTGCTTAGTTTCTCCATATACCTCTTAAGCTCTGAGTATGTCTGCCATAGATGTGGGCGAAACGTCAGGAGAGAATGCTTCTGGAACATGGCCATAGAGCCCGGAAAACATACAACAACCCTGTGATCCCGGCCAGGAAAGCCTTGGACAACACATTAAAGTTATTATTATTATTATTATTATTATTGACACAACGACATTGTATGACACAGCAAACAAGATAGATATGCTGGATTTCGTTTCACAAAATCACAAGTCGAACACTTCCCAAGTGTCTAGGACTGTGTGATGTATTATTATTATTATTATTATTATTATTATTATTATTATTATTTTATTCTGACACAGCAAACAAGATAGATATGCTGGATTTCATATCACAAAATCACAAGTCGAACACTTCCCAAGTGTCTAGGACTGTGTGATGTATTATTATTATTATTATTATTATTATTATTATTATTATTATTATTTTATTCTGACAGAGCAAACAAGATAGACATGCTGGATTTCATATCACAAAATCACAAGTCGAACACTTCCCAAGTGTCTAGGACTGTGTGATGTATTATTATTATTATTATTATTTTATTCTGACACAGCAAACAAGATAGATATGCTGGATTTCGTATCACAAAATCACAAGTCAAACACTTCCCAAGTGTCTAGGACTGTGTGATGTATTTTCGGATGATGCGTGCAGATCCCAGTAAGGTGGCCTTTTGCAGTTGGCAGATCGTAATTTTGTCAATGTCTATTGTTTCCAAATGCCGGCTGAGATCTTTTGGCACGGCACCCAGTGTGCCCATCACCACCGGGACCACCTGCACTGGTTTCTGCCAGAGTCTTTGAAGTTCAATCTTGAGGTCCTGAGAGCGGCTGAGTTTTTCCTGTTGTTTTTCTTCAATGCGACTGTCACCTGGGATGGCAACATCAATGATCCAAACCTTGTTCTTTTCCACAACTGTGATGTCTGGTGTGTTGTGTTCCAGAACTTCGTCAGTCTGGATTCGGAAGTCCCACAGTATCTTTATTATTATTATTATTATTATTATTATTATTATTATTATTATTATTATTATTATTATTATTATTATTATTATTTCTCATTTGTATCCTTCCCTTTCCCTGCGGAGTGGGGGGGGGGGGGGAGGCCTGGAGAAAGGGGGGGGATATTATGGGATGCGGGAAGGGGCGGGGCCTCTGGGTCCGAGGGCGCTGCATCCGGGCACAAACACACGCACACACCCTCGTCACGTCTGCGGCCTAGTTCCTTTTGGAGCAAAGAGCGTCGAGAAGAAAGTAAGGACGGAGTGAGGTAAAAGGCAGCCCTTTTTGGGGGGGGGGCGGAGGTTCGGAGGGTCCCCACACACACACGGAAATGCCAATGGCGGCCAAGCCCCCCTTTCTTTCTCCTCATGAACACTCCCTTTGTTCCACACTCTCATCCGGGGATTCAGGCCTCTTCCACGGCGGAGGCCAAGGCAGGGAAAGGGGCCTAAGATGGCCTTGCCCTTTGCAGCTGCAGCCTCACACCCCGGGCTCGCCTCCCGCTTGCGGCCTGAAAAGACTCCTCCACCCCTTTCGTATTGTTGTGAGTTTTCCAGTATATATAGGCCATGTTCCAGAAGCATTCTCTCCTGACGTTTCGCCCACACTCTGAAAAAAGGGGAATTCCAGACAGGAAACGATCAGGGCCAGCTAAAAACTCCCAACTAAGGATTCCCCCAGGCAGTAAGCAACCAGTTTCTTAAGCTGCAAGGCCATTCAATGTCACCTTGTCTCCTGTGACATCAGTTTGGGGGCCCGTCTCCCCAGTAACATGCTATGCTGACAATCTATATATATAAAAGAGTGGTGGCATCAGGGCAGCGGACAAAACAACAAAACTACAGGCCCCTCAACCTCGAAATTTGACAACACAACCCATCATTTGCGGCTCTAGGTTGATACAACAAAAAGAAAAGAAAAACAAAGTCCTAATTACAGGGAAAGAAATAATAGTTTTTATCCAATTGCTGTCAGTTTGAAGGCTAAGCTCTGCCCACTTGGTCTCCTAGCAACCTACTCAGCCCAGGGGACAGGCACAGTTAGGCCTCACTTAGGCCTCTTCCACAGATTTTAACTGGATTATATGGTAGTGTAGACTCAAGGCCCTTCCACACAGCTATATCACCCATTTAGAATCTTATATTATCTGCTTTGAACTGGATTATCTTGACTCCACACTGCCATATAATCCACTTCAGTGTGCATACTAAACATAAAGACAACCATACAACAGACATTCAATACCACCACTATCTCAACAATTTCTCACCAACACCACCAGACTTCGCCACAGCAATGCGTGGCCGGGCACAGCTAGTCTATATATATAAAAGAGTGATGGCATCAGGGCAGCGGACAAAACAACAAAACTACAGGCCCCCCAACCTCGAAATTTGACAACACAACCCATCATTCACGGCTCTAGGTTGATACAACAAAAAGAAAAGAAAAATAAAGTCCCAATTACAGGGAGAGGAATAATAGTTTTTATCCAATTGCTGCCAGTTAGAAGGCTAAGCTCCGCCCACTTGGTCTCCTAGCAACCCACTCAGCCCAGTGTTAATAAAAGAATAAAAAATAAAATAAATACAAATAATACAATAAAAATAATTAAAAACACTAAAAAAATTAATACAATAAAATACTATTAACAAAATAACTAAAAATAATACAACAAAATAATAAAATATAATAAATAAAAAAGATAAGTTACAATAAAATTAATTAAAAAAATACAAATAACGTCAAATAAAAATTCCACAACAACTTTTAACCAATACCACCACCACTTTGCCACAGCAACGCGTGGCCGGGCACAGCTAGTATAATATATACCCTGTTTCCCCTAAAATAAGACATCCCCAGAAAATAAGACCTAGTAGAAGTTTTGCTTAGTGTTCATGTGGCCCCGCCCTTGTTTTTATTGTTCTTCTGATTTTGCGTTGTAATGTATATTATCATTTATTGTATTGTTCAATGTGTTATGATTTGTTGTTCTATTTATATTCTGTGATATTTTATTGTTCTGGGCATGGCCCCATGTAAGCCGCCCCGAGTCCCCGTTGGGGAGATGGTGGTGGGGTATAAATAAAGATTATTATTATTATTATTATTATTATTATTATTATTATTAATTGCTAAATATAAGGCCTCCCCTGAAAGTAAGACCTAGCAAAGGTTTTGTTTGGAAGCATGCCCGCCAAACAGAACACCAGAGCATGCAGGATCGGTAAATGTACATACCATAGAGTGTTGTACATGGACAAGAAATTCTTGATAGGATTCACAGTTTGTCTGGTTATGCTGGTTTGTGATGACAACTACTGTACAGTATATAATAAATGTTCATTTTTTTTGTTCAACAATAAATGTGAATTTTTTTTCATGGAAAAATAAGACATCCCCTGAAAATAAGACCTAGAGCATCTTTGGAAGCAAAATTTAATATAAGACACTGTCTTATTTTCGGGGAAACACGGTATAATATACGTATACATACATATATATATATATATATATATATATATATATATATACATATATGTTGTATATAAAACAATAATATATAATAATATAATATATTGTATATACATATAATATTAGTAATGTAGTACAATATAGGGGCCCCTGGTGGCACAGTGCGTTAAAGCGCTGAGCTGCTGAACTTGCAGACCAAAGGGTCCCAGGTTCAAATCCCGGGAGCGGAATGAGCGCCCGCTATTAGCCCCAGCTCCTGCCAACCTAGCAGTTCGAAAACATGCCAGTGTGAGTAGATCAATAGGTACCACTCTGGCGGGAAGGTAACGGCGCTCCATGCAGTCATGCCGGCCACTTGGAGGTGTCTACGGACAACGCCGGCTCTTTGGCTTAGAAATGGAGATAAGCACCAGCCCCCAGAGTCGGACACAACTGGACTTAACGTCAGGGGAAAACTTTCCCTTAATATACATGTGTGTGTGTATATATATATATATATATATATTGTATATAACACAATAATATATAATAATATATATTGTATATACATATAATATTGATAATGTAGTAATGTAGTACAATATAGGTAAAGGTAAAGGTTTCCCCTGACGTTAAGTCCAGTTGTGACCGGCTCTGGGGGTTGGTGCTCATCTCCATTTCTAAGCCGAAGAGCCGGCGTTGTCCGTAGACACCTCCAAGGTCATGTGGTCACTGGCATGACTGCATGGAACGCCATTACCTTCCCGCCAGAGCAGTACCTATTGATCTACTCACATTTGCATGTTTTCGAACTGCTGGGTTGGCAGAAGCTGGGGCCAACAGCGGGCACTCATTCTGCTCCCGGGATTTGGACCTGGGACCTTTCGGTCTGCAAGTTCAGCAGCTCAGTGCTTTAACACACTGCGCCACTGGGGCTCCTGTAGTACAATATAATACTACTAATAATGCAATACTAATAATGCAATACAGTAAAATTAATTATATATTATATATTACATGTAATATTCCTAATAATATAACAGTGTAATGATATAGTACAATATAGTAATATTTAATGCTAATTTTGTGCTATGCTAATAATATAATATATTGTATGTACATATAATTTGTAAGCTGCTCTGAGTCCCCTTTGGGGTGAGAAAGGATACAAATGTAGCAAATAAATAAATAATAAATAATCAAGGTGGCCAATTGCAACATTCACACTTGCCCCCTCAACAGAAAGGAGAAAGCCACGAAAATGAACAAAATCTTGCTCCTAGTATTTTAAAAACCTCTAAAATCAGGACAGTAAATAAAAAGCAAGACTCAAAAAATGGGAATTCCAGACAGGAAAAAAATCAGGGCCGGCTAAAACTCCCAACAAAGGATTCCTCCAGGCAGGAAGCAGCCAGGCTTTGAAGCTAAAAGGCCATTAAATGGTAATCAAGGTGGTCTTTTGCAACATTCACACTTGCCTCAAACAGAGAAGAGTTCTTTCTCCCACCCTGGACCTTCCACAGATGTATAAACCCCACTTGCCTAGTTTCCAACAGACCTCACAACCTCTGAGGATGCCTGTTAGAGATGTGGGTGAAATGTGAGGAGAAAATGCTTCTGGAACATGGCCAGGCAGCCTGGAAAACTCACAGCAACCCAGAAACGCCCAGAGACAGGATGACAGGACCTGAAAACATGGATGTTCAGAAAGGTCTTTGACGTTGAGTAAGCTGGTATGTGGCAGCTAAAAAAACCGATGGGATTTTGGCCTGCATCAATAGGAGTCTAGTGTCTAGATCTGTGGTTCTCAACCTATGGGTCCCCAGGTGTTTTGGCCTACAACTCCCAGAAATCCCAGCCAGTTTTCCGGCTATCAAGATTTCTGGGAGTTGAAGGCCAAAACACCTGAGGACTCCAGGTTGAGAACCACTGGGCTAGACCCAGGGAAGTCATGCTACCCCTCTATTCTGCTTTGGTCACACTGTGTCCAGTTCTGGGCACCGCAATTGAAGGGAGATGTTGACTCTAAGCTGGAATGTGTCCAAGGGTCTGGAGAACAAGAATCCCTATGAGGAGCGGCTTAAAGAGCTGGGCATGTTCAGCCTGCAGAAGAGAAGGCTGAGGGAGAGGAGACAGGATGAGGGCCATGGGTCAAGAGGTGAGAGGAAAGAAGTCATAGGGAGGAGGGAACAAGCTTGTTTTCTGCTGCCCTGGAGACTAGGACACAACGGAACAATGGCTTCAAATTACAGGAAAGAAAGAAGATTCCACCTAAACATCCTAACTGTGAGAGCTGTTCAGCGGTGGAACTCTCTGTCTCGGAGTGTGGCAGAGGCTTCTTCTTTGGAGGCTTTTAAGCAGAGGCTGGATGGCCATCTGTCGGGACTGCATTGAATGTGATTTTCCTTCTTCTTGGCAGAATGGGGTGGGACTGGATGGCCCACGAGGTCTCTTTAGGAGTCTATGATTCCATGAGGCCGAGCCCCTTCTGCCCTAAAGGAAGGCTCCCCCAAGTGATAATAATAAGTTTACAACTTTATTCTTCTACACTGCCACCATCTCCCAGAAGGGACATAATCAATAAAACAAAACGGTGGTCCCGGTGGTGATGGGCACACTGGGTGCCGTGCCAAAAGATCTCAGCCGACATTTGGAAACAATAGACATTGACAAAATTACGATCTGCCAACTGCAAAAGGCCACCTTACTGGGATCTGCACGCATCATCCGAAAATACATCACACAGTCCTAGACACTTGGGAAGTGTTTGACTTGTGATTTTGTGAAACGAAATCCAGCATATCTATCTTGTTTGCTGTGTCATACAATGTCGTTGTGTCAATAATAATAATAATGTGTTGTCGAAGGCTTTCATGGCCGGGATCACAGGGTTGTTGTATGTCTTTCGGGCTGTGTGGCCATGTTCCAGAACCATTCTCTCCTGACGTTTCGCCCACATCTATGGCAGGCATCCTCAGAGGTTGTGAGGTACCTCACAACCTCTGAGGATGCCTGCCATAGATGTGGGCGAAATGTCAGGAGAGAATGGTTCTGGAACATGGCCACACAGCCCGAAAGACATACAACAACCCAATAATAATAATAATAATAATAATAATAATTATTATTATTATTATTATTATTATTATTATTATTAGATTAGCCCCCATCCTTCAATCTTTTCATTTCAACCTGAAAACATGGATGTTCAGGCAGGCCTTTGACCTTGAGCAGACTAAATGGGCCCATATGAAGCTGACACTTGACACTTTGTGATTTGATGACATTTACTTTTATCTACTGTCATTTTAAAATGGTATTATTTTGACTTTCTGCTGTATAGGTTGACGGGGGTTGTTGTTATAATTTTATGTGACTTCTTTTATACTTTTGTACCGTTTTTGCCTGTTGTATGTGACGGGGGTTGTTGTTATAATTTTATGTGACTTCTTTTATACTTTTGTACCGTTTTTGCCTGTTGTATGTTATATGTGCACGCTGGAGTGCCTTTGTAAGCTGCTCTGAGTCCAGGGTTGTTGTGTGTTTTCTGGGCTGCCTGGCCATGTTCCAGAAGCATTCTCTCCTGATGTTTCACCCACATCTATGGCAGGCATCTTCAGAGGTTGTGAGGTCTGTTGGAAAACTAAGTAAGGAGGATTTATATATCTCTGGAAGGTCCAGGGTGGGAGAAAGAACTCTTGTTTGAGTGTGAATGTTGTAATTGATTACAATGTTGTAATTGATTACCTTGATTACCATTGAATGGGCTTGCAGCTTCAAAGCCTGGCTGCTTCTTGCCTGGGGGAATCCTTTGTTGGGATGGCCCTGATTGTTTCCTATCTGGAATTCCCCCCTTTTTTTTAGTGTTTAGTATTTACTGTCCTGATTCTAGAGTTTTTTTTTAAAAAAAACCGGTAGCCAAATTTTGTTGATGCTTATGGTTTCCTCCTTTCTGTTGAAATTGTCCACAAGTTTCTTGCGGATTTCAGTGGCTTTTTTGTGTTGTCTGATATGGTGGTGGTCAGAGTGGTCCAGCATTTCTGTGTTCTCAAATAATATGCTAGGTTGGTTCCTCAAGTGCTCTGCCATGGCTGACTTCTCCAGTTGAGTGAGTCCGCAGTGCCTTTCATGTTCCTTGATTGGTGCCTGGGCAATGCTGCTGCATTTGGGGGTCCCTATGTAGACTTCTTGTCCACAGCTGCGTGGTACACGGTAGAGTCCTGCAGAGGTGAGAGTATCCCTCTTGGCCTTTGCTGAACGTAGAATTTGTTGGATTTTCTTGGTGGGTCTGTAGATTGCACGTTATGTTTCTTCCTCAGCTTGCCTATGCGGTCAGTGGTTCCCTTGATGTCTGGTAAGAACACTTTCCCTCTCGGCAGATCTTTGTCTTGACTCTCATGGCTTGTTCTTGGCCTTGCAGCTCTTCTGATGGTTGAGTCTCCATTGGCCTGTAGAGCCCAGTTTAGGTGGTTTAGTTCACCTTGAAGGAGGTGGGCTTTGCAGATTCTTTTTGCATGGTCTGTCAGGGCTTTGATTGTGCTTCTTTTTTGACTTGCGTGATGGTTGGAGTTTTTATGTAGGTATCTATCCATGTGTTTGTAGGTTTTCTGTAAACTGTGGCCCAATTGTTGACTGGGTTTGCAGATGACTAGAACATCTGGAAATGGCAGTTTCCCTTCATTTTCTTTTTCCATGGTGAATTGGATGTTTGGGTGGATGCTGTTGAGGTGGTCCAGGAACTTACTGAGTTCTTCTTCTCCATGGTTCCAAATGGTGAAGGTGTCACCCACAAGTCTGAACCATATAGTAGGCTTTTTTTTTGGTGCTGTTTCTATGGTTTGTTTCTCAAAGTGTTCCATGTAGAAATTTGCCATGGCTATTCCATCTTTTTGTTCATAGAATTCATTGTCTCATTGGAAGTCGTTTGTGGTGAGGCAATGGCAAAACAGGGCTGTGATGTCTTCTGGGAAATTCTGGTGGATTAGTGCGATGGTGTCTGCTACTGGGACCTTGATAAAAAGAGACACCACATCAAAGCTGATCAGTATGTCCTTGGTGCTGAGTTAGAGGTGGCTGATTTTTTTTCTATATGGTGGGCTGAGTCCTTGATGTAGTGATAGTGATTCTAATATGGGTTTGAAGCTGTGTGGTCAGAAGTTTTGCCAAGTCGTATGTGGGGGATCCAATGGCACTTTGAATGGGTCTGAGCGGGGTGGAGTCTTTATGGATTTTTGGGAGTCCATAGAGCCTAGGTGGGAGGGCTTCCAATTTGCACAGTTGGTGTATGTCGAGGTTAATGGAGGAATTCTGGATCAGAGTGTTAATTTTTCTGGTGATTTTGTTGGTTGGGTCTTGTTTTAGTATGGTGTGTGTTGTGGGATCCAGGAATTATCGGATCCTTTCTTCATATTGTTCTGTTTCTATTATGATTGTGGCATTCCCCTTGTCTGCTGGGAGAATGATGATTTCTGGATATGAGTTGAGGTCTTTGATGGGTTGTCTTTCTTTCCTTGTTATGTTGCTGGGGAAAGGTTTTGCCTTTCTCAGGATTCTTGCCGTTTCCCCTCTTACTTCCTCTGCTTCTTCCTTGGTGAAGACACTGGCAATGATTTTTCCTACTGGGATCCTGGGCATTTCATTTCTTCTGCCCAAGCCTTTTGGGGAAAACCATGCTAATTTCAAGGTGCAGGTTATCACCTACAAAGCCCTAAACGGTTTGGGACGCACCTACCTTAGAGACCGCATCTCCCCCTATGAACCTGCACGATCTCTTCGCTCTTCGGGGGAGGCCCTCCTCTCGCTCCCACCACCTTCGCAGTTGCGGCTGGTGGGGACGAGAGAGAGGGCCTTCTCCGCTGTGGCCCCCCGCCTCTGGAACTCACTCCCGAGGGAGATTAGACAGGCCCCCACCCTCCTTGCCTTTCGAAAAAGCCTTAAAACCTGGCTTTTCCAGAGGGCCTTCGACGACTAATTTTTGGGGGTTGATTTGTCTGCCCATTTAATTTAATTAGAGAGTGTTCTGCCATGATTATTGATACCTTGCTGAATACTTCTGCCACGAAGCTACAGAAGCCCTCTATTTCGGCCTAGAACTGTTTTATCTCCTTGTTTTTAACATGTGATGTATGTATTGATTGTATGACTGCTTTTCATGTTTGATTTTACAATGTGTAATTTGTCACTGTTTTTATTATTGTTGTGAGCCACCCCGAGTCCCCTCGGGGAGATGGGGCGGGATATAAGAATAAATTTATTATTATTATTATAATTTCGAATGAGCCTGGCCTCCTAAGCCCTCACATACTATCACTTTAAGGATCTGCTTTAGACTCCTTCCTGGCCGAGTCTGGCTGCCTTTCAAGCGTAGGGTCTTGGCTCTGGGTCCGTAGGTGACCATAGAGACCTATTCCAAATCTGCAAGTTCTTCCCTAGTGAGGACATTGGTTTCCAGAGGAAGGTGGTCCCAACACGGTTGGGCTTGATGCGCTTTCTTCCTCTTGACCCGTTTCTCCTTCTCACCCTCCATTCCTGCCTCTTTGAATTCTACAGCACTCTTGGTCACAGCTGAGCACCAATCAGAACGCTTTGCCATATTTGGAAAGCTTTCTTTTTCTTATCAATTCACTGTTGGATCTCATTGTCATTTCATCAAGCCAGTCTTGATGTTTCTTAGTTTGGTATGCAATGGTTTTTCCACAGGCTGCAGTGTGAGAGGGCTTCGGTTCCTTCCAATGTTCCTCAACATTTTCAGGGTGTTCTATGGGTAGATGATCCTTGAGTGTTGTTTGGAGAAGGGTTTGTTTAGAAGGCTTTTGAAGGGCTTGGATGGTCATTTTATGTGTTATCTTTCTTCCTTGGAGTCTGTATTTGAAGGCGAGCTTGATGCTCATCAAGGATGGAATGAACCTGTGGTCTGTCAGCAGTCATCAGCTCCTTTCATGGCTCTTGTGAGAAGCCCATCACAGTCGTCTTTGACACGTATATTTACATAGCCTAAGATAGTTGTTCTCAACCTTGTAGAGTTTATCAACAGAGGTAGAACTAAGGCATCCTATGATTATTCTACATGTCTCATTCATTTCTATATCCGCCTGCTTCACATAGGCAGACTTGTGCCAAACAGGGCAGGCATACTCAGCAGCTGAGTAAGACAAGGCCAGGGATGATGTTCCTCTTCATTTTGGGTCTACACCCCATTCATTGCCAGTAAGTTTCAGCAAGATGTTATTGTGTGCAGCTACTTTGTGCTTGGTATTCATACAGTGTTTCCTAAATGTTGGTTTTCGATCTAAGATGACAATAAGATATTTAGGATAGAAACAGTGTTTGA
Source organism: Anolis carolinensis (assembly GCF_035594765.1). Lineage (NCBI taxonomy): Eukaryota > Metazoa > Chordata > Lepidosauria > Squamata > Anolidae > Anolis > Anolis carolinensis. Next base: position 253,820,180 of record NC_085844.1, on the reverse strand, counting down.
GCTCTTCCCAGGTGACTTTCAGTTTCCTGTTGGCTCTAGGTAGGTGGAAAGCACACACTTGTGCCTTGGCAAGGTTAACTACAGGTGGTTACATTTGCATTAGCTGGAGAGATCTTTCAAGGCATTAGTAAGTTGCTTTTCAACTGTTTCAAAATCTTTTGCTTGTGTTGTTAGGCCAATGTCGTTAGCACATATAAAGTTCTTTGTGAGTGGTGGCTGTGGCTGATTGTTCTTAAAGAGGTTAAACAAGGTTGGTGCAAGAACACTGCCAAGAGGTAGACCATTCTTTTTCCTCCTCCATCTACTTTTCCTGTCTTGAAACTCCACATAGAAGCCGCGTTTTTCTACCAGGGGCTGGACAGTTTTTGTAAAATCATAGTCCTGGGTGATATGGTAGACTTTATGAAGCATTTTTCTGCTTAGAAGGTAACAACAACAACATAGGAGGCATGCTCACAGGGCCCAATGCCATAGGAAACAACAAAGAGGAAGAGGGTGATCTGACATACTGTACCCTGAAAAGGCGATACTGGAAATAGGAAAATTGACAGTTTTACAAACAAACAAAAAAGGAAGGGAGACATTTTTGCTAGGGGTAAAGGTAAAGGTTTTCCCCTGACAGTAAGTCAGCTCGGAGCCTGCATTTGTCTTTGTCTTTGTTCTATGTCAAGGCATTGTGTTGTGACTGCGCCTTCGGGGATTATGGTTGATGGTGATGGAATTCGAAGAGGAAGAAAAAACCCTCGTGATGAGGGTTCACTGGAGGAGTTGCGCAGGAAGCGACTTAGAGAGCTATATGGGGGATCTTCTGAGGAAGATTCAGATGGGGAGATGGATGCTGAGGAACAGGTGGTGGCTGGGGAAGCGGGCACTGAATGGGCACAGCCACCGGAGATGTCTGGGGATTTGGGGTCTATGGATACTTCTGAACCTGGGGTTTCTGCAGGAGCTGATCCCAATTGGGATGCTTGGAGAAGGGAGGATGGTTCTTTAAGTGTTCATGGGGCTAAGTGTGGGCAGGATGATTGGGACTCCGACGAATTGCTAGGTACTCCAGATCCACGAGCTCTAGCTGTGTGGAGCTCAGACTCTGAGTAGATTTGGGACACCTGGTGTTTGGGTGTGAGTGTTTGGTCACCCAGGAGGAAGGGGAATAAAATGGGAATGTTTGGCCACTGCACTTTGCGTGTGGCAAGGTGTTGCTGAGGCGCCATTGGGATCTCTGTGCTTTCATGAAGACTGGACTTGGACTGTGATTCGGATCTGCTGATACCATCTTTGTGCCTTTTCGTGGACCTGGTTTGGATGACTGCACCCTCTTCGGACTCTGGATTGGTATTTGACCTGGCTCTGGCTTCGCCCTCTGACTGACTACTTTTCCCGGCTTCTGACTACTGGTTTGTCTTTCGGAATTTCTGCTGCCTCCTGACCTGACCTTGGATTCTTCTGACGACGGCTATTCATCATCCCTTTGAGGCTCTCAGCTTAGCTGCACCGTAGAAGCAGTTTTACTGCTTTTCTAGTTTGTTTATTTTCCAGCAATTAACTCTATTTGTTTTCAAAGCTGAATTTAGTATTTAGTTTTTTATTGAATGCCAGCATGAGAAATTAGCGTGGCTCGTTTTTGAGTTACTATTGTCCAATCTACTCTCGAAACACTGATAAGTGAAGTGTTTCAAGGATATTTCCTGTGTTTATGTTATTTTTTGGCTTATCTTCGGAACAAACTCTGTTTTGTAACTGGCGTCTGACTCTTGACAGGGGGGTTTGCAAATTTTACTGATTTTTAAATTTGTACTGATTTTAATGTATATCTATGTTTTATTTGTATATTTATGTCTGTATGGCATTGAATTATTGCCAATTTGGAAGCCGCTCTGAGTCCCCTTTGGGGTGAGATAGAGTGGGATAAAATATAGTAAATGAATAAATTAATGTTGTGTCCACTTCCTTTAGGAAATATTAATTGTTCCTAAAAGCAGGCCTTTGGGTTGCTGGTTTCCTTCCAAGCCCTGAGGGTTGGACCAGATGCCCACCAGAGTCCCAGCCCCCTCCGTTTCCCCAACTTCCACACTCAAAATGCAGGAGATGTACCTGTGGATTCCCAGGCACAAGGCAATGGAAGGCAGGCCCTCCTTTTCAAATCAGAAGAGAAGGAGGAGATCCGGAAGGAAATTAGGGAGGGAAGGAGAGGGGTGAGACTAGTTGTCCCCTGGAGGCCCCTTCCTGAAATTTGTCAATATTATTATGACAAAGGCTTCTCTTTGCCAGACCCTGGAAGTCCCTAAGAAGGCATTAACATTAGTTAACATGGCAGAAGACCTCCTTTGGAAAAGTTGGCCATTAACCTTCATGAAGACTGCAAAAGACCCGCCTTGGAGCACAGAGTTCCTCATGGGTTTCTCTGGCCTCTTCTCAGGTGGGAACGGGTTCCTGAGGTTTCCAAAGCGGATCTTGTCCATCTTCTCAGGGGGAGGGAAGGGATTTGGGTGGACTTTGCAACCCTTGGACCAGGGGTCCCCAAACTAAGGCCTGGGGGCCACATGCAGCCCATCGAAGCCATTTATTCGGCCCCCACACTGGCGGTGGCTCCCTCCTCCTCCCCCACCGAGGAAGGCAAGTGCAGCTTGGTGTGCGCCTTCCAAAGTTTTGCTGATTTATAATGGTATTTTAATTATTATTATTCATTATTAAGGGGTGCTTTGCTAGTGCTTTTGGTGCACAAAGGCAGAAGGGGGTTGGACTAATAATAATACTATTATTATTATTATTATTGACAGAAGGACACAGTATAACACAGCAAATGAGAGATATATGCTGGATTTCGTATCATAGAATCACAAGTCGAACCCTTCCCAAGCGTTTAGGACTGTGTGATGTATTTTCGGATGATGCGCGCAGATCCCAGTCGGGTGGCCTTTTGCAGTTGGCAGATCGTAATTATGTCAATGTCTATTGTTTCCAAATGCCGGCTGAGATCTTTTGGCATGGCACCCAATGTGCCGATCACCACCAGGACCACCTGTACTGGTTTCTGCCAGAGTCTTTGAAGTTTAATCTTGAGGTCTTGATAGCGACTGAGTTTTTCCCGTTGTTTTTCATCAATGCGACTGTCACCTGGGATGACGACATCAATGATCCAAACCTTTTTCTTTTCCACAACTGTGATGTCTGGTGTGTTGTGTTCCAGAACTTTGTCAGTCTGGATTCGGAAGTCCTACAGTATCTTTGCGTGCTCATTTTCCAATACTTTTGCAGGTTTGTGATCCCACCAGTTCTTTGCTGCTGGGAGGTGGTACTTTGGGCCACAAAGTTGTGCCTCTGTTTGTAGTCTGTCTGTGTGATTTTCTTACAGCAGCTGAGGATATGATCAGTGGTTTCATTGGTTTCATTATTATTATTATCATTATTAACAACATTGAGGCTGGGTGGCCATCTGTCAGGGGTGCTTTGCTTGTACTTTTGGTGCACAAAGGTAGAAGGGGCTCAAGGGGTCTCTTCCAACCCTCTTTATTATTTTTATTATGATTATGATTAACATTAAGGTTGTATTTGTTGCCATTTTGGTTTTTTTTACTTCAAAATAAGATATGTGCAGTGTGCATGGGAACTTGTTCATAGTTTTTTTAAAAAAACTATAGTCCGTCCCTCCAATAGTCTGAGGGACCGTCAACTGGCCCCGTATTTAAAAAGTTTGGGGACCCCTGCCTTGGACTGTTGAGGCTCAGGGCCCCAAAGACATGTAGTATCTATATTCCAATCAGACATTAGAGACGAGGAGATTAAAACACAATAGTTTCATGCATAGTACATTACAGGGTGTATGTATGACTGTACTGCATCATGGGTTTTATAGTTGGCCAGAGTAAAGTAAACATGCGCACACACAAACAGTTGTGGCCGATAGGAGAAATAATACCAAAAGAAATCATTTTGGGAGGCTTAAAAAAGGAACGGTTTATCTTAAGGAAAACCAGCTGGAACTGACTCTAGTGTGGATTGCTCCAAAAGGCACTAGAGTGAGGACAAAGAGCTTTCCTCATTTATTAATACATTTTCAGGATACATACAAACTAAGAACATACTTCTACATATGTATCATCATCACTAAGTCAATTTACACGTTATAAAAAGCTCATTTTACCTTTTCTACATACATGGGGCATATATATGCATATCTCCGCATTTTCCTGTCCAAGGCACTCTAAAAGCGGCTTGCAGCAAGTTAGAGATAGCAAGGGTTCAGCTATAGAGATCAATCAAGGGGCCTGCTTTTGACCTGTCAGGGGAGAGAAGTCCATTCTCCCTCCATTAGCCGTACCAGGAACCATCTCGTACTGGAATGTATAGATAACAGGCCCCCCTTCTCCTCCCCCTTTGGTCCTGCCAGCTCTGCATCCCTAAGAATCTAACACAGAGAGAGACTGGTTTTTCTACATTTCAGTGCTTCTAATGTACATACAATATATGTATGAATATCTATATTTTCCAGTTCCCTATCAAAACTAAACTTTTCCCCTTTCCTTCACTTCTCCCTCCCAGCCCTGTCCTTCAATTCGGTGCTTGTCTATTCCAAAACAATCTTGTTTCTCAAAACTTCCAAAACAATTCTCTCCTTCCCATCTCTTCCAGGTCTTTCTGGTCTTTCTTCACTTTTCACACTCCTCTTTTCTCGTGTATCTGGCAAAATGGTCTTTTCACCCATCCCTCTCCTCTCTTTAACCCATTCTCAAAAGGCTCTTCTTATAAAATTAACTTTTGGAAAATCTTAATCTCTCCAGGACCAGGGTTGTTGTTTGTTTTCCAGGCTGTATGGCCATGTTCCAGAAGTATTCTCTCCTGACGTTTCACCCACATCTATGGCAGGCATCCTCAACCTCTAGATGTGGTCAGGAGAGAATACTTCTGGAACATAGCCATACAGCCCGGAAAACACACAACAAACCTGTGATGTCGGCCATGAAAGCCTTCGACAACATTCTCCAGGACCCTTTTGTCAGTTTGTTTGGGAGAGTGTGATTGTCAGGGGTTTCTTTTTGGCCCTTTATCTGGTTACTTGGTTTCTCAAAGGCTTCCTCTGTTTTCCCATTTGGATCCCCCCTTTTCCCTGCAGGAAGCAAGACCAGGTTCAGGCCCTGCATCCTGCATAACCTTTGCCTGGAAGGAGGGAGACTATTATGGGATGCGAGGAGGAAGGCAGGGCTTAAAGGGGGAATCATAGAGAATCATACAATCATAGAGTTAGAAGAAAACCTCACAGACCATCCAGTCCAGCCCCCTGCAAGAAGCAGGAAAATCTCATTCAAAGCACCCCCGACAGATGGCCATCCAGCCTCTGCTTCAAAGCCTCCAAAGAAGGAGCCTCCACCACACTCCGGGGCAGAGAGTTCCACTGCCAAACAACCCTTCTCACAATGAGGAAGTTCTTCCTGATGTTCAGGTGGAATCTCCTTTCCTGTAGTTTGAAGCCATTGTTCTGCGTCCTAGTCTCCCTATGTCTCCTCCCTATGACTTCCCCTCACATATTTGTACATGGCTATCATGTCTCCTCTCTCTCAGCCTTCTCTTCTGCAGGCTAAACTTGCCCAGCTCTTTAAGCCGCTCCTCATGCGGCTTGTTCTCCAGACCTTTGATCATTTTAGTCACCCTCCTCTGGACGCTTTCCATCTTGTCAACATCTCACTTCAACTGTGGTGCCCAGAACTGGACACAGGTGTGATTCCAGGTGTGGCAGAATAGAGGGGAGCATGACTTCCCTGTCGGGGGGGGGGCAATCACAGAGAAGGCCCCCTCTCTCATTCCCACTCTTATGATTGGAGTGGGACTAAGAGTAGGGCTTCCTCCGCTGACCGAAGTGCCCAATATGGTCTATACAGGGAGATGCGATTTGACAAAACAGCCTGGACGTGAGCCGTTTTGGGCTTTATAGGTAATGACCAGCACTTTGTATTTAGCACGGAAACGGACCGGCAGCCAGTGGAGCTGCCGCAACATGGGAGTGGTTCTCTCCCTGTATGGAACTCCAGTTAGTAACCTGGCTGCTGATCGCTGAACTAGCTGTAGTTGCCGAACTATCTTCAAAGGCAGCCTCACATAGAGAGCGCTGCTGTAGTCCAAACGACTAAGGCTTGGACTACCATGGCCAAGTCAAGCGTCTCAAGGTATGGGCACAAGTTTTATTTGTGTGAAGGTGCTCCTGGCTACCGCTGACACCTGGAGAACCCCCCAGACCTTGAACCTGTGTCTTCAGGGGATGTGTGACCCACATCCAACACAGGTTGTAATCCCACATCCCGTTCCGCCTTTCGACTGACCAGGAGTACCTCTGTCTTGTTGTACCTCTGCTTCCGAGCTAAATACAAAGTGTTGGTCGTTACCTATAAAGCCCCAAATGGTCCAGGTCCAGGCTCTTTGTCTAACCACATCTCCCTATATAGACCATCTCACGTCCTTGCTCTCAGTCCCACCTGTCACAAGCATGGTTGGTGGGAACGAGGGGGGGGGTCTTCTCCGTGATCACTCCCCGCCTCTGGAACTCCCTCCCTAAAGAAATAAAAATGGCCCTCACCCTCCTCTCCTTCAAAAAACTTTTGAAAACATATCTATGTGCCTTAGCGTACGGAGAGGAGGAGAGCTAACACAACCTGCACTTTAAGATGCTATGGCTTATGATAAATTACAACTAATGATTGACACCCCCAGCAGTTTGGTTGTCTTAATTGGTCAGGGTATACGCTTTGTGCAATCATGTTACTGGTTTAAGTGTTATTCTATAAACTTATTTCATTATTTTAATCTGAAAATTTTAATTGTAATAAGTCTGTTAATTATTCATTTTTTGATATTGTGTGATGTCATTACGACATTGAATATTGCCGTTATATGTTGTTATATGCTGGAGCCCCTGGTAGCACAGCAGGATAAACCACTGAGATGCTGAACTTGCTTACCAAAAAGTCAGCAGTTCAAATCCAGGGAGTGGGGTGAGCTCCCACTGTTAGCCACAGCTTCTGCCAACTTAGCAGTTTGAAAACATGCAAATGTGAGTAGATCAATAGGTACCACTCCGGCAGGAAGGTAACGGTGCTCCATGCCTATGGCCACATTACCTAGGAGGTGTCTATGGACAACGCCGGCTCTTTAGCTTAGTAATGGAGATGAGCACCAACCCCCAGAGTCGGGGAAAACCTTTACCTGTGTTGTTAACCGCCGTGAGTCCCCATCAGAGAGATAGGATGGGATACAAATAAAGTTTATTTTTATTTTGGGCTTGCTCTCATGTGATGCTTCCTGGTTTGGTTTTGGAGAGTCACGTTTGGATATAGCTTTTAGTCTACTTTCTGGGGATTTCTGACTTTACTTTCTATAGTGGTCTGTGTGGTTTGCTGCATCAAAAATATGGCTGAAACCTGCATTTTGGAATGATCCATGAAACCAGTTTTTGGAATGTATTTATGTTGCTGCCTTTGATATACACTTTAAATAAACTTTTCTAGTTTTTACTTTAGAATATATTTTTGAACAACCTTTTTCTATATTACACTTCTTTTTACAATAATCTTTAACTCAGTTGACTGCTTCCTTGTTGGCCAAGTATTATTTTGAATGCAGTGGTGTCAGATCGGTGTCTGGGTTGCAACAGTGGGTAAACTACAACATGTTTTGTTCATACTCAGGTCTTTATACCTAACTCCTTGTGATGTCTCCCTTAGCCAGCCACAGTGTTGAATCCGTCCTAAGTTCAAGGCGAATCCTCCCCAAACCCCATCCGTATTTAAAGTTGGTCATGTTGGCTATGTGTGCCATGTTAGATCCAGATACCTTTTTGAATGCATCTCAAAATCCCATTGGCCTTTTAGCTGCATCATCACAGTGTTGACTCATGTTCAATTTGTGGTCTACTAAGACTCCTAGATCTGTTGTTGTAGGCTTTCATGGCCGGAATCACAGGGTTGTTGTGCATTTTCCAGGCTGTATGGCCATGTTCCAGAAGTATTCTCTCCTGACATTTCGCCCATATCTATGGCAGGCATCCACGGAAGTTGTGAGGTCACAACCTCTGAGGATGCCTGCCATAGATGTGGGCGAAAAGTCAGGAGAGAATACTTCTGGAACATGGCCATACAGCCCAGAAAACACACAACAACCCCGCTCCTAGATCCCTTTCACATGGACTGTTGTCAAGCTAGGCATCACCTGTCCTGTATCTGTGCATTTCATTTTTTTTGGCCTAATTAACCAGACATATACATTTTGGCAAATAGATTAAACATTTTTGTTGAGGATTATATTCACCCGGTGGGTTTGTTAACGGAAGGTAAATATCTGTCTTGGCCGCAGATTGATAAACATTATAGAGAGTGCCAAAAACGAGAAAGCTCAGGTAGGCATTATTGCATTGGATGTATATAAAGCCTTTGACTTGGTGGGTTGGACAGTGTTGAAATCCCTGATTTAAAAATACAGTTTTGGAGAGGGTTTCCAACATATAATCGAACAAATATATTCCGAAAACAGGGCTAAAGTCATAATTAATTATTCAAGTACTGAACCTTTTAGTATTAAGTAAGGAGTAAAAGCAGGGTTGCTCTCTTTCTCCAGTACTATTTATATTAGTTATGGAATTATTAGCCTCTGTGATCAGGAAAGATAAGGAAATACAGGGAATGAGAGTGGACCACAAAATCAAAATCAGCTTATTGACGGACAATACGCTTTTGACGGATAGATGCAATCCGGCTTGATGGAGTCTCAGTCAGACCCCCTTATCCACACTGAGGGTCCGATTCTGGAGCCCTCTCTGATGTCCAAGTGGGGTTTTTTAGACACACAACATTAAGCCTTGGGGTTCCCCTACAAAGGAAACACATTCCCACCCAGGTGTTATAAGAACAGCTTTGATTATCATAACTTACACTCTCCTTTGTTCCTCCACATCACTAGGAAAGCTTCACACTGCAATTTTAGCAGCCCAAAAATGCCCCACCTTTGTTGGCTTCTGTGTGCACCCTTGAGACCCTTCACATCTGCATTTCTGCACTTGCAGTGAGGCATTGTATGCTTGCCTCTGTGTTTTTGTTTTTTTTGTTTTTGTTTTTGTTTTTTGGTTAGTTGGAATCTGCCCTGAGTCCCCTTGGGAGTTAGGGCGGAATATAAATAAAGAATCATTATTTATTATTATTTCTTGCTATTACCCTTTTCAACATGACCCATGAAGGGAAAAGGGGGGGAATCGAAGGTTTCTGGCTTTCCTCCCTCATCTTTTATTTCTTCTTTCTTCACCAGGGAAAGGAGCATTCTATGGAGCCACATTTGTCATGATGAGAAGCAATTCCACATCCAGTGGATATTGAAGAATTTGGTATTCAAAGATTCGGTAAGGAAGCCAGTCCTATAGGAAGAAGAAATGCTCCGAAGGTGCTGATCTGGCTGAACTCCTCAGCTCACTCACAGTGCAGAAAAGGAAAGTCTCTGTCTTCCATTTTAAAGTATCAACATGGAGAAAAAAACATATACATGTACTGAATGTGGAAAGGACTTTAGCCAGCAGAAACTTCTGCACTTACATGAAAGAACTCACACTGGTGAGAAACCCTACACATGTCAGGAATGTGGGAAGAGCTTCGTGCAGAGTGGACATCTACGTAAACATCAAAGAACTCACACTGGGGAGAAGCCCTATAAATGTCAGGAATGTGGAAAGAGCTTCACTCAGAGGGAAGGTCTACAGTCACATCAGAGAACTCACACTGGGGAGAAACCCTATGAATGTCCAGAGTGTGGAAAGAGATTCACTCAGAGTGGAAATTTACAGAAACATCAAAGGATTCACACAGGGGAGAGACCTTATATATGTCTGGAATGTGGAGACAGCTTCGCTGGAATTGGAGATCTACGTACGCATAAAAGAACTCATACTGGGGAGAAACCCTATAAATGCCAGGAGTGTGGAAAGAATTTTGCGCATAGTGGATCTCTCCATTCACATCAAAGAACTCACACTGGAGAGAAACCCTATGAATGTCCGGAGTGTGGAAAGAAATTCACTCAGAGGGGAAGTTTACAGAAACATCTACGGATTCACACTGGGGAGAAACCCTATGAATGTCGGGAGTGTGGAAAACTATTCACTCAGAACGTAACTTTACAGACACATCAAAAGATTCACACTGGGGAGAAACCCTATAAATGTGTGGAATGTGGAGACAGCTTTGCTGTCATTGGAGCTCTACGTAAACATAAAAGAACTCACGCTGTGAAGAAACCCTATAAATGCCAGGAGAATGGAAAGAATGTTGCACATAGTGGAAAGCTGCTTTCACATCAAAGAAATGACACTGGGGAGAAACTCTATACATGCCTGGAATGTGGAAAGAGTTTTGCTGGCATTGGAGCTCTACATAAGCATAAAAGAATTCACGCTGGGAAGAAACCCTATAAATGTCTGGAGTGTGGGAAGAATTTTGCGCATAGTGGATCTCTACATTCACATCAAAGAACTCACATTGGGGAGAAATCTTATGAATGTCCAGAGTATGGAAATAGCTTCACCCAGAGTGGAACTTTACAGACACATCAAAGTATTCACACTGAGGAGAAACCCTATACATGTCTGGAATGCGGAAACAGCTTCGATGTCATTGGAGATCTACGTAAGCATAAAAGAACTCACACCGGGGAAAAACCCTATAAATGCCAGGAGTGTGGAAAGAATTTTGCGCATAGTAGAAAACTAAATTCACATCAAAGAATTCACACTGAGGAGAAACCCTTTAAATGCCAAGAGTGTGGAAAGAGCTTCACTCACAGTGAAAGTCTACATAAGCATTATAGAACCCACACTGGGGAGAAACCCTTTAAATGCCTGGATTGTGGAAAGAGCTTTGCTGTCCATGGAAGTATCTGGATTGCAGTAAGGCCTTCGACAAAGTCCCCCATGACCTTCTGGGAAACAAATTAGTCAAATGTGGGATAGAATCATCAAGTTGTAAGAGACCTTGTGGACCATCCTGTCCAACCCCATTCTGTCAAGAAGAGGAGAATTGCATTCAAAGCATCCCCGACAGATGTATATAGTGGAAGGCGACTGAAATGATCAAGAGACTGGAGAACAGTCCCTATAAGGAGTGGCTTAAAAAGCTGGGCATGTTTAGCCTGCAGAAGATAAGGCTGAGAGGAGACATGATAGCCATGTACAAATATGTGAGGGAAAGTTATAGGGAGGAGAGAGAAAGCTTGTTTTCTGCTGCCCTGCAGACTATAACATGGAGCAATGGCTTCAAACTACAGGAAAGAAGATTCCACCTCAACACTAAGAAAAACCTCCTAACTTTGAGAGCTGTTCATCAGTGGAACTCTCTGCCCCGGAGTGTGGTGGAGGCTCCTTCTTTGGAGGCTTTTAAACAAAGTTTGGACGGCCATCTCTCAGGGGTGCTCTCAAGGCGATTTTCCTGCTTCTTGGCAGAAAGGGGTTGGATTGAATGGCCCACAAGGTGTCATCCAACTCTGATTCTATGAAGTCTGCGTAGTCATCATAGAACTCACACGGGGGAGAAACCCTATGGAAAGAATTTTGCGCATAGTGGAAAACTACGTTCACATCAAAGAACTCACACGGGAGAAACACTATGAAAGCCTGGAGAGAGAAAAGAGTTTTAATCAGAGTGGAAATCTACGTTCATATCAGAGAACTAACACAGAGTAGAAACCCCATGAATGCCTGGAGTGTGGAAAAAGTTTTACTCAGAGTGAAGATCTACATTCATATCAGAGAACTGACACTGGGGTGAAGCCCTATATATGCCTGGAGTGTGGAAAGCATTTCTGACAGAATGGAAACTTGCATTTACATCAGAGAACTCATACTAGGAAGAAACTATAGATGCCTCACGTATGGAAAGGACTTCCCTGAGAGTAGAGAGCTACATAAACGTATTAGAACCCATATTGGGAAGAAACTCTATACAGGCTGTATCCAAGTTACTAACAAGATAGGTTCTGTAGGTTTGTTGCTAAGTTTAATTTTAAATGTACCTCCATCCAAATGTTATGTATCTATGTAGATCAATGGAAATGTTTTGCATAGCATACGGAAAGGGTTTAGTTTTGCTATATGTGTCCCTGTTCAGAATATTTCACCTCACTTTCTGCCCCTGTGATAATTGGATTGGATCAATGTGTTCGATGCTGGTGATGCAGTTGGGTCTCCTTGTGTCTCTGGACAGTTCAGACCCAAAGAGTGTGTGGCTGTAATGAACAGTCTTTTAAGTCCAAGACAGAGAAGTGGGCATAGGAGGGAGGAATGGTGGGAAGCAGAGTATAACACTTAGGGACAACAGAGGAGAAGAAAGAAGAAGAAATAAAATAAAAAGAAATAAAGTTTTTATTATTATTATGATATAAGAAAGGGAGGGGCATGTGCTTTGCTGTTCTGGGAGATGGTGGCAAAATTGTCTCTGCTTCCTTCCCTGCTTAATAATTAAAGGAAATATAACAAGATAGTTAGAAATAATCAACTAAATAATTAGCAAAATGTTGAAGGATATTAAAAAAATTACTAGCAGGACCTCATCCAAAGCTGATCAGCTGGGATGAAGAATAGTGACTTCCAAATAAATGAATGGGAGTCACGGAAAAGCCAAGACAGCTTCATATTGACCAAACATTATAAATCCCTATAAAGGCATACATGAAAGAGGTTCTGGGATAATTTATCTAAGACTATTAAAGACAGAGTGTTGAGCAGACCTGGCTGAAGCTACAACACCTCTGCAAGAGGACTTAAATAACCTCTTACATGGCTGAGATTGATGAAACAGCTAGGCAGGCTTTGGAATTTGTAATGAGCTGGGTGTTAAACACTCTGGAAAAGACAACAGGGTTGCTCCAGCAAATCAACAGAGGAATGCCAGGCAATAATTGGGATGTGTTGTGAATATAACAGTGCCTACAAACATAGTCAAGATAACTGGACAAGCCTCAAAATATCAGAGGTGTTCGTCAGACAGCAGCAGAATAGAAGCTGCAACCTCATATCAAGTTATACTTTGATAGTGCTTTAATAGGATATAACTATTAATATTGATATTAAACATTATATATTAGAATCTTTTCTGGAGTGTGATGTTTAATTACTTAGCTGATTCTTACATAGTTACGAGACATGAATTGAGGCTTATTGGGTGTAAATAAAAGCTAAGAGCTTTCCTTTTTCTTCTTTTTTGTTTCTCTTTCTATTCATTGTTAACTATCCTGGAATGTGATTTAAAAGGGAATGAAGGGCATCAGAAACTTACATCACAAGAGGGAACAATCCCTTGGGCCTACTATGGCTAGATTGGCAGCACCTGCGGTTGCACAAGGTGAGGAGGCCGAGGCCTTTTGAGCCATGAAGCTGGCCAAGGAAGAACGAGGAAGTGAGCTGGGAAGAAGGAAATTAAAAAGACAGCTTGTCACTTAATGAGCAGAACAACAGATACCAAATCAGCTGGGTCTGATGGCAGGTGCTCTCCCTGACCTGGACTCTGACGCAGTTACCAAACTGGGGTTCCAAACATTCAACCCCTTCTGCGGAAGCTGCACCCTTCGTCCAAGGAGAAAACCCCAAAACAAACTGTCTTTTAGTAAAGAAAGATTTATATGAAAATATATACAAACATAACAGTCCTTGGCTTTTATCAGCAGCTTTCAACCGGCGAAACAAAGTGTTATCTTCAAGCTTTCTTCAGCTCCACTCCAACAGCTTTCCAACAGCATCACCTTCACAATCGCAGTCACTAACTCAAGATTTACTCAGTCTCTATTAATAGCACTCAGTCTTTAGCAGGTGTCTTGATTGCTGCTGGTCAAACATGGATAGGACATGATTCTTACAAACACTTATCCATTTTCACATAAGAAATGACCTAAATAATATAAAACTCTGACAGACTCCAATTGCTGAGCTTTCGATTGGTAGGATTTTCTGCAGCTTATCGGTTTCACCTGCTGAGCTAAGCCTGGTCCCTCAAACTATTGGGAGTTTGGACTGTAGCTGCGCAGATACATGCGCATACCGCCCATATATATTTAATCCATACATGCACCACAGCACAAATACTCGACACTGCAATCGCACTGTGCACGCACACACCACCACTGCACAAACGCACACAATGCGCAGACAGATGCCGCTGCCAGATACACATGCATTTGCATGTGAATTTGCTGCTGCATGTGGATGTGAATGTGTGGTGGTAGCAGTGGGGCCCAAGAAAATCACTTGGAGGTCCAGATTTGGCCCACAGGCTGCAATTTGAGCATCCCTGTCCTATATTGATCCACACAAACAGGTTTTAATCCTGATAGGACATTTCCAGACTCTATCAGAGGAGTGTTGAATATTATCTCGGAAAGCCAATCTACAAAATAAATTTTAAAAACGGTGAATTTAATTCACCGAATGTCTAATTGCTATGGTTGTGCAATGATTGAACACATTACAATAATTCCATGTATCAGTTAAAATTAGAATAATGTAGAAATAATGCAATGGATAATGCTGTAATTTTATACTGCTGTGTAAGTAATGAGAGGGTTGAGGCATAGATCTACATAGAGAAGTTGGGATATGGCAATTGTATTCTGTTTTACATATTTTGGAATTTAAAAATATTTAATAAAACAAAAACCTTTTACTAAGAGCTCTTGAAAAAGGAAAAAGAAGAAAGAGGAGGAGATGTTCTCAGGTTCTAGTCAATGTAAACAAATGACCAAACAAGAGAACAGGGCCAGGTTGGTTTGGGATTTTTGTAATTTACGGGGAGATAGCATGCAAAAGAGGGACACGATGAATGGTGTATAACATGATACAGAAAAAGGACTCTGAGATCTTTCTCCTGCTTTCATTCTTTACTCTTATTTTTGCTGGGATTTATTTTCCTACTTGGATTTAATCTTGTACCCACCGAAGGAAGTTTGAGCCTGTGTGATGTGTAGAAGATTGTAAATAAAATACTTTGATATCTTACTGTTTTGGTTTGTTTGGTCTTTAATTTTTACTAGCACATGAATGGAGGGGGGAAATCGTGATGGGGACTTTCAAACTTTTTAACGTTGTCTCCCTGCTTGTCCATTCCCCTGTTCTGCTACTTTACCAAAACAGACATTCCTCTCATTAAGGGTGAGAAACTTAACAAGTTAAAGTGTCTGGTTGTCTATTTTTATTTATTTTATTGTGTCCGAAACAAGTTGAGGATACAGTTATAAAGTATAAAGAACCACAAACAAAGTTAAAAATGTGTCATGATACTAAATGTCCTTTGAGTAGAAGCTGGCCACTTGGAGTGAGTGCCTCTGGTGTCGCTGTGAGAAGGTCCTCCATTGTGCATGTGGTGGAGCTCAGACCACATTGTAGTAAGTGGTATGTGGTTTGCACTTCTCCACTTTGTAGCCCCATTTCTTAAGCTTAGCTCTGCACTTGGTGGAGCCAGAACACAGTCTTCCGTGTGCCAAGAGGGAGTCTCTCATCCATTCTCAGCCGCTGATTGAGGTTCCGGGTTTTAGCCTGCCACTTTTGGACTCTGGCTTGCTGAGGTGTTCCAGTGAGTATCTCTGTGGATCTCAGGAAGCTGTTTCTTCATTTAAGACACTGGCATGCTGGCTGATACAGAACAGAGGATGGGCCAGAGATGTTACTGCCTTGGTCCTTGGTTGCTACTTCCCGACGGATGTCAGGTGGTGCAGTATAATTTCTCCAGCGGTGTAAGGAGTTGGAATCTTGTGATAATGTGGCATGTCTCATTAAGCGCCACATCCACTATTTTGATGTGGATGCATTCCATACTGGGCAAAGCGCAAGGGCAAATGTCTTCACTGTGTCAGGTAGTGATCCCCAGGTTGTGCCAGTCAGCTTTCGTACCATGTTATTTCTAGAGCCCACTTTTTGCTTGAAAGTCAAGTAGTGCTCCTTGTAAGTCAGGGCACAGTCCAGAGCAGGGGTCCTCAAACTTTTTAAGCCGATTCATGGTCCCTCAGATTGTTGAGGGGCCGAATTATCATTTGAAAAAAAAACGAACAAATTCCTATGCTCACTGCACATGTCTTATTTGTAGTGCAAAAAACCCCCCAACAACAATTACTTATTTATTTACTACATTTATATCCCACCCTCTCTCACCCTGAAGGAGACTCAGAGCTGCTTACAAGTTGTATGTACATACAATATATTATATTATTAGCATAGCACAATATTAGCATTATATAATACTATATTGTACTATACCATTATACCATAATATTATTAGTAATATTACATTTAATATATAATATATAATTAATATTATTATATTGTATTGTTATTATTATTATTAGCCGCCCTGAGTCCCCTATTAGGTGAGAAGGGCGGGGTAGAAATACTGAAATAAATAAATAAATATTATATTGTATTACATTATAATATTATTATCAATATTATATGTATACACAATATATTATATTACTAGCTGTGCCCGGCCACGCGTTGCTGTGGTGTTGTCTGGTGGTGTTGGTGAGAAATTGTTGAGGTAGTGGTGGTATTGAATGTCTGTTGTATGGTTGTCTTTATGTTTAGTATGCACACTGAAGTGGATTATATGGCAGTGTGGAGTCAAGATAATCCAGTTCAAAGCAGATAATATAAGATTCTAAATGGGTTATATAGATGTGGAAGGGTCTTGAGTCTACACTGCCATATAATCCAGTGCAAATTAGATAATCTGTGGAAGAGGCCTAAGTGAGGCCTAACTCTGCCTGTGCCCTGGGCTGAGTGGGTTGCTAGGAGACTAAGTGGGTGGAGCTTAGCCTTCAAACTGGCAGCAATTGGATAAAAACTATTATTCCTTTCCCTGTAATTGGGACTTTATTTTTCTTTTCTTTTTGTTGTATCAACCTAGAGCCGTGAATGATGGGTTGTGTTGTCAAATTTCAAGGTTGGGGGGCCTGCAGTTTTGTTGTTTTGTCCGCTGCCCTGATGCCATCACTCTTTTATATATATAGATTACCATATCATTAGTTTACAACATTTCATTTACAATATTAGTAAATGAAAGAACAATACAATATTTAAAAATAAAAATAATTTTAACCAACATACTGTAAACTTATCAGGATTTCAGTGGGAAGTTTGGGCCTGCTTCTGGCCAATGAGATATTCAAGTAGGATTGTTGTTGTTGTTGTTGTGCCTTCAAGTCTGAAATGACTTTGGGCAAGCCTAAGTCTAAAACTGAGGGCGGGGGCCAGGTAAATGGCCTTGGAGGGCCGCATCCGGCCCCCGGGCCTTAGTTTGGGGACCCCTGGTCCAGAGTGACTCCCAAATAAGTTGATGTGCTGCAATGCTCCAGTGGGATTCCTTCCCAGGAAATCCTCAGAGCTCGAGATGCTTGTCTGTTCTTAAGACGAAAACCACACGTCTGCCTTTTAGATGGATTAGGAATGAGCTGGTTTCCCCTGCAATAGACAGAAAGAGCACCTAAAGCTTTGGAGATGTTCTGTTCATCCCTTTCAAAGCTCCTTCTCAGGCGCCCAAGTCAGCAGTGCCCAGAACACTGAAGAAGACAATACAGAGGCTATAACAGGAGAGCTTGGCCATATCACCGTTACCTCTATGTAAGGTAAAGGTAAAGGTTTCCCCTGACATTAAGTCTAGTTGTGTCCTGTTGGTGCTCATCTCCATTTCTAAACCAAAGAGTCAGCATTGTCCATAGACACCTCCAAGGTCATGTGGCCATAGGCATGACTACATGGAGCACTGTTACCTTCCTGCTGGAGCAGTACCTATTGATCTACTCACATTTACATGTTTTCAAACTCTTTTTTTGTGTCAGGAGCAACTTGAGAAACTGCAAGACACTTCTGGTGTGAGAGAATTGGCCATCTGCAAGGACGTTGCCCAGGGGATGCCCGGATGTTTTGATGTTTTTACCATCCTTGTAGAAAGCTTCTCTCATGTCTTAGAATCATAGAATAGTAGAGTTGGAAGAGACCTCATGGGCCATCCAGTCCAACCCCCCGCTAAGAAGCAGGAAATCGCATTCAAAGCACCCCCGACAGATTTATTTATTTTATTTTATTTACAGCATTTATATTCAGCCCTTCTCACCCCGAAGGGGACTCAGGGCGGATCACATTACACATATAGGCAAACATTCAATGCCTTTTAACATAGAACAAAGACAAGACATAGGCTCCGAGTGGGCCTCAAACTCATGACCACCTGGTCAGAGTGATTCATTGCAGTTAATTGCAGCTGGCTTGCTCTCCCGCCTGCACCACAGCCCGCCCCGGATGTCCATCCAGCCTCTGCTTGAAAGCCTCCAGAGAAGGAGCCTCCACCACAGCCCGGGGGAGAGAGTTCCACTGCCGAACAGCCCTTCTCACAGTGAGGAAGTCCTTCCTGATGTCCCTGCATGGAGCTGGAGCTGATAGAGGGAGCTCATCCGTGCTCTCCCTGGGTTGGATTTGAACCTGGCAGCCTTCTGGTCTGCAACCCAACCTTCAAATCAAGGCTTTAACTGCTAGGTTGGTAGAAGCTGGGGCTGACAGTGGGAGCTGACTCCACTCCCTGGATTTCAACCGCCAACCTTTTGGTGAGCAAGTTCAGCAGCTCAGTGGTTGAACCCACTGCGCCACCCAAATGAAGAAGAGTCTTCTTTCTCCTCTCCTGAAAGTCTTCTTTCTCTCTCCTGAAAGTCTTCTTTCTCTCTCCTGAAAGTCTTCTTTCTCCTCTCCTGAAAGTCTTCTTTCTCCTCTCCTGAAAGTCTTCTTTCTCCTCTCCTGAAAGTCTTCTTTCTCCTCTCCTGAAAGTCTTCTTTCTCCTCTCCTGAAAGTCTTCTTTCTCCTCTCCTGAAAGTCTTCTTTCTCCTCTCCTGAAAGTCTTCTTTCTCCTCTCCTGAAAGTCTTCTTTCTCCTCTCCTGAAAGTCTTCTTTCTCCTCTCCTGAAAGTCTTCTTTCTCCTCTCCTGAAAGTCTTCTTTCTCCTCTCCTGAAAGTCTTCTTTCTCCTCTCCTGAAAGTCTTCTTTCTCCTCTCCTCTCCTGAAAACTTTGATAGGCACCAAAGGGCAGTTGTAACTGGTGACCTTAACAGCCAAAGCCACCTATGGAGCCATGCTCAGGAGGAGAAACATCACTAAGGCATGGACCACCATGGCCAAGACTGTTAGTGTAAGATTAATGTCATGTGAATGTTTAAATGTAATTTTGTGCAATGCTTGTGAATGTAACCTGATTGTATCAGCAGAGAGTGTATTGACACTGAAAGGTTAATCAGTCAAGCCTCTAATGAACCGTGAAGAAGATTTTGTTCCTTCCTCTTACTTCAGTGTCTTTTGTCTTGTTTCTGTCCGTTAAGTTGGATGTCAATGCTAGTGTGTGCTGTATATTTGCTCTACTCAGTGAAGCTATAGGTTTGCTTTTACTGAAGTCTCATCTTCTGTGCTTCAAAGCTTCTGTCCCACTCTGACCAAGACTGGCTTCTCAGGGTCCATGGCCAAGACTGACAGCAACCCAATCTTCGGAATGGTGTCCTTGTTCCTCAGTCCAACCACCCAAGTCTTTTAAGACCCTGGCTCTCCCAGTTCGTTGTCCTTTGGATCCTCGAACTGGAGACTCTGTTTCCCATTGGCAGGAATGCAGGGCGGCGGAGGGGAACGGGGGGGGTCTCCTCCTTGAAGACCCCGGACACGGGCAGGTCTGGAAGGGGAGGGGCTATGATGGGATGCCAGGAGGGGGCGGGGCTTAAGGGGGAGGGGGGGCCTTCTTGGGGGAGGCGCCAGCGTTGCACACACAATGACACACACTCTCAAGCAGCGGAATATTTGTAGGACTGAGTTCCTTTCGGAGCAAAGAGTGGAGAGAAGAAAGGAAGAAAGGGGGTAAGGAAGCCTTTGGGGAAGAGGGGAGGGGGCCCTCGGGGTGGGGAGGGGCTTCTATGGGGTCCCAGGAGGGAAGAGGGGACACACACACACACAGACACACCCCCCCCTGGAAAGCCCAAGGCCGGCCTCTCCTGCCGCTCCCTGGAGACCCTTGTGTCCCCCCCCCCCCCCGCCTCCTTGATCTTCTCTCCTTAAAGGCAGGCTGGCTCGAGCCCCCTCCTCTCCTCCGGGCTCCCCCCCTCCCTCCCTCCCACATCTGGCCAAAGCCCTCCCGGCAGACGGCCACTCGGCCTCTGCTCCCAAGCCCCAGAGGGGGAGGCTCTGTGTTGTCGAAGGCTTTCATGGCCGGGATCACAGGGTTCCTGTATGTCTTTCTTTCGGGCTGTCTGGCCATATTCTAGAAGCATTCTCTCCTAAGACTGTGGCCTGGGCTGTGGCGTAGGCGGGAGAGCAAGCCAGCTGCTGCAATTAACTGCAATGAATCACTCTGACCAGGAGGGCATGAGTTCGAGGCCCGCTCAGAGCCTATGTTTGTCTTGTCTTTGTCCTATGTTAAAAGGCATTGAATGTTTGCCTATATGTGTAATGTGATCCGCCCTGAGTCCCCTTCGGGGTGAGAAAGAAGGGTGGAATATAAATGCTGTAAATAAATAAATAAGACCATAGGTAAAGGTGTAAAGGCTTTCCCCGGACGTTAAATTCTCTCTCTGCTTACCTCCCTGCTTAATAATAAAAAAAATAAAGGAAATATAACAAGATAGATAGAAATAATCAACTAAATCATAAGCAAAAATTTGTAGGATGCCAAAAAAATTACAGTAGAGTCTCACTTATCCAACATTCTGAATTATCCAACGCATTTTTGTAGTCAATGTTTTCAATGCATTGTGATATTTTGGTGCTAAATTCATAAATACAATAATTACTACATACCCTGTTTCCCCAAAAATAAGACATCCCCAGAAAATAAGACCTAGTAGAGGTTTTGCTGAATTTCTAAATATAAGGCCTCCCCCGAAGGTAAGACCTAGCAAAGGTTTTGTTTGGAAACATGCACACCAAAGAGAACACCAGAGCAAGCAGGATCGGTAAATGCACGTACCATAGAGTGTTATACATGGAAATATTGGTAGTAACAAGAAATTCTTGACAGGATTCACAGTTTGTCTGGCTATGCTGGTTTGTGATGACAACTACTGCACAGTATATAATAAATGTTCATTTTTTGTTCAACAATAAATGTGAATTCTTCTTCATGGAAAAATAAGACATCCCCTGAAAATAAGACCTAGCACATCTTTGGGAGCAAAAATTAATATAAGAAAGACACTGTCTTATTTTCGGGGAAACACGGTAGCATTAATGTGTAATGAACTGCTTTTTCTGTCAAATTTGCTGTATAACATAATGTTTTGGTGCTTAATTTGTAAAATCATAACCTATTTTGATGTTTAATAGGCTTTTCCTTAATGCCTCCTTATTATCCAACATATTCGTTTATCCAATGTTCTGTCGGCCCATTTGTGTTGGATAAGTGAGACAAAGCTGATTAGTTGGGATGAAGATAGTGACTTCCAAATAAATGAATGGGAGTCACGGAAACACAAACTAAGATAATATAGTAAAGGTAAAGGTTTTCCACTGACATTAAGTCCAGTCGTGACCAACTGGAGGTTGGTGCTCATTTCCATTTCTAAGCCAAAGAGCCAACATTGTCCGTAGACACCTCCAAGGTCATGTGGCCATAGGCATGACTGCATGGAGCGCCATTACCTTTCCGCCGGAGCGGTACCTATTGATCTACTCACATTGGCATGTTTTCGAACTGCTAAGTTGGCAGGAGCTGGGGCTAACAGCGGGCACTCATTCCGCTCCCCGGATTTGAACCTGGCACCTTTTGGTCCGCAAGTTCAGCAGTTCAGCGCTTTAACACACTGTGCCACTAGCCCAAAAAACATACAACACCATACAGCCCGAAAAACATACAACAACCCCTTTTCTGAGACTCCTTCCTAGGATCCATGCCAGGCGGACAGGGCCCTCAAGGGGTTGCTGTGAGTTTTACAGGCTGCCAGAAGCATTCTCTCCTGACGTTCCGCCCACATCTATGGCAGGCATCCCCAGAGGGTGTGAGGTCTGTTGGAAACTAAGCCAGTGGGGTTTATATACAGTAGAGTCTCACTTATCCAAGCCTTGCTTATCCAAGTTTCTGGATAATCCAAGCCATTTTTGTAGTCAATGTTTTCAATATATCATGATATTTTGGTGCTAAATTCGTAAATACAGTAATTACAACATAATATTACTGTGTATTGAACTGTTTTTTTCTGTCAAATTTGTTGTAAAACATGATGTTTTGGTACTTAATTTGTAAAATCATAACCTAATGTGATGTTTAATAGGCTTTTCCTTAATCCCTCCTTATTATCCAAGATATTCACTTATCCAAGCTTCTGCCGGCCCGTTTAGCTTGGATAAGTGAGACTCTACTGTATATCCCTGTGGAATGATATCCAGGATGGGAGAAAGAAAGAACTCTTGTCTGTTGGAGGCAAGTGGGAATGTTGCAATTCATCACCTTAATTTGCGTTGAGTAGCCTTGCAGTTTCAAGGCCTGGCTGATTCCTGTTTGGGGGAATCCTTTGTTGGGAGGTGTTAGCTTACCCTGATTGTTTCTTGTCTGGAATGGCCTTGTTTTCAGAGTGAAATAACGAACAACACTCTGAAAACTTACCGCAACCCAGTGATGCCGGCCACGAAAGCCTTCAACAACGCAGGCTGGTCATTGTTTGGGTCTCTTTTGTCCCCTTCGGAAGATGGGGAACCCTTGCCCTCTTCCACCCAGTCTGCTGAGACTCCTTCTCTTCTCCAGGGTTTAAAAAAAGCCCAATTTTGTTGTTTGCTAGCTGAGGTACCCAATGGTGCCCAGGTTAGGTTTCTTGGAAGGAGAAACATTGGAAGTAGTAATTGTTTGGTTCTGGGTTTTATGAATAGACCCATTAGAACAGGGGTCCCCAAACTTTTTAAACAGGGGGGCAGTTCATGATCCTTTGGACCGTTGGAGGGCCGGACTGTAGTTGGCCACCGAGCAATAATAATAATAATAATAATAATAATAATAATAATAATAATAATAAATCCAGCATATCTATCTTGTTTGCTATGTCATACAATAAAATAATAATAATAATAATAATAACAACAACAACAACAACAACAACAACAACAAAAATAGGGTTGGAAGAGACCCTTTGGGCCATTGAGTCCAATCCCCTTCTGCCTTTGTGCATCAAAAGCACTAGCAAAGCACCCTTGACAGATGGCCACCCAGCCTCAATGATGATGATGATGATAATGATAATAATAATAATAATAATAATGGTTGCAAGAGAAGAAGAGACCCCTTGGGTCATTTAGTCTAACCCTCTTCTGCCCTTGTGCACAAGCAAAGCACCCCTGACAGATGGCCACCCAGCCTCAATGATAATAATAATAATAATAATAATAATAATAATAATAATAATAATAATAATAATAAAAAGAGGGTTGGAAGAGACCCCTTGGGCCATTAAGTCCAATCCCCATCTGCCTTTGTGCATCAAAAGCACTAGCAAAGCACCCTTGACAGATGGCCACCCAGCCTCAATGATGATGATGATAATAATAATAATAATAATAATGGTTGCAAGAGAAGAAGAGATCCCTTGGGTCATTTAGTCTAACCCTCTTCTGCCCTTGTGCCATGGGGGCCGGATAATTGGCTTCGATGGGCCGCATCCGGCCCCCGGGCCTTAGTTTGGGGACCCCTGCATTAGAAAATGGATAGGGATGTGGGTGAACTGCAACTCCCATCTTGCTGGGTTACGCCCTGTGGCAATGTCAGAAGGGGGGAGAAATCCTTCCAAAAATCCCACCTCTGACACCGATTGCGGAGATGTGGAGGAGTTTCTATTAATTATTTATATTATTGCTATATCCACTGCCACCAATATAAAGATGTTTTTATTTAAAAGCTGCCACCAAATTATGGAGGTTTTATAATGCTGCCACCAAATTACAAAGGGGATCATCAATTCTTGCCACCATTATAGGAATACGTAGCCACTAGCTACTTAGAGAGGAGACCTTTATTTTTCTTCTTTCTTCTTGTTTATTCTTGATGTGTGTATATATGACAGAGACTGAGATGTTTGAAGAACAATAACATGTTTATTCAGGCACAAGCTTAATGGTCACAATAACTTCTTTTATTGTTTGAGGCACTTAGATTAACAGTTGCAATAACAGAATGAGGTGATTCAAACTTCCTAAAATGTCACTTCTTTCTCCACTTCCTAAACCTGCAGTTACCATGTGAATTTCAAACACAGCCTATCTGTTCCTTATCTGGAAACAGACTACCTTTAAATAAGTCACCAAACTTATTTTAAACTTGACTCAAAATCCCACCTTTGAGTCACCCTGATTCTCCAACTGAGAATCAGCCTTCCCTGTGTCTCATAAGAACACAGACTCTAAAATCAACCTTCCCTATGGTTCTCTGACCACAGACTGACTGACTTTATTGTCCTTTTGATCCTTGATCTGGAAACTTGGCTTCTCATTTGCAGGAAGGCAGGCCAGGCTCAGGCTCCGGGCGGTGGAGGGAGGGAGGCCTCTCCCTTGAAGCCCTCCAACATTGACAGGCCTGGAAGGGGAGGGGGCTATTATGGGATGCCGGACTTGGAAGGGCCCCCGAAGGCCACGCAGTCCAGCCCTTTCTGCCCTAAAGAAAAGTTCCCCGCAAGGGATCGATGGGACACCTAGTCGAAGCCCTCCTGGCAGATGGCCACCCGGCCTCTGCTTCCAAGCCCCCAGAAGTAGAGGCTCCACTGGACCTGCCTGGGATCCATGTCGGGCTCGCCAGGCGGCCCCTTTCGTCCCCTTCTTCACCTCCTTCTTGTAGTTTCCCAGGCTTCCACCTTAGGATGGCACCTCTAGACCACATAGACCCCAACCAAGCCCCTTTCCATTCCGTTCAAACCATACATCGTATTTAAGACAAATGAGCTCCTGATACCTCGATGGATCTCCCTCTCAGAATGACAAGAGAAGAGGCAGCCTGGCTGCTGGGTGACTGACTGGCTGCTGCTCCTGTGATGGAGAAACTCCAGCAGCCGGGACTCCGACCCCTCTCTTCCTTCTTCCGCAGCCGAGACAGGCCGAGGGGAGCACGTCATGGAGCTTTTGGGCTGCACGTCCCAGGAGCTCAAAAACAAGCAGACTCATGGAGACATATACAAATACTTTCACATTTTTCGGAGAAGGGTGTTTTGATTCATCTGCATTTACGGGGAGGGGGGGGGGCTCTGAGTTCATAAGTTTCATCCTAAGTAAGAATGTGCCAAAATAGTTACTACTTGCTTCCAAATTTTTGCACAGGTCTATTAGCTATCCCTCCCAATTTGTCATCATCTGCACACCTGCCCTTTAAATCTTCCTCCAAGTCATTAATAAAGACAGTGAACAGCCCCGAAAGGCCCAGGGTGGGACCCCCTTAATGGCACTCCACAGGTCCCTTTTTCCAGGAGGAAGAGGAACCATTGCTAAGCATCCTTTCGGTTCAGTTCCTTAACTAATTCCTAATCCACCTCACAGTAGTATTATCTAGCCCACATTATATTTGTTTACTTGCTTCTTTGTGCACCCTTAAGCCCTTTCACATCTGCATTTCTTGCTGTTCCCATTTTCAACATGGCCCATGAAGGGAAAGGGGAAGAAGGTTTCTGGCTTTCATCTCTTATCTTTTATTTCTTCTTTCTTCACCAGGGAAAGGACCATTCTACGGAGCTACATTCATCATGAAGAGAAACAATTCAACATCTAGAGGATATTGAAGAAATTGGAATTCAAAGGTGCAGTAAGGAAACCAGTCTTATAGGAAGAAGAAATGCTCCGATGGTGCTGATCTGGCTGAACTCTTCAGCTCACTCACAGTTCAGAAAAGGAAAGTGTCCAACATGGAGAAAAAAACCTATACATGTACTGAATGTGGAAAGAACTTTGGCCAGCAGAGACCTTTGCGGTTACATGAAAGAACTCACACTGGTGAGAAACCCTACACATGTCAGGAATGTGGAAAGAGCTTCACTCACAGTCAAAGTCTACTTTCACATCAAAGAACTCACACTGGGGAGAAACCCTTCAAATGCCTAGATTGTGGAAAGAGCTTTGCTCTCCGTGGAAGTTTACGTATTCATTATAGAACCCACACTGGGGAGAAACCCCACGAATGTCTGGAGTGTGGAAAGAGATTCACAGAGAATAGAGCATTAAAGAGACATCAGAGGATCCACACTGGTGAGAAACCCTATAAATGCCTGGAGTGTGGAAAGAGCTTTGCTCATAGTGGAACACTACGTTCACATCAGAGAACTCACACTGGGGAGAAACCCTATGAATGTCTGGAGTGTGGAAAGAGATTCACACAGAATGGACCATTACGGAAACATCAGAGTATCCACACTGCGGAGAAACGCCACAAATGTCTGGAGTGTGGAAAGAGTTTTACTCAGAGTGGAAAACTACAGTCCCATCAGAGAACTCACACTGGAGAGAAACCCTTTAAATGCCTAAATTGTGGAAAGAGCTTTGCTGCCCATACAAGTCTGCGTATTCATCATAGAACCCACACTGGTGAGAAACCCTATGAATGTCTAGAGTGTGGAAAGAGCTTTATTAACACTGGAAATCTAAATAAGCATAAAAGAACTCACACAGGCGAGAAAACCTTTAAATGCCAAGAGTGTGGAAAGAATTTTGCACGTAGTGGAAAACTACTTTCACATCAAAGAGCTCACACTGGGGAGAAACCCTTTAAATGCCTCAATTGTGGAAAGAGCTTTGCTGCCCATACAAGTCTGCGTATTCATCATAGAACCCACACTGGTGAGAAACCCTATGAATGTCCGGAGTGTGGAAAGAGATTCACAGAGAATAGAGCATTAAAGAGACATCAGAGGATCCACACGGGTGAGAAACCCTATAAATGCCTGGAGTGTGGAAAGAGTTTTACTTGGAGTGGAGAACTACATTCACATCAGAGAACTCACACTGGGGAGAAACCCTATGAATGTCTGGAGTGTGGAAAGAGATTCACACAGAATGGACCATTACGGAAACATCAGAGTATCCACACTGCGGAGAAACATCACAAATGTCTGGAGTGTGGAAAGAGTTTTACTCAGAGTGGAGAACTACATTCCCATCAGAGAACTCACACTGGAGAGAAACCCTTTAAATGCCTCAATTGTGGAAAGAGCTTTGCTCTCCGTGGAAGTTTACGTATTCATCATAGAACCCACACTGGGGAGAAACCCTATGAATGTCCAGAGTGTGGAAAGAATTTTACTTGGAGTGGAGATCTACGTTCACATCAGAGAACCCACACTGGGGAGAAACCCTATGAATGTCCAGAGTGTGGAAAGGATTTTGCACGTAATGAAAACCTACATTCACATCGAAGAACTCACACTGGAGAGAAACCCTTTACATGCCGGGAGTGTGGAAAGAGCTTCACTCAGAGTGAAAGTCTACACAGGCATTATAGAATCCACACTGGGGAGAAACCGTATACATGCCTAGAGTGTGGAAAGAGTTTTACTTGGAGTGGAGATCTACGTTCACATCAGAGAACCCACACTGGGGAGAAACCCTATAAATGCCTAGAGTGTGGAAAGTGTTTTACTCAGCATGGGGGACTCCGTTCACATCAGAGAACTCACACTGGGGAGAAATCCTATAAATACCTGGAGTGTGGAAAGAGCTTCACTCACAGTCAAAGTCTACATTCACATCAAAGAGTTCACACTGGGGAGAAACCCTTCAAATGCCTAAATTGTGGAAAGAGCTTTGCTCTCCGTGGAAGTTTACGTATTCATCATAGAACCCACACTGGGGAGAAACCCTATAAATGTCCAGTGTGCGGAAAGAATTTTGTACGTAGTGGAAAATTACATTCACATCGAAGAACTCACACTGGGGACAAACCCTTTACATGCCAGGAGTGTGGAAAGTGTTTTACTCGGAGTGAATATCTACGTTCACATCAGAGAACCCACACTGGGGAGAAACCCTATAAATGCCAGGAGTGTGGAAAGAGTTTTACTCGGAGTGAATATCTACGTTCACATCAGAGAACCCACACTGGGGAGAAACCCTATTAATCTCCAGGAGTGTGGAAAGAGTTTTACTCGGAGTGGATATCTACGTTCACACCAGAGAACCCACATAGGGGAGAAATCCTACCCATGCCTGAAATGTGGAAAGAGCTTCACTCACAGTTCAAATCTACGTATACACCAAAGAGTTCACACTGGGGAGAAAGTATAAATGTCTAATATGTGGAAAGAGCTTTCCTGAAAGTGGAGAAGCATATCGACATAATAGAACCCATATTGGGAAGAAAGTCTACACAGGCAGTCTCCAAGTTATGAACAAGATAGGATTATGTAGTGTCGAAGGCTTTCATGGTCAGCATCACAGGTTGTTGTGTGTTTTCCGGGATGTATGGCCATGTTCTAGAAGTATTCCCTCCTGACGTTTTGCCCACATCTATGGTAGGCATCCTCAGAGGTTGTGAGGTTGTATGGCAGGCAACCTCTGAGGATGCCTACCATAGATGTGGGTGAAGCGTCAGGAGAGAATGCTTCTGGAACATGGCCATACATTCCGGAAAACACACAACAACCCGGGATTATGTAGGCTTGTGATTAAGTTGAATTTTAAGTGTAACCCCATCCAAATGTTATGTGTGTATGTAGATAAATAGATGGGTTTTGCATAGAACAAGGAAGGGTTAACATGCCTGTGGTGTTAGTTTTGCTGTTGTGCCCCTATTCAGAAAATTTCACCTCACTTTCTCTCCCGGTGATAATTGGATTTTGAAAAAAAATTGCTTGTTGTGGAAACTAGAATTGGAGATAAATCTTGAGTAGGGATCCCTTTTCCTTATGTTAACCCTTTCAGGAGTGAGTTTTTCTTCCTAGGGATAAGTTTCCCTCACTTCCTGTTGTCCCAACCCTGTTCTTAACTATGGATCACTTGTAAGCTGGATGTTTGTAACTTGGGGATGGCCTGTGCATGCTTGGATTATGGAGAGAGCTTTTCTCAGAGTCCGCATCTACATTCATCATAGATCCAAGGAACAGAGTCTTTAGGCGGTTGATTACAGCATCGGGACACCAGCAAGAAACAGCCAGCAGTTGAGAAATCCCGACTGCTTCTAACAATCGGAGGAGTCTTTGCCTGGACCTCACAGTCTTCTCTGGGTAGTTAGTGGCCCAATGGATTCCCAAGGCTTAGCGAGTCCATGCAGATAGTAACTGTATTCCCTTTTGACCGCATAAGCGCTGAAAAGAGTGCGATCTGCTTGGCCTTCTGAGGAGATGCGCTGGCTGGCAGGGCTACTCCTTCAGTTGGGGTCAACACGTTCGATGGTGGCGATGCAGTTGGGTCTCTTCACACCTCTGGCCAGTGCAGTCCCAAAGAATCCTTGAAGTTAGTACTTGCCAAGAGTAGGGAACAGTAATGAAAGTGTCCAAGACAGAGAAGTGGGTCTGGGAGGGAGGAATGGTGGGACAACAGTTAGGGACAACAGGAGAAAGAAGAAGAAATAAAGAGAAATAAAGATGATGATGATGATGATGATGATGATGATGGTGATTAGAAGGAGGAGGAGGAGGAGGAGGAGGAGGAGGAGGAGGAGGGGAAGGGGAAGGACATGTGTTTTGCTGCTCTGGGAGACGGTGGCAAAATTGTCTCTCTGATTACCTCCCTGTTAAATAATAAAAATAAAGGAAATATACCAAGATAGATGGAATTAATCAACTAAATAATTAGCAAAAGGTTGAAGGAAAATGTCAAAAAAAAAAAAAAAGAAATTACTAGCAGGACCTCATCCGGAGCTGATTAGCTGGGATGAAGATAGTGCTTTCCATATAAATGAATTTATTTAGCAACACAAGACCGCTTCAGATAGACTCATCAGAATATAGACTCAACGGTATATTGTTTTTGTGTTATTTAGACAGACAGATAGATATTATATTTTGTATCTGTTTCCAAATCTTTCCCTTTTTCTAACCATGCTTACAGGCTAAGAATGCATTCCTTTGTCCTTGAATTCCCACACATTTACTAGCTATCCTAAGAGAATGTCTGGGACGATGAACGTTTAGCTTTAATCTTGTATCCCTATCTAAGGAAGACTCCTCTGACTCGCTGCCAAAGACACCTGGGACTTGTTGATGTGCTGAATCCTGTGAAAGGTCACCCTTATCCCTGGCTTCTGCTTCACTGCTAGTCTGTTTATCACAGGCTTCAGTTTCACCGCTAGTCTGCAGCCTAACTATTCAGAGCCTTCAACATTTCCCTCATCAACATTTCCATGGTCAGCCTGCATAGACCCAAATCCCCTTCATCATCAGACTGAACCACAACAATTCCCACCACATGTGAGCGCACCATTCTTTGCTTTATCCACAGTGCCAACCTGTTGAACTTTTACCGCTAATCATATTGGATAGTTGTGCTGGGGTGCGGTACCATTTCCATATAAATTTCCTTTCCATTTCTTTGTACTTCTCTATTTTGATTTTCCTGGCCTCTCTTTTTAAGTCTCCTATTATTTGTCTTGTAAGTGCCCCCTCTTTTGCCATTTATCTTGCAATGTTCTTATGATATATTCCTCCTCTTTGATCATCCCTTTGTATATCACTCCCACCAGCCCTTTCTCTGAAATTTGCGCTTCCTTGATTATGGCTTCCATCATACTCTCCTTAACTATACATTCTCCATCTTTTCCTTGTTTCAATTTATTATATAACCCTAGTATCTTAACCCAATGTTTGTTTCCTATCTTAATTATTATTATGTTGGCCATTCATATCATATACATCTTTTATCCTATAGTATCCCTTGGCCTTCATTTATCTCCACCAGCAAGAATCAAACTCCTTCTCATAGAGACTTTCAATCGGGGTCCATTTTGATGTTCCAAGCATCCATTTAGGTTTCCATTTTTTCCAAATTTTTAATGCCAATTTTCTGGGGCCTCTTGTTCTTTTAATGCTTGTTTCCAAATTCCTTGTGAAGATTCCAAAGCTCGCCTCTCTGCTTTTATCTTAAATAGTTTATCTCTTTTCTCATTTTTTCAAATAATGGTTTTAACTGGAACACTTCATAGCATAGTTCCAATTATGGGATTCCCCTCCCCAGTTCTTCCTGGTGTGTAAAGCATATTTTATTTGGTATTCTAGAGTTCTTTTCTCCTAAGAGAAGGCCAGAAATTGTCTGGGTTCCTTGGCCTATGGCAATCTAGACAGGCATTCCTAGCACGTACTTTACCAGCATAGCTTGTATTTTACCATTATAGTTTAGAGTATTTACCACATAGTCATTATAGCCTAGTGCAGGGGTCCCCAAACTAAGGCCCGGGGGCCGGATGCGGCCCTCTGAGATCATTTACCTGGCCCCTGCCCTCAGTTTTATAATATAATATATTGTATATACATATAATATTGATAATAACATTATAATGTAATACAATATAACACTAATAATGATACCATATAATAATTTTAATTATATATTCTATATTACATATAATATTACTAATAATATTACAGTATAGTGGTATAGTTCAATATAGTAATATATAATGCTAATATTGTGCTATGCTAATAATATAATATATTGTATGTACATATAATTTGTAAACCACTTCTCACCCTTAGGGGTGAGAAGGGTGTGATACAAATGTAGTAAATAAATGCAGTAAATAAATAATAAATACATTTTAGACTTAGGCTTGCCCAAAGTCTGAAATGACTTGAAGGCACAGAACAACAACAACAACAACAACAATCCTAATTAACTTGACTATCTCATTGGCCAGAAGCAGGACCACAATTCCCTTTGAAATCCTGATAAATGTATGTTGGTTAAAATTGTTTTTATAGTTAAATATTGTATTGTTCTTTCATTGTTGTTGTTGTTTTTGCACTACAAATAAGACCTGTGCAGTGTGCATAGGAATTTGTTTGTATTTTTTTTTTTCAAATGATAATCCGGCCCCTCAACAGTCTGAAGGATTGTGGACCGGCCCTCGGCTTAAAAAGTTTGGGGACCCCTGGCCTAGTGTTTACTATCATAGCATAGAATACTATACCATCAGCATAGTTTAGTACTTTACCACTATAGCTTGTACCTTACCATCATAGCCCAGTATTTTACCATTATAGCAAAGTAGCATTCACCACCAAAATAGTACTTTACCTATAGCCTAGTATTTTACCATATAATTATTATAGCATAGTGTACTTCATTATAGTCCAGTATTTTACCTTCAACAGCCAAGTATTTTACCAAGTGACTTACCTCAATTATAGTCAAGTATGTTATACGAGTTTTATACGAATATAGTCAATTATTTTATTACCAGTGTAACTAAGTTCAACCAACCAACTTCGTCTTTGTAATACATTATTTCAAGGACCCTGACTGAAGTGCCTTTTGTTTCCAATAAACTTGTTTTGGTCAACTTTAATCCTGTCTCAAGAGTCTTTATTTAACGAACTGAAGTACATCAGAGGGTATAACGATAGCCACTGGGAATAGCCAGACATTATAGTTTTCCTTTAACCCCGGTGTGCCATCACAATTTCTTTGTAGTCCTGTTCCAGATATTAAATTGTCCTTGTTTAATTTACATTGGAAGAATTTGGAATAGGTATAATAATTTTGTTATCAGGAACGATTTAGTCGCTTTTATTTTCCCTAAGGTGTCCAGATATTTCCTTTTCCAATTTTTCATGTTAGAAACTTTCTTCCATGTTTGTTTATAATTGATCTCTACTGTCTTTTCCATGTTCTTACGTATAGTTACTCCCAAATATCTTATTTTCATATTTCCCATACCTATTTCTGTTATATTATCTGTTTCTGTTTTTCTTTTTTGTTTACTTCAAGATACATAATTTCTGATTTCTTTAGATTTAATCCCAATCCTGTATGATTTTTAATTCTCTTATTCCTATTAAAGGGTGAGATAAAATCGTCATGTTGTCATCGGTGTAAAAATTCAATTTGATTTCCCCACTGTAACGGATTTGTTTTGCCTCAGGAAAAGTTATTGTGTGGCCTACCTTGAGGGGTTGGTTTGCAAGCTGCCATTTTGTAAAAAAAGAACTAGGCACCCCTTCCAAATGTCCCTGCCCATAGTGGAGTACTTCTCTGTCCCTCTCACTCCGGGTTTTATCTTTGTGTTCAAGTGGCCTGCCCTTGATTTATAGTTTTTTGTTTTTGTTTTTTTCTTGATTTCTTGATGTTCTGTTTATTATTATTTATTGTATTTTAAATGGTGTTATGATATGTTGTTCTTATATTTTATTATGTTGTATTGCTCTGGGCATGGCCCCATGTTAGCCGCCCCGAGTCCCCATTGGGGAGATGGTGGCGGGGTATAAATAAAGTTTTATTATTATTATTATTATTTTGTGTGGCTTCTTTCTAATAGAGCCAGGGGGAGGAGCCAGATTGCAGCTATTTGCATGAAGTGGCCTGATTGGCCTGATGCAAATAAGCAGACGCTAAGGCCCAAGAGAGGGATGGAGCTAAAATGTCCGTTACAGCCGTTATTCCTGAATATTCTAGAAACTCACAAAAGAAAAGGAAGCAGAAAGTATTATCCCGGTCTTATTTTGCAGAAAGATTGAGCTCAGAGGAGAAGAGCAGATCTAGAGCTGTCGTGGTTATTACTATCCAAGTTTTGTAATTTTGAAATTATTCCATTTTTGAAAGACACGGAAGAAAGAAACATATTCATAAAATATAGGGATTTTCTAAGTTAGAAACACCGACTGAGCAGTTTTTATGGTTAAAGAAATAGAGACGAGTGATAAATAGAGATCTATAATGGCTACGGGGTCATGACTCGAGGGTCCCTGAGACATCACGAGGCCTCTATTCATAGGAGTGTAAGTGATAGAAGTTGGGCAGTTCTGGATCACAGATACAGGGTCAATTAGTGAGGGAGGAAAATGCTCTCAGTCTTTATTTTTGTCAGGACCCAGGCAGCAGAGCACCAATAACCATGCGCAGAGACCAGATTCTATCTAATATCTTTATAAAAGAATTATATAAAGTCAATAAAAACAAGTGAAGAATATAGTTCAGAAGCAAACCTTTTAGGAAAGGCCAAATATAGTCCAGGAAAATATTGTCCAATATAAGATATTAGAGTTCAAAGTTATAATCCATTAACCCAAACACACACTTTGCCAAGCAATAGTGTGGGGAGATGACAAGGTCTTTTAGTCCATTGAAGCTTGACAACAAGGCTGGATCATGAGCTTGATTCTTGGCTGGATCAAAGACTTGAAACGTGGCAACTTGAAGCATGAAACAAGGTCCGTGGCAAAACGTGAGACAAGGCAAGACTTGAAACTAGATCCGGGAAGCAGGGAACAAGGAGTACGAAGTCCACACACGATCTCTCTCTCAAGCTGATCAATTGACTCCGCAAGGTTCCCCTTGCGGCAAAACCCCTATATAGGGTCTTGTTTTCCCGCCAACAGAACACTTTCCCTGGAGAACAAGAAGCGAAACCCAACTCTGTCCAGATGCATGACTCCTTAGAATTTCCCAAGGGAAGCAGACTTAATCAGCTAGTTGTTTGGCAGCGATTCTGAGACTCCGGCGATTAGCCTCCCTGACTCCTCTATCTCTATTATAATTGTCCTTTCGGGAAAACCGGGGAGAATTCTGCCCCAAGCTTGTTTGGTTAACTTCCTGAGGACAAACATCCTCCAGGTGGAGAGGCTCCGTTTCAAACTGAACCGGTGGAAATCCCATGTTTTCCTCCTCGTCTGCCACAATAGCACTAGGAACGGGACTACAAGGCCCATGAGACATCACAATTTTATACTCACTTGAGGACTCAGTGGTACCCGGGTGATTTGAAAAAGGCATTGTTGTTTTGAGATGTTTGGTAATATCACTTAAGTTTGGTCCAGATACATCATTGGCTGGGTTCAGTGCTCTCTGAATAAGGGTGAACTACAACTCCCAGATTCCCAGGGCAATCACCTCCAAACCCTGCCAGTATACAAAGTGGACTGTGTTGGGTCTGTGTTCCAGGTTAGTTCCAGGTCCATTGTTGGTGGGGTTCAGAGTGTTCTTAGATTGCAGGTGAACTATACATCCCAGTCCCTACAACTCCTATCAATCATGGTGAATTATTCTCAAACGTCTCCAGTATGTTCAGTTGCTGATCAATTCCTCTGGTTTGATGTGAGCATAGGAAAGGGTTATGGGAGAGGCAGTGGGCAGGGTCATGCAAATGGAGAGAGAGGAACCCTGGGATGTGCTGCTCGCTGTAACCTGTAATGTCTTGGGAGGGAGAGACTTGGTGGCCCCTCAGCCTTGGGGACTAGAGCCTGCTTATGGAGGCTGGAGTCTGAGTGTGAGTGAACACCCGTGCCACATACATACAGACAATTTTTCACTTTTATCATGTGTATAAATAGATTTATCGTGTCAGAAGCAAATTGGGAATACGCTTCTTACACGGTATATATAAAATCGATTTTGGAATTTTAAAACATTTAATAAAACAAAAAACAAACCTTTCCTAGAGCTAAAAAAATGGAAAGAAAGAGGAGGGGGGGGGGTTGATCTCAGATACTGGCAAATGTGAAGAAAAGAGCAAGCAAGGAAGCTAGGGCCATGTTGGTTTGGGATTTTTGTAATTTACGGGGAAATACCCTGCAAAAGAGGGACACGATGAATGGTGTATAACATGATCCAGAGAAAGGACTCTGAGATAGACCTTTCTCCTGCTTCCATTCTTTACTCTTACTTTTGCTGGGATTTATCTTTCTACTTGGATTTAACCTTGTACCTAATGAAAGAAGTTTGAACCTGTGTGATGTGCAGAAGATTGTAAATTAAACACTTTGATATCAAACATCAGGACAGAATGCTACTGGAACAGGGCCATATTGCCCGAAAGACTGACAGCAACCCAACCTTCCCCACTTTATAATGGTGTCCTTGTTCCTCAACCCAACCATCCAATTCTTTAAGAGCCCTGATTTTCCATTTTATTGTCCTTTTGATCTGGCTGTTGTGCATTTTCCGGGCTGCCTGGCCATGTTCCAGAAGCATGCACGGCTCCTCAATGCTTCAGGGACATGGCCAGCAGGGACATAGCCAGAAAAAAAAGTTGGGAGGGGTTTTGAAATGGGGGGGGGGGGGGGTTTGAAAACAGGCCTGTTTTTTGCTTAAGATATTTTATTTATTTATTTATTTATTTATTAGACTTGTATACCGCTACTCCCAAATTGGCTCGGAGCGGTTTACAGAAGTAGATTACAGAAGTAGATTAAAACAATACAATTAGCTTTAAAATATCAATAAGGACAGACATAGCCCTGAGTTTTTCACCCATTGGAAGCCTGTCGGAAGAGAAAGGTTTTACAGGCTTTCCGAAAGGCAAGTAGGTCTCGGATAGTTGGAGATAGTGCCTGGAGGGACTCATAATTTTTTGCGTCTATGGGGATTTGGTTAAGGTAAAGGTAAAGGTTTCCCCTGACGTTAAGTCCAGTCGTGTCTGACTGTGGGGGTTGGTGCTCATCTCCATTTCTAAGCCAAAGAGCCGGCGTTGTCCGTAGACACCTCCAAGGTCATGTGGCCACTGGCATGACTGCATGGAGCACCGTTACCTTCCCGCAGGAGTGGTACCTATTGATCTACTCATATTTGCATTTTTCGAACTGCTAGGTTGGCAGGAGCTGGAGCTAACAGCGGCCGCTCACGCTGCTCCCGGGGTTTGGACCTGGGACCTTTTGGTCCGCAAGTTCAGCAGCTCAGCGCTTTAACACACTTCGCCACCGGGGCCCCCGGGGATTTGGTTAAAGTAAAGTTCAAGGTTCCCCCTGACGTTGAGTCCAGTCATGTCTGACTCTGGTGGTTGGTGCTCATCTCCATTTCTAAGCCGAAGAAAATTCATGAGTAAACCAGGTATTTTTTTTAATCTGAAAAATTTCGGGAGGGGGGGTTGAACCCCTAACCACGCCCCCCCCCCCCCCCCCAGGCTACAGGCCTGATGGCCAGACAGCGCGGAAAATGCACAACAGCCCAGGGATTCCGGGCGTGAAAGCCTCCCACAAGGTCCTTTGGATCCTTGACCTGGAGGGAGACTTTGTTTCTCCTTGGCAGGAAGGCAGGCCGGGCTCGGGCTCCCCCTTGAAGACCCCCGACCCCGGCAGGTCTGGAAGGGGAGGGGGCTAAGGTCAGAAAATACTGGCAAACTATACATAAAGAAATGGAGAAAATAATTAAAATGAAATTCGGTATCAAACCGGAGTATTTCCTATTAGGAATAACGGACTTTCAGATGGACTATAATACAGAAAAGCTATTTACATATATGGTGACTGCAGCTAGGATATGCCTGGCAAAAATGTGGAAGACACAAGAAATTCCACCTAAAGAAAAATGGTTTCTGAAACTTTTGGACATCAGAAACATGGACTTACTAACCCAATTTTTAAAACAGGACAACGCAACCAGGCGAGAGACAAAATGGACTTTACTGAGAGAATACATGGAAAAGGAAAAAAATGAACTGAAGACGAACTATTGTAAGAAATTACCTTGGGAGTATTCCCATGGACGCCGTGGAGAGAGAGTTAAAATTGTTGTCATGTAAAAGTTCTGGAAGGTCAAGAGGGGTTTTTTTGTTTTTTTTTCCCCTTCTTTCTTTTGTTTGATGTACCACAAAACACTCATAAATAAAATTTTTAAAAAATGGAAGGGGAGGGGGCTATTATGGGATGCCGGGGGGGGAGGGGGAGGGCGGGGCTTAGAGGGGAAGGGGGAGAAGGGGAGGGGTCTCTCTCTCTCTCACACACACAGAAGCCGCGGCGCTTTTGTGGGGCCGAGTTCTTTTGGGAGCAAAGGGCGGCGAGAAGGAAGG
Source organism: Anolis carolinensis (assembly GCF_035594765.1). NCBI lineage: Eukaryota > Metazoa > Chordata > Lepidosauria > Squamata > Anolidae > Anolis > Anolis carolinensis. The sequence goes on along the minus strand of NC_085844.1, from coordinate 253,782,271 downwards.
AAGGAAGGAAGGAAGGAAGGAAGGCAAGAAGGAGGTAAGGGGCAGCCTGGGGGGGGGGGGGGGGGTCTCGGGGATGGAGAGGAGGGGGCCTTGCCTCTTCTACCCCAAAGGAAGGCTCCCCACAAGGGATAGATGGGACATCTGGTCAAAGCCCTCCCGGCAGACGGCCACCCGGCCTCTGCTTCAAAGGCTCCACTAGATCTGCTGGAGACTCCTTTCTGTTGTGCTGTCAGGCGGAGAAGGCGGACATTCTTGGGGTTCCCTTTTGCCCCCGTCTGAAGGCGGGGAACCCTTGCCGGGACCCCTCCTCTTCTCCAGGACCATTGCTGGGGTTCTGCAGGGAGTCCCGCCAGTTCCTTCCTGCGAATCCCCTTGGGTGGGCTTCACCTGGACCTGGAGACCCGAACCCATCCAGATGGACCAATGTCCTTGCAAGGCTCCTTCCCTCTCCTTCCTGCTCCTGCATAGGTGCTTTTAAAAAACATTAAATAGGTTCCTTGACTCCTTGATGGAATATACTGAATGGAACTGGAACTGGGTCCACTTGACTTCTTGATGGATACAGTTACTGATTGGGATTGTAACTGTGTCCCTTTTAATTGAACTGTTTTTTAACTATTGTCTTAAGATGTTGTATTTATGATGTTTGTTATGTTCATGCTGCTGTGTGATGCTTTGACTCTTGACATGTTGGAAACCGCCCTGAGTCTTCTCGAGGAAATGGAGCAGTATAGAAATAAAGGTTTATTAGAGGGTTGTTTATAATTCTCTATGTTTATAAAACTGTAGGCACTTTATCACTGTTACAGTAGAGTCTCACTTATCCAACACTCGCTTACCCAACGTTCTGGATTATCCAACGCATTTTTGTAGTCAATGTTTTCAATACATCGTGATATTTTGGTGCTAAATTCGTAATTACAGTAATTGCTACATAGCATTACTACGCATTGAACTACTTTTTCTGTCAAATTTGTGGTATAACATGATGTTTTGGTGCTTAATTTATAAAATCATAACCTAATTTGATGTTTAATAGGCTTCTCCTTAATCTCTCCTTATTATCCAACATACTCGCTTATCCAACGTTCTGCCAGCCCGTTTATGTTGGATAAGTGAGACTCTACTGTACTTATGTCCATGATAGAGCACTTTATGAAACCTGTCCCCGCTGGGTTGCTTTTAATTACTCTGATTTTATCTGCTTGGATTTTAATGTATTGTTCATTATATTATTTTATTTATTGTTGAAATGTTTTAAGTTTTTGTCAAATATGTTGTTTTGTTGTTGGGCTTGTCCCTGTTGTGATCCACCCCGAGTCCCTACGGGCGGGATATAAAAATAAAGTTTATTTATTATTATTATTATTGTTGTGTGTTTTCCGGGCTGTATGGCCATGTTCCAGAAGTATTCACTCCTGACGTTTCACCCACATCTATGTCAGGCATATTATTATTATTCTAAATATTTATTATTATTATTATTATTATTATTATTATTATTATTATTATTATTTTGTTCCACTTTCAGTGAGACAGGCTGCATGAGGCACTTTCAGAGAAAGAAGGAGATGCAGGCTCCTGTACTGGGTTTTATAATAATTATATTGGTTACAGAGACATAGACAAAAGGGGATCTTGCATCAATATTTACACATATACTCCAGCATTCATTCCTCATTCATTCTTTCATCAAACCTTCTTCCCATCCTTCTTGTTGAAGTTGTTCAGCTTCTTGAGAGGAGGCAACTGTTCTTACTTATGTTCAGAAATGGTATTCTGCTGGTCCAACATGCTTTTTTCTGAGAGAAAGGGGTCCTTTTATGTAGTATTTTCTGTTGATTTGTTTCTGAAAGTTGTAAATGATTGGCAGACAGCTAAAACATGTTGATTCCATCAGTTCCTGGACTTTGCTTAATTAGTTTTCCTTGTCAAGGAGCCTTGTTTGCTTCCTTTGTAATGTTGATAAGCGTAAGGAGCCACTGTGTTGACTTCCTTCCTGAAAAGGACCATTGTCTTTGGCAAGGTAAACAAGCTGTTTTTCCACCCAGAGTTCATCAAGTCAGCAATGTCAACAGTTAATCATTTGTCACAGGGCTCACCGGCCATTTCTAACTGTAGACCTTATTCCTTAGGATGGGATCTTCAGCCCAATTATATATTATATATTTCAGGGGTTGCGCAATTCTGGCTTTTCTCCCCAACGAAGCAGCCCTACTGTTTCCTTCTTCCTCTTTTTGCTGCAGCCATAACCAAAGGAGCCCATTTTGTTGTTACCCAGCTGAGGTACCAGATGGTGCTCAAGTTAGATTTCTTAGAAGGAGAAACATTGGGAAAAGCCATTGTTTGGTTTTGAATGAACCCATTCGAGAATGGAAAAGGGTGTGGGTGAACTACAACTCCCATCTTGCTAGATTGTGTGTGTGTGTGTGTGTGTGTGCGTGCAACATTGTGTGTGTGTGTATATCACAACTGGGGTGGCACAATAAGTTAAACCCTTGCACTGCTGAACTGCTGACCTGAAGGTTGGCAATTCAAATCCGTGGGACGAGGTGAGCTCCTGCTGTTAGCCCTAGCTCCTGCCAACCTAGCAGTTTGAAAACATGCAAATGTGTGTAGATCGATAGGTACTGCTTTGGAGGGAAAAGGCAAAGAATGCTCCAAGCAGTTATGCTGGCCACATGAGCAGGAGGTGTCTATGCAAACAGGCACTTTGGCTTGGGAATGGAGAAAGAGCACTGCCCCCAGAGCCAGAAATGAAAGTAGAAGCCTTTGTATTTGTATCTCATTGGATGTCATTGTAATCAAGGCATTGGATGTTTGCCTGTGTCTGCTTATATACTGTAATCGGCTCTGAGTCCCTTTGGGGAGAAGGGCGGAATATAAATAAATTGTTATTATTATTATAATTATTATAGTTTAATCCCCCTTTCCCAAATCCCTCCAGCAGTTTAAGATAATCATGCAGTTTAAGAGTCTGTGTGCCAAGACTGGTCTGAATCAATAGATTATTATTATTATTATTATTATTATTATTATTATTATTATTATTATTATCTGCATCACATATCTAAATCAAAAACATGTAACTGTAGATTAAACCATTAAAACTATAAACATAGACATAAGCATGAAACATACTATTGCAGCAATTAACGTAGACCCCTTCCCTCCCCCCCCCCCCCAAACCCTATGATGGGAGTTGTAGGGCTGTGTGGATGCAGGGGGAGATTCAGCTCCTATCAGCCAGGTCAATCCCCTTGTTGAATCCCTCCAGTGTTTTTATGTTGGTTATGATGGGTCTGTGTGCCAAGTGTGGTCCATTTCCATCATCATTTGGGTCAAAGTGCTTTTTGGATACAAGATGAACTACAAATCCTATCATTCTGGGTCAGTCTTCCCCAGATCCCTCCACTCTGTTGGTCATATGTGTGTATGGGGAGGGGGTTTGTCTGTGTGCCAAGTTTGATCCAGATCTGTTGCTGGTGGGGGTCACAGGCCTCTCTGGATGCAGGGTTCACAATGGTCTCTGGATGTGCATGGACTGCAACCCCCATCGTCTCAGCCCATTTCCCCTCAAACCCCACCAGTCTTTTCTCTTTGTCACATAGGGTCTGTATGCCAGGTTTGATCCAGAGCCCTTATTGGTGGGAATCGGGGTACTCTCTGGAAATGTGGGCCATCTTGGAAATCACCCAGAAACATACATGTCTAAATACCCACAAACCCACATACAAACATTTTCACTTTTATTAGATAGATAGATAGATAGATAGATAGATAGATAGATAGATAGATAGAGGAGATACAGAAGTAGATAATACATATTATATTCTTCTGTATAAATAAAAATGTAATGTCTCTTTGTGAGGGACCACATATCTCCCAAACTACTTCACTGATTGCTTCCAAATTTGGACACAACACAGCAATCGAACAGGCGAAGGTTTTAGGGTCATCAAAATCCAACTACAATACAGATGTTACACCTAAAACAGGTAAAAAGTGTCAAAAAAGAGCTCCATCTCCTGGTCACCCGGGTTATTGCAAAGGTTCAAAACCTTACCTCTTCCATGCTCGGTACCACACCCTCTCCCTCCCTCCGTCCTCCTTGATTGGTTGGAGGAGAAAGCTCCCGCCTCAACCTAGGATTGCATCTCTCTTCCCACTGGATGCTGGAAATTAGCGGTTGTCTCATCAACAGGAAGGAAAGGAGAAGGAGGACAGGGATGCCAAAAGGACTTTTGGGAAAGACTCAATGGACAAGGCCAAGAGAGAGAGGGAGGGGGCCTCGGGAGAGCTGAGGGAGGAAGGCCAAGGAAGAAGACACCAACAAAGCCCTCCAGGCAGATAGCCAGCCAGCCATAGACAGTATAGACTTGCACACACACATGATAGATATCACAGAGACCCCAAGGGGCCATCCAGTCCAACCCTCTTCTACCATGCAGGAGACACCCACAAAGCCTTCCAGGAAGACAGTCAGCCAGTCGTAGATATAAAACACACACTTATACACACACACACACACACATATATATATACACATACATACACACATAATAGATAACATACATCAGGAAGACACCCCCAAAGACGATCCAGTCCAACCCTCTTCAAACATCCAAGATGACACCATCAAAGCCTACCAAACAGATGACCAGGCAGCCATAAAAACAGCTACACAATCAATGGAACAACAAAACATACTGCGTACCCACAAGCATTATGAAACTACTTACATTAGAAAACATCTCTTTCTCTTTTCTGTCCTACCCATTTCAGCACACTGGGCCACAGCAACTATATCTATATATTGTATGACACTCTTATAAAGGGTTGACTTAACTTCCAGTTTGCTATTAAAACTGAATTATATATTATATATTGATGTTTATTGTATAAAATAAATATATAATAATAGATAGATAGATGTAGATTATGTGTATTGTATGAAACTCTTGTAAGTGGTTAGCTTAACCTCCAGTTTGCTAGTAAAGCTGAATTACCATGCCGCAACAGTATGCATGTCTAAAAGACATTCTGGACCATTAAATTGTTTTCAAGGCAAGTGAGGGATTGGTTGGGCTGGTATTCTCGGCAGAGTCTGCCTATCATTACTACTCCGTCTGTTCTTTCTGAATGTGTGGTCATCTCTTCCAGGAAGGTATCCTTAAGTCTGCAGTGTGGCCTGGATATCTGAAGTAGACCCTCCCAATGGCATCTCTGCCATTCTCAGGTGCAGAGAGTTCCACTGCTGAAGTCTAAACAGCTCTCACAGTGAGGAAGTTCTTCCTAATGTTCATGTGGAATCTCCTGTCCTGTAGTTTGAAGCCATTGCTCCATATCCTAGTCTCCAGGGCAGCAGAAAGGAAGCTCCCTCCCTCCTCCCTATGACTTCCCCTCACATATTTATACATGGCTATCATGTCTCCTCTCTCAGCCTTCTCTTCTGCAGGCTAAACATGCTCAGCTCTTTAAGCCACTCCTCATAGGGCTTGTTCTCCAGACCCTTGATCATTTTAGTCGCTCTCCTCTAGACACATTCCAGCTCAGAGTCAACATCTCCCTTCAATTGTGGTGCCCAGAGTTGGACACAGTGGGATTCCAGGTGTGGTTTGACCAAAGCAAAATAGAATAGAGGGAGAGCATGACTTCCCTGGATCTAGATACTAGACTCTTCTTTATGCAGGTCAAAATCTCATTGGCTTTTTTAGTCACTGTATCACATTGTTGGCTTATTCTCCCCACGAGGACTCCAAGATCTTTTTTACACATCCTGCTGTCGAGCCAGGCATCGTCTCCCATTCTGTATCTTTGCATTTTATTTTTTCTGCCTAAGTAGAGTTATCTTGCATTTGTCCCTGTTGAACTTCATTGTGTTAGTTTTGGCCAGTCATCTCTCTGATCTGTGAAGATTGTTTTGAATTCTGTTCATGTCTTCTGGAGTATTGGCTATCCCTCCCAGTTTGGTGTTGTCTGCAAACTCAATGATCGTACCTTCTGACCCTTATTCTAAGTCATTAGTAAAGATCTTGAACAGAACCGGGCCCAGGACGGAACCCTGCTGATGGCAGTCCACTCACCACTTCTTTCCAGGATGAAGAGGAAGCATTGGTGATCACCTTCTGGGTTCGTTCACTTAGCCAATGTTGGAAATAGCAACCTCCCAAGCCTTTCACTATTTATTTATTGATGTATATTTTTTCTTAACTGTATTCTATGTGTATGTTGATTTGCCAGTTTGACAGATCTCTTTGGTGTGGGAGGTGTTATAGACATGTGATTGTACTGAGCATGTTCAGACTCAAGACTCCATTTTGTGTTCAGTTTTGCTTCCCACCTCAGTGGAGGTGGATGTATGTGTTTAGTCTTCAATGAAAGCAGGTTGCTGTTTAGACTTCAGTAGAGAATTATGTTTTAGAGATTTTAATGGATCCAGTATGACTTATGGACTTCAGTGAGTATAACTATACTTAAAGACTATGGACAATTGATAAAAGAATGATACTCTGTGTACTCAACACAGAGAGAAAATACATTCTATCTATAACTGAACTTCAATAAGAAATATACCTATATGGTGAATTAATACTAGATGTTTGTGAGTAAACAAAGAAGACTTTGTTTTTTTAATCTCCGAGTACATATATTAAACTAAAATTTTTTAAATGGAGTGTATATATTTTGAGCAATTACAACTGCAAAATACAATTGCAAAGAAACAACCATTCTCTGCTAACCAAATATATTTTTGTAGTGGTATGTCTTTATTCTTGGCAGTTTAAAGACATGGTTTATCAGTTTAACAGCTGAGTTACCTGTGTGTCATTACAAGAATGCTTATGAATATCACTTGTTCAAAGGGTTGACTTCTAACAAGGTCATATTTTTCTTGACTAGTGTTTTTCAAAACTTATTTATTATTTATTTACTGCATTTATATACCACTTTTCTCACCCCTGGGGGGACTCAAAGCGGTTTACAACATAATGGAAAAATTTAATGCCAAACATACAAGTGAAAATATAACAAACAAATCAAATAATAAACAATAAATCAAACATTTAGGACATGTTTACTAATAGATCTAATATTAGTAAATAGTTGAAACATTAAATGTAAAAAGGCAGTTGGCGACAAGCCAACAGGGCTGACATAGTGTCTGAGTCAGAGTGTTTAAGGTGTTGTATCAGAAACTAGAGCTGATGTGGTCTATCCAATGCAATTTGCTGAATCAGCACCCCAATGGTTTCCACATGTTTCCACATGTTTATGGAGATTCACATTTCCAAACGGATGTGACATCATTTTTACTTTTTCAGGTTATGGCGCAGTTATTTCCAATACTTTTACTTAGGCGATCCCTCGTAGCTTGAGGACGATGGTCTTCCATCTTGGGGGTGGGTTCTTAGGTGACTGAAGGTGATTGGTTATTTCCAATAACCAATTACAGATCCAGCTAACCGTAGTTTTGCTTAGGCCACATTTGACTAGTTTGTTTGCCAGGAGGCCATGGGGGATCTTGTTGAAGGAAGGCCTTCCTGAAATCCAGATATGCTACATCCATGGCGTTCCCTGCATCGACCCAGCTTGTAACTCTATCGAAAAAAGATATCAGATTTGTATGGCATGACTTGTTTTTGATAAATCCATGTTGATTATTAGAGATGACCACATTCCTTTCTAAGTATTTGCAGATCACTTCCTTACTGATCTTTTCCAGAATCTTGCCTGGTATCGACGTGAGGCTGATCAGATGGTAATTGTTTGGGTTGTCCTTTTTTCCCTTCCTGAAGATAGGGACCACTTTTGCCCTTGCCTTCTTCTGTTCTCCAAGAACACTCAAAGATGATTGCCAGTGGTTTTGAAATAGCTTCCCTCCTTACTCATGGATGTAGTTGATCTGGCCCTGGGGACTCGAATCCGTTTAGAGGGGCCAGGTATCCCTGGACTTATTTCCCTATTTTGGGTTGGATTTCCCCAAATCCTTTGTCCACTCCATGTTGCTGAGGCTGAGGACGACTTTATTTTTGTGAGAAGACTGAGGCAAAGAAGGCATTAAGTAGTTCTGCCTTTTCCCTGTCCCCTGTCAGCATTACCCCATCTTCTCACAGAGGTCCTATGACCTCCTTGTTCTTCCCTTTCCTACCGACGTAAGCAAAAAAGCCCTTTTTATTGTTTTTAATGTCCCTGGCAAGCCTGAGCTCATTTTCCGCTTTAGCCTTGCGAACCTTTTCCCTACAGGAGTTGGCTATTCGTTTGAATTCTTCTTTGGTGATTTCTCCCCTTTTCCACTTCTTGTGCATGTCTTTTTTGAGTCTTAGCCCAGTTAGAAGTTCTTTGAACATCCATTCTGGCTTCTTCGCACTTGCCTTATTTTTGTTCTTTGTTGGCACTGTTTGCATTTGCACCTTGAGTATTTCACTTTCGAAAACTCCCATCCATCCTTAACTCCTTTGTCTTTTAATATTGGTGTCCATGGAATGCCACTCAGTATTTTCTTCATTTTTTGGAAGTCAGCTCTCTTAAAATCCAGAATGCATGTTTGGCTTGTCTTAGTTTCAGCCTTCCTTTGTGTTGCAAACTGCAGGAGCACATGGTCTCTTGCCCCTAAGGATCCGACCACTTTGACTGCATTGATCAGGTGTTCCCCATTTGCTAGGATGAGATCGAGAGTAGCCGATCCCTTGTTGCCTCTTCTACCTTCTGGACCATAAAATTGTCTGCAAGGCAAGCGAGGAATGTGTTGAACTTTGTCATCTTGGCTGAGTTTGTTTTCCAGGAGATATTGTGATAATAGAAATCACCCATGACTGCTATATCTCTTTATTTGTGCCTGTTTGGTCAACTGTTAACAGAAGGCTTCTTCGAATCTTCATCCTGGCTTCGCTAATTTGTACAATTTGTAGATTTTAAATTGTACTTTGTGGAGAGAAAACGCGGGGTAAAAATAAAATTAATAGGGGGAGAATTGAAAGTTTTTGGCTTTCATTCCTTATCCTTTATTTCTTATTTCTTCACCAGGGAAAGGAGCATTCTATGGGGCCACATTTGTCATGATGGGAAACAAGTCAACATCTAAGGAATATTGAAGAATTTGGAATTCCAAAGTGCAGTAAGGAAACCAGTCCTCTTGGAAGAAGAAATGCCCCGAAGGTGCTCATCTGGCTGAACTCTTCATCTCACTCATAGTTCAGAAAGGGAAACATGGGGAAGAAAGCATATAAATATACTGAATATGGAAAGAGTGTTAGTCAACAGAGACCTCAGCAGTTACATGAAAAAATCCACAATGGTGAGAAACCTTATGAATGCCAGGACTGTGGAAAGAGATTCACGCAGAGTGGAAATTTGCATTCACATCAGAGAACTCACACTGGTGAGAAACCCTTTATATGCCTGGAATGTGGAAAGAGCTTCACTTACAGTCAAACTCTACGTTCACATCAAAGTACTCACACCGGGGAGAAACCGTATAAATGCCAGGAGTGTGGAAGGAGCTTTAATCAGAGTGGAGAGCTACGGTCACATCTAAGAACTCACACAGGCGAGAAGCCTTATGAATGCAAGGAATGTGGAAAAAAATTTGCTGTGAGTGGAAATTTGCATTCACATCAGAGAACTCACACCGGCGAGAAGCCTTATGAATGCAAGGAATGTGGAAAATTTTTTGCTGTGAGTGGAAATTTGCATTCACATCAGAGAACTCACACTGGTGAGAAACCCTATAAATGCCTGGAATGTGGAAAAAGCTTTGTTCAGAGTGGACCACTACGGTTACATCAAAGAACTCACACTGGGGAGAAACCCTATAAATGCCAGGAATGTGGAAAGAGCTTTACTCATGGTGGAGATCTACGGTCACATCAAAGAACTCACACCGGCGAGAAGCCTTATGAATGCAAGGAATGTGGAAAAAAATTTGCTGTGAGTGGAAATTTGCATTCACATCAGAGAACTCACACTGGTGAGAAACCCTATGAATGCCTGGAATGTGGAAAGACTTTCACTCACAGCCAAGGTCTACGTGCACATCAAAGAACTCACACGGGGGAGAAACCCTATAAATGCCAGGAGTGTGGAAAGAGCTTTCCTCAGAGTGGAGAACTACGGTTACATCAAAGAACTCACACTGGGGAAAAAACATTTGAATGCCAGGAATGTGGAAAGAGCTTCACTCACAGTCAAAGTCTACGTTTACACCAAAGGACTCACACGGGAGAGAAACCCTATAAATGCCTGGCGTGTGGAAAGAGCTTTGCTCAGAGTGGAGATCTACAGACACATCAAAGAACTCACACTGGGGAGAAACCTTATGAATGCCAGGAATGTGGAAAAAACTTTGCTGTGAGTGGAAATTTGCATTCACATGAGAGAACTCACACTGGTGAGAAACCCTTTAAATGCCTGGAATGTGGAAAGAGCTTTGCTTACAGTCAAAGTCTACGTTCACATCAAAGAACTCACACTGGCGAGAAACCCTATAAATGCCAGGAGTGTGGAAAGACCTTTACTTGGAATGGGACATTACGTTCACATCTAAGGACTCACACTGGAGAGAAACCTTATGAATGCCAGGAATGTGGAAAGAGCTTCACTCACAATCAAAGTCTAAGTTCACATCAAAGAACTCACAGTGGGGAGAAATCCTTTAAACGCTTGGAATGGAATATTGCATTTACATCAAAGAACTCACAATAAACACAAGTGGGAGATAAAGGTGGAATCAGCAAGGTTAAGAAGACTAAGAAAATAACATTCGATATGTATATTGAAATGGTGATGGATTTTTATATTATTCTATCTGTGTTTACAATAAAAACATATTGGAAAAAAGGAACTCACACTGGGGAGAAAACTTATGAATGCCAGGAATGTGAAAAAAAAAAACCTTTGCCTATAGTGGACAACTACATTTACATCAAAGAACTTACACTGGGGAGAAACCCTATACATGCCAGGAGTGTGGAAATAATTTTGTGCATAGTGGAGCACTACAGTCACACCAAAGAACTCATACTGGGGAGAAACCCTATCAATTCCTGGAGTGTGAAAAGAGTTTTACTCAGAGTGGAAATCTATATAAACATCAGAACTCACACTAGGGAGAAGCTATTTAAATGCCTGGAGGACAGAGTTTCTCACAAAACAGAAGTTGGTATTTATATCAAATAACTCACACTGGGGAGAAACCCTTGGCTAAAAGACAGGAAGTGAGATTAAATCTTTCTACAGATGATAGAGATGACAGAAAAAAAATCTCACAGCAATTCTTAACGCCACATCATACTGATCAAAACTGAAACAGTAAAATTTGCATGGAGTTCTACCCCAAATGAAGGTGATCCTGAGTTGGGGATAATGATGTGTTTTACAATAGCTGCTGCGACCTCCTCCATCTGTTTGGCAGTGCACGGAAATGTTTTGAGCCTGTCCATCATGTTGCCCATGAACACCAACCAGTGCCAGTATCTCCCACTCCAGAAAGGGGTCTATAAGAATCGGTGATCAATTGAATCAACTACTACAGACAAAACAAATAAGCAAATTGGGAAATTATCAATTTCTTCTGAAAGATTTTACAATTGATGGATAAATAAAAGAACCCATGATTCAGTGGGCAAAAAAAAAATAGGCCGAGCATAAGTCTAGAAGAATGGGAACCACCACCACACAGCCCCCAGTGCCACATCAGTGTGAAACCATGGAGTTCAATATAGTTTAATATAGTTACAGCTCTAGGACAAAATCTGTTTGTCCTTGTCTTTGCCACCTAGTACCACCTGCAAGATGCTAATAATTCAAAAAAGGATATGTTGAGTGTAATGCTCTGAGCTTTCTTAAGACTATGGGACTTAGAAGGCTTTTAAAGAGCCGAGAAAGAGAGCAACCCATGATTCTCTGGGCCGAAGTGGTGACCCTTTGGTCTCCATTTATGACCTAGGGCTGAATTTATGGTCTGTTCTTCCTTTAGTCCACTCCTTGGTCTTATTGATGTTAAGAATCAGATTATTGTCTCTTTATCATGAGAGCAGCCAATCCGCTTCATCTGGATAGGCAGGCTCATCCCCTTCAGAGATAAGAATCCTCACCACGGTTGTATCATCCGCGAAGTTGACAGTGATATTGCTATGATGGATGGGGGTGAACTCTTTCTATTGGGATTATTAGACAAACAGTCATTGAAACACCAAAAAAGAATCTTTCTCTATATGACAGCAACAGCTAGAATTGAATATGTAAAACTATGAAAACAACCAAACATACCAACACCAGAAGATTGGATTACAAAAGTTTTTGAAAAGACCGGAATGGACAATTAACTTTAGCTCTACAACAAACTAGTACACAGAAACCCTTTATTGTCTAATGAACCAAATGAAGAGGATTTCTTGACTAAAAATTGTATTAATAGTACACAGATATATTTTGTACTATTTATGCACTCAGTATTCAAGAGACTTTAGATAATTGACCTATCAGTACTCTTTAATTAGAATTGAAATTGTTCCAAGCCTCGTTTTTAGATATTTTATATCTATATATATACACACATACAAATGCATAATGTTTGTGTGGTGTTTACATAAAGAAAAGATGACAATGTAACATAGTTAATTCTCACCTCCACTATATTAATTTACTAACAAATGGAACTGAATGGATTTATATGGCAATAGTTAAAATTGGAAAAATACACGTAAAGAACTGGAAAAGAAGATAGGAATAACATGGGATAGTATGTGAAGACATGATGACCAGTTTTGATGTTGGACAACAAGAGTGTGCTCTTTTCTGTTATAGGGGACATTTGGAACTTTCAAAATATTAGACGATGTGCATAATAGTACTTGAGTTGAAGATAGAGATGTCATAATGACAGCTAATATAAGATGTCCCTTCCTCCTCAATCCCCTTCCTCGGTGAAATAGTAGGCATTTGTACAGTTCTAATCTACTAATCAGAGCTCCAAAACCCTCATCCCCTTCTCTGTTTTTCTTTTTTCTTTGTGTGATTTTTAAAAAAAATGCATAACAAAAATTCATTTTTAAAAAATGAGTGGGGGGCATGGACTTGTGCAATGCGTTTTACATTGGGCTACCTTTGTACTAAGTTCAGAAACTTCAGTTGGATCAAAATACGGCAGCCAGATTGGTTACGGCAACATCCAGGAGTGAGCCTATTACATCTATGATACTAAAGTCACACCAATGGCTGACAATTAGTTTCTGGGCAAAGTACAAAGTGTTGCTTTTGACTTTAAAGTCCTATATGGTTTGGGTCCAGATTCCCTATAAGATGGCCTCCTCCCATACAATCCTCCCCTTTGGACACTGAGGTCTTCTAGGGTGGTGTTTACTCCAGCCAGACAGAACCCAACTGGCAACCGTCACCCCGGGAACCTTTTCATCATCTGCCAGAAGAAGAGCTCAGGCAGTTAAATCAGCTGTTGGAATTTAAAATACATTCTTCTGCAGAAGGCCTACCCAGCCATTTTAATCACAAATGTTAAACTTGTGTCTTATGTTTAATCTATGTTATTTTAATATGTATTTTGTAGAAGCATTTTAATATGTGTATTTTTTTTAGTAAGTTTTAGATGATTATGTGTTTTATATGGTTCTGGCCCAGCTTACCTGTCCGGACGTATCTTCCCTTATGGCCCATCTTGAAGATTAAGATCATCTGGGGACACCTGCTTCGCAAGCTCAACTGGTGGGGACGAGAGACGGGGCCTTCTCGGTGGTGGCCCTTCGGCTGTGGAACTCCCTCCCTAGCGATATTAGATCAGCCCCCTCCCTCCTAGCCTTCAGAAGGAAAGTAAAAACCTGTTGTATTCCAGCCTACATCTGAGCTGTCAGGTGAGCCAGGGGTTGGGCCTGTTCAGCCTGTGATTGTATCTGCATCTGACTTGTCAGATGAATCTGGGTTGGGGCCTAGGATTCCCTTGCAGCCAGAGGTAGATGATTGTGTACAGCCAGAGTTAGATGAGTCTGCTGTTCCTGAGGATTATGGAGGTCAGGCATATGATAATTTCAGGCAAGCAGCTTGAACCGCATTCCTTGGGAGAGTCAAGGTCGGGTTGTCCCTTGGCAGATGGGCATTCCAGTCGTGATAAGAGTAATAAGATTGACAGAAAGAAATCAATATGTCAATAGAGACAAGAAAGGGAGGTTTTGAGAAGGAGCAAACGGTTACTGATGAGAAAGGGTTTTGAAGAAACTTCCCACGGAAAGGGGCCTTGATTCTAGCTTTAAGAGAAACCACTTCAGAGAGTGAGCTCAGAGGTGGTAACTTTGCTCATTGAGAGGTTTGATCCTGCTGCATGGACTCTTGTTTCATGGACTTTTCATTCCTTGTTCCTTTGGATTTTTCATGCCAAGTTCTGTAAGACTTCCGGGTGCGGCAGCATGGCGACCGGTCGAGTGCCTTGAGAGCTCTCGGGCACTAGACCCTTCTGCGACCGATATAGGGGCTGTGTACCCCCTAACTCTGGGCGGATCGAGACCTGGAGGCAGCGAACCACCGCATCCTCTGCCAGGAGACCCAGAGGACGCCCTCCCTCAAGGGGAGCGCCCAGGAGGTTCGGCAAGGAGCGGTGGTAGCCGGTCGGAAGGGAATAGACGGGTCGCAAGAAGCCCGATAACGGTCGCCGGCCGCACTTCCCCAAGATGGGAAATATCTAATAAGAACAGAAGAAAAAAAAGGATCGGCGCACAGTGTCTACGGTTCTGGTGCTTGATACTGAAGCCAGCTGAGCGAGAAGAAAATAGAGAACAGAACGAAGAATGGCATAAAGTGTAAGGTACTCCATCCCCCTCCCTAAACGAACCCCCACATTGGATAAGAGGAGAGAGTCTGAAGGGGAGAGAAAGGACGGGAGGGGAGGAAGAGCCACAATTAAACTTGCTAAACCTATACAAGGAAACGCGGACCAAAATTGGGAAGGAAGGACGAATTAAAGATGAATAAGGTCGGACTCATGTGTTAAAAGGGAGGCTGTAAGACATCGAAAGACTTTAAACCTACTTGGAGGAACGCCAGGTGGGAGGTGGAGAGGCGAAGGTTCGACCTTGGGGCCGGTTTGTTTAGTCTACCAGAAGGCTGACGTCACGGAGAGCTCGAGCCCCGGATGAGAGAGAGAGAGACGGAAAGGGATAAGCGGAAGCGGAAGGAAACAACGAAGGGAGACAACAAGAAGTAAGAGAGTACTCGGAGCCCCGTAGCAGCCATATCACAGAGTCCGGGGAGGACTGGAGATATTGAGTGAAGTGAGTGGGGCGGCGTGTCAAAAAGTAGGAAAGGAGCGAAGAGTGAAGGTGGAAGGAGTGTTTATCAAGGACGAGAAGCAGACGAGCGGGCGGAGAGGGTGAGGAAGGACGACCCGGGAGGGAGTCGGATGATGCGAGGCGAGGACGAGAAGCAGACGGAGTGGACGGAGTGACAGACGGTGATAGAGAAGAAAGAGAAGAAGCGGGGTGAGAAGCGAGGACGAGAAACAGACGAAGCGGGGAGAGAGGAAAAGGAGACGGAGGTAGACGAACAGCACAAGAAACCAACAAGACGCGAGACTGAACATAAGAATAAGAGAAACAAGGAGGGAATAGTAAGAACTTTTATAGACTTCTATGGACAGATAAAATACTGGGAAAGCATAACAGAACATTAGAAAGGTTAAGGGGGGGGGAAGAATAGAGGGGATAAAGAGAGACTATAGAGGGGGGGAAAGGAACTCTTTCTCTCTATATATATAACTACATAGCTCCTCTCAACTCTAGCGAAATCCCAACATTTGTTGATAGCTTACCCCCCTTCATTAGTTAAATTGTGACCTTTGGGCAAAGAGGTTCAGTGTCTTACCTAGATAGACTCCTCTACTACAATAGAACCTTCAAAACTATACAGTAACTACACAAAACAAAACGTGAAGTATTGTTAATCCTTAATCCTTAATTGCTCACCATTGTATTAGAATCCTTCGACTAAGGAAGAACAAAACTGATATTACACCATAAGAAGATGACCACCCCAAAGGCAAAGATGGAAGACAAGAAACCACTCCCAAGAAGAGGATCAATTCCAGAGGAAGTGAATCTGAAAGACGTGATGAGAGAACTTCAGAGGATTGTGGACAATAAAAAAACGTTTCAGGACCAAATGTTAACGATGAAGAAAGATCTAACCGAAGAATTCGTAGAAGTGAGAAAAGAAATGAAGGGGCTGCAGGAAGATATAAAAGGGATAAAAGAGGACAGTAAAAAATTAGAAATGACGCAAGAAGCTATGAAATCTAAATTAGAAAAATTGGAAGCAAAGAGTGCTAAACTGGAAGAGAGACAGGAAAAATTAGAAAGAAAGGAATTGGAGTGTCAAGTAAGAATTAGAAGCATAGTAGAAGAACCAAAAGAAAACATAAAACAAATAGTAACACAAATCCTGGCAGACCTGTTACAAATACAGGATGAAGAAATGGAAGATAATCTAGAGAGAGTATTCAGAGTAACCACAAACTTCTCAAAAAGAAATAAAGTGGCAAGAGACGTGGTGGTTCAGTTTGAGAGAAGATAGACTAGAGAAGAAGTGCTGAAGATGAGCAAGAAAAACACTATCCGTTTCAAAGGAGTAAAGGTAACAATTCTCAAAGAACAAGCATCAAGTACGATGCAAAAACGGAAGAAATATCTTTTTCTTACTGAAGAACTTAAGAAACGTCAAATCAGATTTAGATGGGAACGGAAAGAAGGCATTATGGCCACTTACAAACAAGAACAACACTGGATAACAACGGAAGACAAAGCTAAGGAATTTTACAAAATGATTATGAAGGAAAAAACAAAACCCAATCCAAACATCAGCCCTTTGGAAGAAGAACGAGAAAAGAAAAGAGCCAGAGCCACCTCACCAGAAAAGTACTCTACCAATCACGAGACACAACCACCAAACCTAATCGATCTAGAAGAACAAGAAGGAAAAGAAAGTTAGAAGCAGAATATGGAAATAAAATGTCACTCTAACAATATTAATGGAATAAATTCACCCAATAAAAGAAGTAGACTATTTAATCACTTAAGGAAGTCGAGATTTGATTTAATCGCCCTCCAAGAAACGCATATCTGCCAGAGACAGGAAGTTCTATTAAGCCAAAAAAGTTTAGGTATAGAATTCCTCTCCTCTGCTAAGGAAAAAAAAAGGGGGGTAGCCCTATACATAAATGAGAAATTGAAACCTGTACCAGCCTTTAAAGATGAGGACGGTAGAATGGTAGGAGCAAAAATTTGGCTGGATAATCAGGCAATCCTAATTTGCAACATATATGCACCAAATGGTACAAAAACGACCTTCCTAAAAAATTTAAGAAAGAAAATAGACGAGCAAGAATTCGATGATTTAATAATTTTGGGGGACTTCAATGGAATAATTAATCCAGAAATAGACAAAAAAGGGAATCCAACAAACAAACAAAGGAATAAACTAACAGGTAAATTACCAGTAAAATTTATAAAGGCACTTCAAGATTGGGACTTATATGATGAATGGAAATGTCATCACGATAGAGAGAGGGATTACACTTATTTTTCAAATAGACATTCTACATGGACGAGAATTGATATGGCCTGGATGACTCCCCCACTGATCCCCAAAGTAGAAAAAATTAAAATCGCCCCCCGATACATTTCAGATCATGGCCCAATAGAATTTACAATCAACAGGACCCAGAAGAAATTTAATTGGAGATTAAATGAAAATCTTATTAAAACAGAAGAAGACATCAATAAAAATAAAAAAATTCTCAAAGAATATTTCGAAATAAACAATACAACAGATGTCCCCACACAAGTGATTTGGGATGCGAGTAAAGCATACATGCGGGGACATTTTATCCAACAAAGTATTCTGAAAAACAAAATAAAAAGGGAGAAAAGGACTAAGTTATTAGAAGAAATTAACATAAACGAGAAAAAATTGAAACGGGAACCAACAAATGGGAAATTAATACAAGATTTGGAATTATTAAGAAATCAAATGATCTCAATAGATTTAGAAGAAACAGCCAAAAAATTGAAATTTCTTAAACAGAAACATTTTCAAAATGCCAACAAGCCGGGAAAATGGCTGGCCTGGAAAATTAAAAAGAAAAAACAGGGAAATACTATATTGGAAATAAACTCAGACGGAAATAGATTTACAACAGAACAGGAGATAGCGGCCCAATTTAACAAATTCTATAGTAAATTATACTCGAAAGACCATATTAGGAAAGATAAAATAGGGGAATTTCTCAGTAAACAAAAAATAGCTAAAATATCGGAGAAACAAAGGGAACTATTAAATAAAGAAATATCGGAGAAGGAGATCCTAAAAGCAATAAATAGTATGGAGAATAACAAAGCCCCCGGCCCGGATGGATTAAACGCGCTCTATTATAAGACATTTGCGGAAGAAATGATTCCATTTTTAAAGGAAATTATGAATGACGTCTTAAACAATAAAGAACTGCCAAATTCTTGGCGCTATGCAACGATCACGGTAATCCCAAAAGAGGGACAAGATTTAAAGAATGTGAAAAATTATAGACCCATCTCCCTGCTAAATTCGGACTATAAAATATTCACAAGTATACTTGCAGATAGACTTAAGACATTTTTGATGGAATGGATAGGAGAGGAGCAAACGGGATTCTTGCCTCAAAGGCAAATGAGGGATAATGTGAGGGAAATTATAAATATAATTGAGCACTATGAATGCACAAAAAAGGAAGAATTGGCTCTATTAACAATTGACATGGAAAAAGCATTCGACAATTTGAATTGGGATTTTTTCAAACTACTGATAAAAGAATTGGATATGGGATACAAATTTTCCAATGCGATTAACCAAATTTACGATAAACAAGAAGCTAAAATAAAAATAAATACATCAGAATCCAAAAACTTCATGATTCAGAAAGGGACTAGGCAGGGTTGTCCCCTATCCCCTCTCCTATTTATTTTCTCAATAGAAATCTTATTAAATGTAATTAGAAAGGATCACCAATTAAAAGGTACTAATATTAGGAAGTGCAATTACAAAATTAGAGCATTCGCCGATGATTTGATCTGTATAATAGAGGACCCAATTAGAACAATAAAACTATGGCTAGCAAAATTTAAAGAATTTGAAGAAATCTCAGGACTAAAAATAAACTTAGAGAAAACCATGATACTAACTAAAAACTTAACGAACTCTAGACAGAAGAGACTAACAGAGATAACGGGAATCCAAATTAGAAAAAAGATTAGATATCTGGGCATAACTATAACAGCTAAAAATTCTCAACTTTTGGAGAATAATTACGACACCAAATGGAAAGAAATTAAAAAGGATCTAGAAAAATGGAAACATCTCAAACTTTCGCTATTAGGGAGAATATCAGCTATAAAAATGTCCATACTCCCAAAAATGATCTTCCTTTTCCAAAATATCCCAATTATAAGAAGTACCCAAAGATTCAAAAATTGGAATAAAGACCTGAGTAAATTTATTTGGGGGGGAAAGAAACCTAGAATTAAAAGAACACACTTGACAGATGAGAAAAAAAGAGGGGGTTTAGGTTTACCTAACCTCCAGCTCTATCACGATGCATGTGGGCTAACCTGGATCAAAGATTGGACAACACTCAAAAAAACCAAAATTTTGACATTAGAAGGGGCAGATTTGCGATCAGGGTGGCATGCATACCTTTGGTATGACAAAAAATCAATAGAAAAAAACTTTGGGAACCATTTTATTCGGTCTTCACTAATAAAAATCTGGGACAAATACAAAAGGAGATTTCATCTAAAAACACCTTTATGGATATCACCACTAGAAGCCTGTGAAAGAAAAGAATTAGGAAGAGACAATTGGCCAAAATATAAAGATATCCTAATAAGGACGAATAATAACTACCAAATGAAGAGTAAGGAAGATGTAAGCAAGCAGTTCTCAAATATAGGCTGGTTTCAATATATCCAGCTAAAAGAATATTATACCAAAGACAAGAAACTAGGATTTGAGGATCAGGAAGGATATTGGGAAAAGATCATGAAACTAGAAAAAAAGGTGATATCCAAAATCTATAAAAAACTACTAGAATGGGAAACAGAAACGACCTTGATTAAAGAGTGCATGTTGAAATGGGCAAAAAATTTGGGAAAATCAATACAACTGGCAGAATGGGAAAAATGTTGGAATACAAGACTCAAACACACGTACGCAATAGATCTGAAAGAAAATTGGATTAAAATATTTTACAGGTGGTATTGGACACCACAAAAAATGGCCAAATTTAACAAAAATGCTTCAAATAAATGCTGGAAATGTGGAATAGAAGTGGGGACGTTCTACCACTGTTGGTGGACATGTAAAAAAGTGAAAGTCTATTGGAAAGAGGTACATTGGAGAATCCAAAAGATGTTGCAAATTAGGATTGATCTGAATCCAAAATACTTCCTCCTGGGAATGCTAGATATAGATAAAGATAGAAATAAAGAAGTTTTATTTAATCACCTAATAACTGCAGCTAGAATGAATCTAGCCAAATGTTGGAAAGATAAAGAAATCCCTGAGATAAGAGGCTGGATAAGCAAAATTTGGGAGATTATGAATATGGATATATTAACCTTTTGGCTACAAAATGCTAGTGGCAGACCGATGAAACAGACGAATTGGGAATTGGTCAAAACCTACTTGAAGGAAGAAAAATATAATATAATTATTTGATATGCCACAGGAGACAAGACAGATGAAACATTGTAATATGTAAATAAATATGGTTTTTTTTTACTTCAGAGACACTAGATAGAATTGGTTGGGAAAAACCAAATACAGCTCAAGATTACATATTGGATAAGATACTGTGTAAAGATGGAAGTCAAATTTTATTTTTTGTGGGGGTGGGGATCGGGTTGTTGTTGTTATATTTTATTCTTTTTTTTTTTTCTGGGTATACTTTGTCTCTATCTTGTCATCACTTTGTCACTTCTCCAAACTCCTATTCCCCCATGTCATCACTATTTTCTTTAATCTGACACTTGGATCTTACTATATTGTATGTTAAAAACACCAATAAAAATTGCTTAAAAAAAAAAAAAGTTCTGTAAGCCTTGTACCTTGAGCCTTGTTCGAGTTCTTGTTCCTGTTCCTGGCTATTTTGGATTATCATGTCATGTTCCTAAAAGCCGTGCATTTTGAATCTCCTGTTCCAGTTCATGATCCTGTTCTTTGAACTAATTTTGACTACCTCGATTGAAATTTATTCTTGTGTTTGGATTTCTATGGACCCTTGCTTCAAGATTTCTAAGTGCCTCACATCTTGTGGACTATAACCTTGTTTTTAGTGACTTTGAACTTTGATTCGCTAATGCTTAAATATTATCTTCAATAAACAGTTTGTATTACTTATAGCCTGGGGCTCCAGTGTGGTTTTAAGGTGTCTCTGCAGCCTAGGGTTAGAAGGCACGATCATCAAGTTTGCAGATGACATCAAACTGGGAGGGATAGCCAACACTCCAGAAGACAGGAGCAGAATTCAAAACGATCTTGACAGACTAGAGAGATGGGCCGAAACTAACAAAATGAAGTTCAACAGGGACAAATGCAAGATACTTCACTTCGGCAGAAAAAATGGAATGCAAAGATACAGAATGGGGGACGATGCCTGGCTTGACAGCAGTACATGTGAAAAAGATCATGGAGTCCTCGTGGACAACAAGTTAAACATGAGCCAACAATGTGATGCGGCTGCTAAAAAAGCCAATGGGATTTTGGCCTGCATCAATAGGAGTATAGTGTCTAGATCCAGAGAAGTCATGCTCCCTTTCTATTCTGCCTTGGTCAGACCACACCTGGAATCACACTGTGTCCAATTCTGGGCACTGCAATTGAATGGAGATGTTGACAAGCTGGAATGTGTCCAGAGGAGGGCAACTAAAATGATCAAGGGTCTGGAACAAGCCCTATGAGGAGCGGCTTAAAGAACTAGGCATGTTTAGCCTGCAGAAGAGAAGGGCTGAGAGGAGACATGATAGCTATGTATAAATACGTGAGGGGAAGTCATAGGGAGGAGGGAGCAAGCTTGTTTTCTGCTGCCCTGGAGACTAGGACACAGAACAATGGCTTCAAATTACAGGAAAGGAGATTTTACCTGAACATCAGGAAGAACTTCCTCACTGTGAGAAGGGCTGTTCGGCAGTGGAACTCTCTGCCCCGGAGTGCGGTGGAGGCTCCTTGTTTGGAGGCTTTTAAGCAGAGGCTGGATGGCCATCTGTCGGGGGTGCTTTGAATGCGATTCTTGGCAGGGGGTTGGACTGGATGGCCCATGAGGTCTCTCCCAACTCTACTGTTCTATGATTCTATGATAGGGGTGCAACAAAATCCAACATTTTCGCTTATCCAATGTTCTGCCGGCCCGTTTATGTTGGATAAGTGAGACTCTACTGTACATCAAACCGCTGGGAGATGACATCCAGAGTTTTGGAGTGCAGTTCCTCCTATATGCAGATGACACCCAACTCCACAACTGCTTTCCACCTAATGCCAAGGAAGCTGTTCTTACCCTAAACAACAACAAGAACTCCTACTACTACTACTTTATTTGTATTCCGCCCTATCTCCCCAAGGGGACTCAGGGCAGATTCCAACAGACAAAAAACATAGAGGCAAACATTCAATGCCTCACCACAAGTGCAAACATAAATACATTCAAGACCCACCCAATCCCAATGCAACCCAACATCAAGCATTCAGTTATTAAAAGAACCCAAACTTACACAATTACACTGTAAAAGTATGTCTCACCATAAAAACATATAATTATTTCTAACCTCTCTTTGGAGAGGGCATTCCAGAGGTGGGGAGTGATCTCGGAGTAGGCCCTCTCTCCGTTCCCACTAGCCGTACTTGGGACAGGGGTGGGACCGAGAGTAGGGCCTCCTCTGCTGACCACAGTGTCCAAATTGGGCTATAGAGCAGGGGTCCTCAAACTTTTTAAGTGGAGGGCCGGTTCATGGTCCCTCAGATCATCATATTTTTTTTAAATGAACAAATCAATATGCACACTGCACATGTCTTATTTGTAGTGCAACCCACCCCCCCAAAAAACCCCAACAACACTTTATTTATTTATTTATTTACTACATTTATACCCCACCCTCTCTCACTCTGAAGGATACTCAGAGCGGCTTATGAATTGTATGTACATACAATATATTATATTATTAGCATAGCACAATATTAGCATTATATATTACTATATTGTACTGTACCACTATACAGTAATATTATTAATAATATTAAATTTCATATTGTAACGAGGTGTCTGACAGGAATGGAATCCTTTTGATCTTACCAAACACACAGATACCACCAATTAATAAGATGTCTTATGGAGGATGATGTTAATTAATTATTTATTTGATTATCTTTTTCGCTGCCACCAATGGAGGAGACGTCAGGCAGATGGCACTGGTTCTTTTTTAGCTTTCTCTATTTATTTTACTTCAGATGTTGATGTTGCTTAACTTAATATAAGAGTATGACAGAGGCTTAGTTGGAATAAAATCAAAACAAGTTTATTGCGTGTACAGAGCTTGATGGTTTCTTATAACTTGTTAAAGGCACTTAGCTTAATGGTTACAAACAGATATGAGGTGGTCAAACTTTCAAAATATTTCTTCTTCCAAATTACACTAAAACTTGATCCTCCTGGATCCACTGGGATTAACTTCCCTAATCCACAGACTCTATAAATGACCCTAAACAAGTCCCCTAACTTGCTTAGCCTGGCCTAATAGAGGTCTGTTCTTCCTGGTTCCCTTCACCTGAAACCAGACTGTTCCCTGTGATTTAAAATCACAGTCTGTCTAAAATAATTCTCTTTATTTTAGATCTAACTCAAATTCTTCTTTTTGAGCCACGCTGATCCTCTACACAAGAATCAGTTCCTTCACTGTGACTTGAAATCACCTGACTGCTGGGTTTTAAAACATTCCCCCTTTTTCTTTCCAAACGGCGGTTGGCTCCGCCCCTGTTGCTATGGTAACCGGCCTTAAGATGGCTACCTTCCCCCATACATCATCCACTCTAATACTCACCATTTTAAACTTAGCCAAACCTGACTGTTTAAACAAATCAAATAAACATGTCATCATTAAACAAAATAAAATCATACACTTCTTTACACATATATAATATATAATTAATATTATTATATTATACAATATTATTATATTGTTGTATTATTATTATTATTATTATTATTATTATTAGCGGCCCTGAGTCTCCTATTGGGTGAGAAGGGCGGGGTAGAAATACTGTAATAAATAAATAAGTATTGTATTGTATTACATTATAATATTATTATCAATATTATATGTATACACAATATATTATATTATTACCATAGCACAATATTAGTAAATGAAAGAACAATACAATATTAAAAAATAAAAACAATTTAAACAACATACTGTAAACCAGTGATTCCCAAAGTGGGCGCTACCGCCCCCTGGTGGGCGCTGCAGCAATCCAGGGGAGCGGTGATGGCCACAGGTACATATATCTTTCTGTTTAATTGCTATTAAAATTTAAAAAAATTAATTTCCAGGGCACCGAGTAATATTTTTTCTGGAAAGGGGGCGGTAAGTCAAATAAGTTTGGGAACCACTGCTGTAAACCTATCAGGATTTCAATGGGAAGTGTGGACCTGCTTCTGGCCAATGAGTTAGTCAAGTTATGTAGGATTGTTGTTGTTGTGTGCCTTCAAGTCATTTCAGATCTTGGGCAGGCCTAAGTCTAAAACTGAGAGCGGGGGCCAGGTAAATGACCTTGGAGGGCCACATCCAGCCCCTGGGCCTTAGTTTGGGGACCCCTGCTATAGAGGGAGATGTGGTTTTGCAGATAGCCTGGACCCAAACTGTTTAGGGCTTTAAAGGTAAAGATACACTTTGTATCTACTCCGAAGCAGACCAGCAGCCAGTGGAGTTGCCGCAACATGGGAGTGGATCTCTCCCTGTACAGCACTCCAGTTAATAGCCTGGCTGCCAATCTTGGACCAGATGAAGTTTCCGAACCGTCTTTAAAGGCAGCCCCACGTAGAGAGCGTTGAAGTCCAAATGGGATGTGACCAAGGTGTGGACTACCATAGCCAAGTCTTGCGTCTCCAGGTGTGGGCGCAGCTGGCGCACAAGTTTTGATTGTGCAAAGGTTCTCCTGGTCACCGCCAACATGTGGGATTCCAGGGTCAGCGATGAGTCCATGATAACCCCCAGGCAGAGTGTGACCCTGAAGGGGCAAAGATGTCAACCAAGGAAGGCCCACCTTAGACAATGGTCTCTTTTTCAGTGTTTACCATATATATCGCCCTCAATAACCATCCTCTGCTACCATATGAAGGGGCAAAGATGCAAAAATACTCCTCTTAATCCAAAGTCAAAAGCAGGAGGCCCCTTTTCTGTTGAGAGGGTTGAGGAAAGACACCACAAAAAGTTGGATCTTCAAACTGCAAAAGAACTATTTATTGCGTGGTCATAGCAATGTGACAAAAACATACATACATGCAATCAAAGGATTTGTCCCATTTTCAAAATGGCTGCAAGAGTTTTTATCACCTCCACAGAAATTAGTAAGCATATCCTTATTGGCTTACAAAGATCATTTACCCCATTCGTCTAATGTTGGCTACGTCACAAGCATCTTAACCACCATGCAATCCCATTGGTTTTCTATGCTTTAACAACATGTGATTCTTTAGACAATGATGCTTTCATGTTATTGACCCTGACTTGTTGCAAGTATAGGTTCAAAACCCTATGAGAATTCTGGGGAGTAGTGGGTAAGGTTCTGACTTGATGTATTGTTATTATTTGAAAGTAACTTCTTTTCTTCTTGCAACTCAAGTCAATCAAAACACATGGGACTTGTAGTCATTAGAAGTATCTTTGAAAATTCTCTTTTTAAACCCACGTGTCCCCCCCATAAGGAAAAGTTAGTGTGTGGCCTACCTTGGGTGGTCGGTTTGCGAGCAGCCATTTTGAAAATTCTCTTTTTAAACCCACGTCCCTCTCATTTTGACTCTTTTGACGGTTTCAGGAACATAAATATGGCACAAAATGCTTGATGCATTACAAATGGTTTTTGAATGCTTTCCAAAGAGGTTATCCCTTAAAAACGTTTCTGTGTAACTTTCCTTCTATGAAATTCCTTGGCCTTTCCTTCCTAAAAGGCTTTTGCATAAGTACAGTGTAGTCTCCCTTATCCAACATTCGCTTATCCAACGTTCTGGATTATCCAACACATTTCTGTAGTCAAGGTTTTCAATACATCATGATATTTTGGTGCTAAATTTGTAAATACAGTAATTACAACATAACATTACCGTGGATTAAACTTCTTTTTCTGTCAAATTTGTTGTATAACATGATGTTTTGGTGCTTAATTTGTAAAATTATAACCCAATTTGATGTTTAATAGGCTCCTCCTTAATCTCTCCTTATTATCCAACATATTCGCTTATCCAACGTTATGCCGGCCCGTTTATGTTGGATGAGACTCTACTGTACAGTAATTACTACGTAGCATTACTGCATATTGAACTACTATTTCTGTCAAATTTGTTGTATAACATGTTTTGGTGTTTAATTTGTAAAATCATAACCTAACTTGATGTTTAATAGGCTTCTCCTTAATCTCTCCGTATTATCCAACATATTCGCTTATCCAACGTTCTGCTGGCCCGTTTATGTTGGATAAGTGAGACTCTACTGTACTTTCAAAACTGACTTTTAAAACTTGAACTCGACCCTGAAGTCCTGACTAAACTGCTTTTTCAAACCTAAACTAGGACTCTCTGTCCTCTCTTTAGCTCACAGCTATTCAGTTAACACTCTGACTGACTTTTAAACTTAAACTAGGACACTCGGTCCTTCCTGAGCTCCTAGCTAACCAGCTACCACCAATAACTCAGTTATCACAATATTTAAACTACAGGGAACCAGCTCACTCCTTCACGGTTCCCAACTCAACTTGTATTGGGTTAAGGCCTTGTGACTTGAAGGTTGGGTTGCTGACCTGAAGGCTGCCAGGTTTGAATCCCACCCAGGGAGAGTGCGGATGAGCTCCCTCTATCAGCTCCAGCTCCATGCGGGGACGTGAGAGAAGCCTCCCACAAGGATGGCAAAACATAAAAACATCCAGATGGCCAATTCTCTCACACCAGAAGTGACTTGCAGTTTCTCAAGTTGCTCCTGATACAAAAAAACCCCCCTCTCAACTGACTAGAATGTTCAGGCCTAACTGAACTAACCGACGTTTTAGCTCCGCCCCTCTCTCGTGCCTTAGCAACTGCTTATTTGCATCTGGCCAATCAGGCCGCTTCATGCAAATAGCTGCAATTATAGCTCCTCCCCCTGGCTTCTGTTAGAAAGGAGCCACACAAAATGTCTGCCTAGTTGTTGTTTTTTTACAAAATGGCTGCTCGCAAACCGACCACTCAAGGTAGGCCACACACTAACTTTTCCTTATGACGGGGACGTGGGTTTAAAAAGAGAATTTTCAAAGATACTTCTAATAACTATAAGTCCTATATGTTTTGATTGACCTAATTTGCTAAAGGCTTTTGTGGGGCCTATGTTTGAGAAAGGCCTATGTTTGAGAGAAAATGCTGATGTGTGGGAAAGAGTTGTTCCAGAAAAGAAGTTGCTTTTCAATAATAACAATACATCAGGACTGAACCGGTTAGCCACCACTCCTAGGGTTCCCAGCGGTTTCGAATCTATACTTGCAACTATTTTTCAGGTTGCAACGAATTCTTTTATTGTATTGATGTATGCATTTTTGTTGTTATTGCTAAACTCGCAATAAATAGCTTTTTTGCAGTTTGAAGATCCAACTTTTGTGGTGTCCTTCCTCGCCCTCTCCTCGGAAAAGGGCCTCCTGTTTTTGAATTTGAATTAAGAGGAGTATTTTTACATCTTTGCCCCTTCACTTAGGCTAAACAAATCTGTTACATCTTCCCTTCTGGGCCTGTATTTTTCTACTTACTGGACTCAGATTTATAGGGGCATAATAATAATAATAATAATAAATTACTCGGCTGTCCTTGTGGCTTGAAGTGGGTTACAACATAGTTTAAAACACATAATCATTGTAAACATTTTATAAAATACTGTATTTAATTTGGCAAGAAATACCTTCCTCCCCCTTTTATTTTTTAAGTTTGTTGCTTACCTTTTCACTTCATAATCCCTTAACTTTTCCTGTGGCTGGCTTGTCCTGCAGAGCTTCATTTTGTTAACAATGAAAGGTTATTTATCTGTATTTTTACTCTAAGGTGTGACGCCCAGGTAAGTCTGTATGACCATGTTGTCGACCGCGTTTCTAGGGGATCGGGCCCCTTAAGGAGAGAGCCGATCCGGTCCTGAGAGAACGGACCTTGGCGGAGCCAATAGGAGAATATGAGCCGCAATACAACCGGGAGCCGAAATGAAGAAGGTCCGCCAAAGTTGAAGGAAAATCCGCCAAGGAGTCTTTATTGAGCGATTCAGCTGAAAAGGACACTAGTAGCGATCATTCAGTCTACTAGCGTACCATATAACCAAAATAAAGCCATATTTATACAATGTTTCAGTCTGACAGCCCCTTGAATTTCCCGCCCCGCTTCCCCGCCCATCTGATCGCGGATAGGCTAGAGTGTTGAACGAGGCGGGCTTTCGTTTCCCGCCTTGCTCTGCTGGCCCAATAGGGAGCTGCTTTTTGTCCCCACTCGGGCCAATCAGAGAGGAGAAGGCGGGAGTTATTGAAACAATGAAGTGACTAAGCAGGAAGGATCAGATTAATTCCTGCCCGGCCGGATTCTAAAGGGATTAATGACAGCAATCAGGGGTCCCTGTCATGTACACTGATTTCAGATATGCCTTGGGGTGTCAGAGGTGGAAGTAAGGATGGGTGGAAATGGGCCCAGCAGGGCGCCTTCCTGAGATGTCCTGGAGTTTCCTTAGGATGAGATATGACAATGTTTGCCTTGGGGGCGAATCACCTTTAGGACTCAAGCCTTATATTGTCCATGCAATCTGAATTAGATTGGGTTAAACTGTGGCAGATTATCCTTTTGTTTTGGGGAAGGTAAACCTGGGTCATAGGAGCTGGGGTTCATGTTGGGGTCAAAATATTTCCCATTTGATTTCATGATTTGACAATTATATGAAATAAAATGAAAAATAAAATAAAGTTGGAACATAAACCCAGCTGGGAAAAACACATATTTTCCGGGGATCCCAAAGAGTACAAATACATATAGGCAGATAGATAGATTTCAAGGAAATAAGGGAGAATCCATAAAGGTGGGTTACATTGCATAAAGGGGAATCATGAATGATATAAACAATTGAAAACATTTGATAAGAACGAAGTTCACAACATCTGGGGAACCCAAATATGGAAATTCATAAAAGTGGAGTTTTAGCAGCATGATTTCACAATTCATGAAGTTGTTATCTCTTGCCTCAGAGTGCAGGGATAATCCACAGTAAACTCCAGTAAAAAGTCTCAATCACCTTCTACTATAAATATATGGAATATAGAACATAAAGTCTTGATTTTTGAACTATCTTTTACAAAGTCCTGGGGGGGGGGGTGGTCACCTCGATCACAACCATGATGTACTAGAAATGTTTAAGGAGTTTGGTGATGGGAAGGACTCAAACATATTAAGGCTGGAGAGCAGAGTTGCAACATCAGTTCGTAACAAGGATTTTTTTGAAGGTTCATCGAGGGATGACTGTGAAATGGACCATCTGCCCATCTTGGCTTCTCACCCTGTGACTCACTGGTGAAATACAGTAGAGTCTCACTTATCCAACGCTCGCTTATCCAACGTTCTGGATTATCCAACACATTTTTGTAGTCGACGTTTCAATAAATCGTGATATTTTGGTGCTAAATTCATAAATACAGCAATTACTACGTAGCATTATTTCGTATTGAACTACTTTTTATGTCAAATTTGTTATATAACATGATGTTTTGGTGCTTAATTTGTAAAATCATAATGTAATTTTATGTTTAATAGGCTTTTCCTTAATCCCTCATTATCCAACATATTCACTTATCCAACATTCTGCCAGTCCGTTTATGTTGGATAAGTGAGACTCTACTGTATATTGAACTATAACACTATACTGTAATATTATATGTAATATATAACAAAGAATTAACATTATTATATGGTATTATTATTAGTATTATATTGTATAACATAATATTATTATCAATATTATATGTATATACATTATATTATATTATTTAAAATGATATAAAATATTATATTATAAAACAGGGCGGGGGCCAGGTAAATGACCTTGGAGGGACGCATCCGGCCCCCGGGCCTTAGTTTGGGGACCCCTGCTCTAGTCTAACTACTCAATGAGGACTGGAGAACTGTGGAGTCCAGGATGACATCCAACGTCTTTTCTTTTTTTAAACACTAAACAAACATTATTCATTTGAGTCTATATAGTTATAAAATATCTAAAATACAAGTCTTGTAACCATTTCTATTTTAATTAAAGAGTGCTGATAGGTCAGTTATCTAAAGTCTCTTGAACACAGAGTGTATAAAAAGTACAAAATGTACCTATGTATTATTAATATCATTTTAGTCCACTAATCCTGCTGTGGTCCTCTCCCTTTGGTTCTTTATACAGTAGAGTCTCACTTATCCAACACTCACTTATCCAACGTTCTGGATTATCCAACGCATTTTTGTAGTCAATGTTTTCAATACATCGTGATATTTTGGTGCTAAATTCGTAAATACAGTAATTACAACATAATATTACTGCATATTGAACTACTTTTTCTGTCAAATTTGTTGTTAAACATGATGTTTTGGTGCTTAATTTGTAAAAACATAACCTAATTTGATGTTTAATAGGCCTTTCCTTAATTTCTCCTTATTATCCAACATATTCGCTTATCCAACATTCTGCCGGCCCGTTTACGTTGGATAAGCGAGACTCTACTGTACATGCAGTAAAGGGGTTCCATTCTTCTTGAAGTTTCTGTGTATGTGTATTTGTTTCTTGTAGAGCTGACGTTAATTTATCCATTTCGGCCATTTAAAAAAAAATGGTAATCCAATCTTTTGGCGTTGGTATGTTTGGTGTTTCAGTGTCTATTTGTCTAATAATCCCAGTAGAAAGAGTTCACCCCCATCCATCATAGCAATATCATTACCGGGCTTCTTAACTCTGAAGGAGATGCATCTGCCTATCAGGGTGAGGCAGATCGGCTGCTCTCGTGGTGCAGGGACAATAACTTGGTTCTGAACATCAACAAGACCAAGGAGCTCATAGTGGACTACAGAAAAGAACAGACCAGAAATCCAGTCCTTGGTCACAAATGGGGACCAAGTGGAGCAGGTGGTGGATGGTAAGTCCCTGGGTGTTCTTGTGAAGGAGGATCTGACCTGGGGCAGCATTCATCTGGCAGTGTTGGGGAAAAGGGCCCAGCAGAGATTGTACTCGCTAAGACTTCTGAGGAACCACCAATGGAATGAAAAACTTCTGGTGACTTTCTCCCATTGTGCCATAGAGGAAAAAGTGTCCTAACCTCCTGCATCTGCACATAGTTTGGTAACATAGTTTTGTATTATATGTGGCATTAATCTTGCCATTATTTAAGACCGCTCTGGGTCCCCTTGGGGGAGAAGAGCGGTATATAAATTAAAATAAATAAATAAATAAATAAATAGCACAGCGGCAGATAGGAAGGCACTCCAAAGGGTCACCACTTCTTCAGAGAATCATGGGTTGTCCTCTTTCTCCTCTCTTCAGAAGGATCGTATAAGTCCCGTAGCCTTAAGAAAGCTCAGCGCATTCTTGGAGATCCATCTCACCCGGCATATTCTTTATCTGAATTATTACCATCTTGAGGATGATACAAGGCGACAAAGATAAGGACAAACAGACTGAGTCACAGTTTTTATCCTAGAGCTGTAACTATATTGAACTCCATGGTTTCGCACTGATGTGGCACTGGGGGCTGTGCGGTGGTGGTTCCCATTCTTCTAGACTTATTCGGCCTATATTTTTTGCCCACTGAATGATGGGTTCTTTTTTTGTCCATCAATTGTAAAATCTTTCAGAAGAAATTGATCGTTTCTGAATTTGCCTATTTTTTTTTCTCTGTAGTAGTTGGTTCCATTGATTCTCCAGATTACACCACCATTTTATGACCCTGTTCTTTGTTTTTATTCTTATTTCTTTCTCACCTCGAGTTTTAACTTAGTGTTCATGTGACCCACCCTTGTTTTTATTGTTCTTCTGATTTTGCGTTGTAATGTATATTATCATTTATTGTATTGTTCAATGTGTTATGATTTCTTGTTCTTTTTATATTCTGTTATATTGTATTGTTCTGGGCATAGCCCCATGTAAGACACCCCGAGTCCCCGTTGGGGAGATGGTGGCGGGGGTATAAATAAAGTTTATTATTCTTATTATTCTTATTATTATTCTTGTAGACTCCTTTCTGGAGTGGGAGATACCGGCACTGGTTGGTGTTAATGGGCAACATGATGGACTGGCCCAAAACATTCCCCAGAACTGTCAAACCAGTGGAGGAAGTTGCAGCAACTACTTTAAAACACATCATTATCCCCCACTCAGGACTACCTGCATTTGAAGCAGAACTCCATGGAAATTTTAGTTTTGGTCATTATGGTGTGGCAATAGAGTCACTGTGAGATTTTTTCTGCTATCTCTATCCTCTGTAGAAAGATTTAATTTATCTTCTTGTTCTTGAGCCAACAGGATGTGAGAGGAAATCTACCCCTAAGAAGCAAAATTCACTCTTGCAAAAGTTGTCATGTGAAAGGCCTCATTTTCATCGCAACCCAAAATTTTCAAAATCCAGTACTGATAGGGATAAAACATGAGGAGAAATCTTCTAAATAGGGACAAAGGCAGCAAGGAAAAGTTACTTTTACTGTACTATCAAAACTAAACAAAAACTGACTGGAATTACACTTAAAATATACCTGTTCTGACCCATATACAAATTGAACTTAAGAATAAACCTACCAAACCTTTCTTGTTTGTAACGCGGGGAGAGCCTCAGTTTGAGTTCTTTCACATAAATGGAGATGTTGAGTCTAAGCAAAGCTCTTTCCACACTCTAAGCACCTCCCAATAGATTTAAAATTCCCAGTTGAAAACCATCCTGTCTCAATGTTTGCATATTTGTATATTTTAAGTTGAATGCTCCACTCTCAGTAAAGCTCTTTTCACATTCCAGGCATTTACAGTTTCTTCCTAGTGTGAGTTCTATTATGTTTGTATAGATCTCCAGTGTGAGTGAACCTCTTTCACTCACAGGGTTTTTCCCCAGTGTGAATTCTCTGATGTAAACGGAGATGTTCACTCTGAGCAAAGCTCTTTCCACACTCCAGGCATTGATAGGGTTTCTCACCAGTGTGAGTTCTTTGGTGTGAATACAGTTTTGCATTC
Source organism: Anolis carolinensis (assembly GCF_035594765.1). Classification (NCBI taxonomy): domain Eukaryota; kingdom Metazoa; phylum Chordata; class Lepidosauria; order Squamata; family Anolidae; genus Anolis; species Anolis carolinensis. Next base: position 253,748,744 of record NC_085844.1, on the reverse strand, counting down.
TGCGCAAAGCTCTTTCCACACTCCAGGCATTTAAAGGGTTTCTCCCCAGTGTGAGCTCTTTGATGTGAATGTAGTGTTCCACTCCGAGCAAAGTTCTTTCCACAATCTAGGCATTTAAAGGGTTTCTCCCCAGTGTGAGCTCTTTGATGTGAATGTAGTGTTCCACTCCGAGCAAAGTTCTTTCCACAATCTAGGCATTTAAAGGGTTTCTCCCCAGTGTGAGCTCTTTGATGTGAATGTAGATGTTCACTCCGAGGAAAGCTCTTCCCACACTCCCGGCATTTATAGGGTTTCTCTCCAGTGTGAGTTCTTTGATGTCTACGTAGACTTGTACTGTGAGCGAAGCTCTTTCCGCATTCCAGGCATTCATAAGGTTTCTCTCCAGTGTGAGTTCTTTGATGTGAACATAGATATTGACTCCGAGGAAAGCTCTTTCCACACTCCGGGCATTCATAGGGTTTCTCCCCAGTGTGAGTTCTCTGATGTGAACGTAGATGTTCACTCCGAGGAAAGCTCTTTCCACACTCCTGGCATTCATAGGGTTTTTCCCCAGTGTGAGCTCTTTGATGTGAACGTAGTTGTCCACTCTGAGCAAAACTCTTTCCACAATCTAGGCATTTAAAGGGTTTCTCCCCAGTGTGAGCTCTTTGATGTGAACGTAGATTTCCATTCTGAGCAAAGCTCTTTCCACAATCTAGACATTTAAAGGGTTTCTCCCCAGTGTGAGCGCTTTGATGTCTACGTAGATGTCCACTCTCAGCAAAGCTCTTCCCACACTCCTGGCATTTATAGGGTTTCTCTCCAGTGTGAGCTCTTTGATGTGAACGTAGATGTCCACTCTGAGCAAAGCTCTTTTCACAATCTAGGCATTGAAAGGGTTTCTCCCCAGTGTGAGCTCTTTGATGTGAATGTAGTGTTCCACTCTGAGCAAAGCTATTCCCACACTCGTGGCATTTAAAGGGTTTCTCTCCAGTGTGAGTTCTTTGGTGTCTATGTAGATTTGTACTGTGAGTGAAGCTCTTTCCACATTCCTGGCATTCATAAGGTTTCTCCCCAGTGTGAGTTCTCTGATGTGACCGTAGATCTCTACTCTGCGTGAATCTATTTCCACATTCCAGGCATGCATAGGGCTTCTTACCAGTGTGAGTGCTTTCATGTATCTGCAGTTTTTCCTGCTGACTAAAGATCTCCCCACATTCAGTACATTTATATGCTTTCTTCTCCATCTTTCCCTTTCTGAACTATGAGTGAGGTGAAGAGTTCAGCCAGATCAGCATCTCTGGAGCATTTCTTCTTCCTATAGGACTGGTTTTCTTCCTGCACTTTGGAATTCCAAGTTCTTCAATATCCGCTAGATGTTGAATTGTTTCCCATCATGACAAATGTGACTCCATAGACTGCTCCTTTCCCTGGTGAAGAAAAAAGAGATAAAAGATAAGGAATGAAGGACAAGGACCTTCAGTTCTCCCATCATTATCATCATCATCATCATTATCATCATCATGATGTTTATATGTTCCCTGCTTTTGCTCTCAACAAGGAGATTCAAAGCCGGTTACATTAAAAGCATTTTAGTACAATTTAAAATACACACACACACATATATATATATAATTAAACATAATTAATTATCATTGGTATTAATTAAAATTCAATATAAATTCATAAAAACATATTCCAAACTGAAAACTACAGCAGCCCCTGAATTGATCTTTAAAACCTTCTTTAAAAGCCCACCAGAAAGAAAAGGTTTTATTTATATATTTATTTATTTCCTTACAACATTTCTACCCCGCCTTTCTCACCCGAGGGGACTCAAGGTGGCTTACAGAAGTTGGCAAAACTCAATGCCCGAACCACAATCACTAAAATCAAAACAACACACACAAATCAGTTAACAATACCATTAAAACACATAATAAAACACACACACACACACACACACATATATATCAATCCATTCATCCGGAACCTTGTGCGTAAACTTTAATACAGACCATGTCAGGACAGCTTCCTTGGCTTAAGGTGGGAAGGAGTAGTAGAGTTGGGTGTCATCTGCATATAGGTGGCACCGCTCTCCAAAACTTTCCCTTCATAGTAAAGGTAACGGTTTCCCCCTGACGTTAAGTCCAGTCGTGTCCAGCCCTGGGGGTTGGTGCTCATCTCCATTTCAAAGCTGAAGAGCTGGCGTTGTTCATATACACCTCCAAAGTCATGTGGACACTGACATGACTGGGTGGAGCGCCAATGCCTTCCCCACAGAGCGATACCTATTGATCTATTCACATTTGTATGTTTTCGAACTGTTAGGTTAGCAGAAGCTGGGGCTAACAGCGGGCACTCACTCTGCTCCACGGAGTCAAACCTGCGGCCTTTTGTTTAGTAAGTTCAGCAGCTCAGCGGTTTATCCTGTCATGTCACCTCTGCAGGAGTCTCCCACATACCATGCATCTGTGGACAAGTCTCCAGAGGGACCCACAAATGCAGCAGCATCGCCCAGACACAAATCAAGGAACATGAAAGGCACTGCAGACTCACTCGGCCAGAGAAGTCAGCCAGAGCAGAGCACTTGATGAACCCGCCTGGACACAGAATATTATTTGAGAACACAGAAAAGCTCGACCACTCTCACAAAATCTGGCTCCCAGTATTAACAAACTCTAAAATCAGGACAATAAATAAAGAACAACACTCTGAAAACAGAGAAATTCCAGACATGAATCACTTAGGGACAGCTAACACCTCCGAACAAAGGATTCCCCCAGGTAGGAATGAAGGTGGCAAAGCCATTCATGCTAATCAAGGTGATTAGTGACAACATCCACACCTGCCTCCAACAGACGAGTTCTTTCTTTCTCCCACCCGGGACCTTCCACAGAGATATAAACCTCCCTGTCGCACCTCAGCAATGATTCACCTTGCTACAGCACACACACTCCACCACAGCAGGCTTGAGTTTTTCAGTTTATTGGTAAAAAATAGCAAAACTTAATAAAAAGCAGTAAAGAAAGCAATAATCCAATTGCAAGTAAAATCCATAAAACACCGTTCAAAGGCTTCGTAGATATTAGGACAAAGTCCCAAAAATAGCAAAGCAGTTCCCAGGAAAAAGGTAACATGAACGTCAAACAGATTCTAAGCATGAGACGAGACATGAACCGAAAACAAGGCAAGAGTTGATTCTCCAAAAGCGAGGTTGCTCTGACTGAAATCTTTCCCCACTGCATCTCTTTTTAACCCTCCTTGCAAGCCATGAACACATTCCTCTGCACTCTTGTTTCCCCGCGCCTGCCTGCAATTCTCACGCAATCCCTGTCTAACAAGCATTCATCCCCTCGCTACCATCTGGGCTTTGTGGACAATTCTCAGACTCCTGTAAAAGGTCATCCTTATCTCTGCTAAACTCAGAACTTTCCACATTCCCCTGTTCCGTCCGTTTTCCCAAGCCATCAGCACCTCCCGAATCCACCTGCATTTCTGAATCATCAACATTCCCTGGGCCAAACCACTGTTCCACATTTCCTGGAACAAACTGCTGAAACCCAAATCCCCTTTCAAATCCCCCTTCATAATCAGACTGAACCACAACACTCACTTGCGTAATTTTCCAACAGATGGGGGGCCACCACTGAGAAGGCCCTGTCTCTCATCCCCACCAGTTGCACTGGCGAAGGTGGTGGGATCGAGAGCAGAGCCTCCCTCGATGATCTTAACCTACGAGGTGGATAATAGAGGGAGATAATAATAATAATAAGTTTATTTTTATCTTGCCTCCATCTCCCCCGAATATACAAATATACATTTGGACAAGTAAGCTGGGCCGGAACTGTTTAGAGCCTTATAGGCCAAAGCCAGCACTTTGAATTGTGCTCGGTAGCAGACTGGCAGCCACTGGAGCTGGCCAAACAGGGGATGGTATGCTCCCTGCATGTCAGTCCAGTGAGCAATCTGGCTGCTGCCCGTTAGACTAGTTGAAGCTTCCGAGCAGTCTCCAAAGGCAGCCCCACATAGAGTGCGTTGCAGTAGTCTATTCGGGGTCCAACAAGAGCCTGGACCACCGTGGTCCAATGTATGGGCGCAACTGGCACACAAGGTTTGATTGTACAAGTAATATTTATTATTACAGTAAAGTCACTTATCCAACATAAACGGGCCGGCAGAATGTTGGATAAGCGAATATGTTGGATAGTAAGCTTGTGAATATGAAAGCCATGCATGAGTTAGGGCCTTTTACCCTAGCACTCAAGACCTGGCTCTTTACTAGAGCTTTTAATCTATTTTAATTTTTTAATCAATATTTGTATGTATGTATTTTTATCCTTTACAATTTTATCTTGTAAATCGCCTAGAGCATCGTGGATGGAGGGCGATTAATAAGTAATTAAATGATGATGATGAAATGATGATGATGATGAATAAACTATATTTCTGATTGGGTTTTTTTTGTCTGTTGGAGGGAAGTATGAATGCTGCAATTAGGGAAAATGATTAGCATGTAATGGTCGTGCAGCTTTAAAGCCTGGCTGCTTCCTGTCTGAGTGAATTTTTGTTGGGAGGTGTTAGCTGGCCCTGATTGTTTCGTTTGGAATTCCCCTGTTTTCAGTGTGGTGTTCTTTGCGATATTTTATGTGCTTCTACTGTCTGTGGCCCTGAGAAAATAGAGGTTTTGCCAGACTTTGGTGATGGGAATACTTTGTTGGGAGGTGTTAGCTGACCCTGATTGTTTCCTGTGTGGAATTCCCCTGTTTTCAGAGTGTTGTTCTTTATTTAGTGTTGTGAATTTAGAGATTGTATTGTTTTGTTTATTATACCACAGTAATTATTTCATATTACAGTAGAGTCTCACTTATCCAACATTCACTTATCCAATGTTCTGGATTATGCAACGCAGTCTGCCTTTTAGTAGTCAATGTTTTTGTAGTCAGTGTTTTAAATTAATTGTGATATTTTGTGGTAAATTTGTAAATATAGTAATTACTACATAGCATCAGTGCGCATGGAACTATTTTTTCTAATCAACTTTGTTGTATAACATGATGTTTTGGTGTTTAATTTGTATAATGATTACCTAATTTGATGTTTAATCAGGTTTTCCTGAATGCCTTGTAATTATCCAACATATTCACTTATCCAACGTTCTGCCGGCTTGTGACTTGCTGGGTTCAGTGTTCTTTGAATACAGGTGAACTACAATTCCCAGACCCCAAAACCGTGCCAGTATTTACAGTTGGGCATGTTGAGTCTGTGTGGCAAGTTTGGTCGTGATGTGACGTTGGCTACCTTCAGTGGTCTGTGGATATGGGTGAACTACAACTTCCGGATAGGAAATTGAAGCACCTCTAACCTCTGCTACTATACCAAGTAGTCGTGTTGGATCTGTGTGGCAAGTTTGGTCTAGATGTGTTTTTGGTGGGGTGCAGAGGGCTCACGGAACACAGGTGAACTATAACTCGCAGAGACCACCTAAGTCCAACATTATTTCCAGTTGGCGATGTTAAATTTGTGTGGGAGGCTTGGTCCAAATGGGGCCTGAGTACGCGTGAACTATAACTCCTGGATATAAAGGTCAATTATCCCGAAACCCCACCAGTATGTAAATTTGGCCATGCTGGGTCTGGGTGGGAAGTGTTGCACCTCAGAATAGTTCACCTTGCTATAGGCACCCAGTCACACGCAGAAGGAAGTCTTTTGTAGTTTTATTGAGCAAAAGCAAATATAAATCAAAGCAGGCAGTTATAAAGTTTTCAAGATTGCAGTAAAAGAGTCAATAGGAATCCATTAGTCCATAAGCCATAAAAATCCATTAGTCCATAAGCCATAACAATCCAATAATTCCTAAGCCAGAACAGTAGACAATAGATCTCAAAGAACAAAGGCCCAAAGGCTTCAAAGATCCAGGAACAGGAAACTTCTCTTAGGCATGAAGCAGGAACACCCACTCAGATGAAGCGAGAATTTGCTTGACAAAAATCTATCTCAAAACACACACTTTTAAAAGCAACCCAAAAATGCATTTCTCTTTCCTGCGGAGGCCTCTCTCTTTCCTGCGGAGGTTGGGGGGAACTGACCTTGCACTCTGGGAGTTGTCGTTCACCCTGCATCCAGAGGGCACTGAACCTAGCCAACACTGGATCTGGACCAAACTTAGCACACGGACCCAACATGGCCTATGCTGAATACTGGCGGGGTTTGGGGATGTTTGACCCATGATTCTTGGAACTGTAGTTCACTCACATTCTTCTGCAATTTCAAATTGGAACACTCATAAAAAAGCGAATTGCCTGACTAATATTAGCTAACATCCCATATGCCTTTTTCAAATAACCCAGGCACTGCCGGGTCCCCAAGCTGGTATATAATAATAATAATAATAATAATAATAATAATAATAATAATAATACCCCCCCGCAGGTGCCACCTTGACGTGGTGGGGGGGGCTTAACTGCTCCAATGATGACTGAGGGCTGTGCTGGCGGTAGTGTAACTACCGGCAGGTCCAACCAAGCCAGAGAGGCCTCAGCTGAGGAGCAGAACTAAGAGCACCTAACCCATTAGCATTATGGAGAATCAAACCCAAACGAAGTCTATACTGGCTCGGTCGTCGCCCAGGATAAAAAGGACCGCGGTGGATGCTGCTGATTCTGGACATCGATCAACAAGTGGGCTACGGAATCATCAAAACCCAAATGAACAGTCACAGAAGCGGCAGAAATACACAATGCCAGAAAACCGCACAATTATGAAATGCTACTACAAATCTGAACCTCAAAGGCGTGGCTCCCAAAAAAGGATGCATCAACTGTGGAAACAAGAGTACCCTGACTCACAGATAACAGAACCCCGACTGGCTGACCAACGAAGATTCATAATAAGAAACAAAGTGTTCAGTGAAGTTGAACTCGAAGAAATCCAGAAAATTTGCAAAGTAAATTACTATCAGACCACAGCACAGATAGCAACAGAGACTCCAGCAACACTTGGAATGGTGGAACAGATTGAATCAGAAGAAAGTGTGGAGCTTTTGCAAGAATTTGAAGAACCAGCACTTGAAACATCTGCTGAACCACCAGGAACCTTGACAGCAAGACAACAAGAGCTCAAGGATAAGACCATGGCTCATGCTGCAGCAAATGCCATAAGAAAACGGCTCCCAACTCTAAAAACAGTGCCCAAGAGACACCTGGCGCCTCTCATGAAAGATGTGAATGCAGTACTCTCCACTGTCCAAATAACATCAATTGAACAAACAAACCAGTATGCCTACAGTGCAGCAGTGATAGTAACAGAAGAGCTTGGGCTCCTACAACCAAGGCAGCCCCAAAGAAAATCGACTGGAAAACCAAAGTGGAAGATCAGGCTAGAGTTGAAAATCAAGAAACTTAGATCAGATGCAAGTAACCTGAAAAATATGAAAGAGAAGAAACTGAAGAATGACAAAATCAAGCAATACCTGATCCGAAAGTACTGGCTAAACACCAGAAAAATTGAAGAAGTTTTGGAAATCGTGAAAGAACAAATTACAGCAACAGCCAGAAAAATTGAAAGGTATGAAGCCAGAATCATCTAGTACAGACAAAATCAGCTGTTTCAATCAGACCAAAGACGGTTCTACCAGAGTCTGAACCAAAGAACAGACACAGTAACCATAAAGCCAGAGAAAACTGCAACAACGAAGTTCTGGAAAGAACTTTGGGAAAATAATAAAAACTACAACAAAAACGCTGGGTGGATAAAGGAGTTTGAAGGAAAATTCTCACAGAACAAAATGGAACTGATGGAAATAACAACTGAAATGATCAGCAAACGAGTGCAAAAAGTCAAGAACTGGACATCGCCTGGTAGTGATCAACTTCATGGATTTTGGATCAAACATCTGATTAGTTTACATGGAAAAATGGCCCAACAATTCAATGAGATGCTGCAGAAAGGAAGTATCAGTGAATGGCTAACAACTGGAAGAACATACCTGATACAAAAGGATCCAGCAAAAGGAGCAGCACCAGGAAACTACAGGCCAATAACGTGTCTGCCCACTATGTTTAAACTACTGACTGGCATCATAGCTGACAGAATTCAAGACTATCTTGAAGAAAAAAACATCTTGCCAGATGAACAGAAAGGCAACAAACGGAAAAGCAGGGGCACAAAAGACCAGTTAATGATTGACAAAATGATTCTGGAGAACTGTAAGAGCCGAAAAGCTAATCTTCACATGATGTGGATTGACTACAAAAAGGCCTTTGACTCACTCCCACACAGCTGGATCATCAAGTGCCTGGATGCCATCGGGATTTGTAAAAACGTTGGCACTTTCATTGAAAACATGATGGAGCACTGGAAAACTGAACTGTTTGTTGGAAATGAAAGCTATGGACTTGTCAACATCAGAAGAGGAATTTTCCAGGGTGATTCATTGTCCCCTCTGCTTTTCATTATTGCCATGATCCCTCTTGTCAACAATGTTAAAAAAAAAAAATCTAAGAAATCTCACAAAATTTCACATCTGATTACATGGAAGACCTGAAGCTGTATGGGAAAACGGAAACTGAAATCCAGTCTCTGACCAACACTGTCCGAATTTTTAGCACTGATAGCAGCATGGAGTTTGGTTTGGACAAAATGTTCGACAGTGACATTGACGAAGGGAAAAATCATTGAATGTGAGGGCATAAATATGCCCAATGGCCAAACAATAAAGTGTCACCAGCCAGAGGCCTATAAATATCTGGGCATATTACAGCTGGACAACATCAAGCATGAACATGTGAAAACTGTGGTCAGTAAAGAATACACACAAAGGGTCAGAAAAATTCTCAAAAACAAGCTCAATGGAAGCAACACCCTCAAGGCCAAAAACACCTGGGCCATACCTGTAATAAGATATACTGCTGGCATTATAAACTGGACACAGGCGGAACTGGACAATTTGGACAGAAAAACAAGAAAACTCATGACCATTCATCATTCTCTGCACCCTCGCAGTGATGTTGACCGGCTATATCTGACAGAAGATCTAGTGGCAGAGGACTCTTGCAAGTAAAACAAGCAGTCAAAGAAGAAGAACATGCCCTGGCAGAATATGTCAAGCAAAGTGAAGAACCTGCTTTGATTGAAGTCAAAAATCAGAAACTCCTCAAAGCACAGCAGACAAAAAACCAGTACAAGAAAACCGCACTACAAACTAGAGCTGACAGCTGGCACAAGAAAGCATTGCATGGAAAGTTCCTTGATAAAAGTGAAGGAAAAGCTGATAAGGAGAAGACCTGACTATGGCTCACGAATGGGACACTGAAGAAGGAGACAGAAGGCCTGATCCTTGCAGCCCAGGAGCAAGCCATCAGAACCAATGGAATTAATGTGGAACATCAGGTGATGACCCAAAATGCAGATTGTACAAGGAAGCTGACGAAACCATTGATCATATCCTAAGCTGTTGTAAGAAAATCGCAGACTGACTACAAACAGAGGCACAACTTATGCCTCAATTACCACCTGCCAGCAGCAAAGAACTGGTGGGATTACAAACGTGCAAAAGTATTGGAAAATGAGCACGCAAAGATACTGTGGGACTTCTGAATCCAGACTGACAAAGTTCTGGAACACAACACACCAGACATCACAGTTGTGGAAAGGAAAAAGGTTTGGATCATTGATGTCGCCATCCCAGGTGACAGTCGGATGGATGAAAAACAACAGGAAAAATTCAACCGTTATCAGGACCTCAAGATTGAACTTCAAAGACTCTGGCAGAAACCAGTGCAGGTGGTCCCGGTGGTGATGGGCACACTGGGTGCCGTGCCGAAAGAACTCAGCCGGCATTTGGAAACAATAGACATTGGCAAAATTATGATCTGCCAACTGCAAAAGGCCACCCGACTGGGATCTGTGTGCATCATCCAAAAATACATCACAGTCCTAGACACTTGGGAAGTGTTCAACTTGTGATTTTGTGATACGAAATCCAGCATATCTATCTTGTTTGCTATGTCATACAATAATAATAATACAATCATTTTATTTTCGTATGCCGCTTCCATCTCCCCATCGGGGACTCGGAGTGCCTCACACGAGGGCAAGCCCAATACAATCATATAATATCCTAAAATCAACAGCGGAGACATCAAGGAATGCATTTAAAAGTGAATGTTTGTATGTATGCGAAGCCCACCTGCTCCAAGGTGAGCGGAACCACCTCAACTGCGCTCTCCGGCCAATGGAGACTCCACCCCAGACACCAGAAGAGCCGCAAGGCCAAGAACAAGCCACGCGAGTCAAGGGAAAGGCCCACCCAGAGGAAAGGCTACATTGGCCAACAAACAAACAAACAAACAGAAGGGCGTTGCAGTTTCACTCAGTTTCACATGTACCTGCATTCATTCCACAGATACTTAAACTCCTCTTGCCTAGATTCCAGCAGACCTCACAACCTCTGAGGATGCCTGCCACAGATGGGGGTGAAACGTCAGGAGAGAATGCTCCAGGGACGTGGCCAGGCAGCCTGGAAAATTCGCAGCAATCCAGGACTCGGCTGGAAGGTGTCCCAGAAGGGCCAGTTCCTCCGACTGTATCCCTTGGAGCAGGGGTCCCCAAACTTTTTACACAGGGGGGCAGTTCACGGTCCCTCAGATCATTGGAGGGCTGGACCATAGTTGAGAAAAAAAAACTATAAACAAATTCCTATGCACAATGCACATCTCTTATTTTGAAGTAAAAACACCCAAACGGGAACAAATACAGCCTCAATGTTAATAACCACAATAATAATAATAATAATAATAATAATAATAACCATAATAATAATGGTTGGAAGAGACCCCTTGTGCCATTTAGTCCAGCCCCCTTCTGCCTGTTTGCACCAAAAGCACAAGCAAAGCACCCCTGACAGATGTCCACCCAGCCTCAATGTTGTTAATAATAATAATAATAATAATAATAATAATAATAATAATAATACATCACACTGCCCTAAATGCTTGGGAACTTGTGATTTTATGATATGAAATCCAGCATATTTACAGTAGAGTCTCACTTATCCAAGCCTCGCTTATCCAAGCCTCTGGATAATCCAAGCCATTTTTGTAGTCAACGTTTCCAATATATCGTGATATTTTGGTGCTAAATTCGTAAATGCAGTAATTACTACATAACATTACTGAGTATTGATCTACTTTTTCTGCCAAACTTGTTGTATAACATGAAGTTTTGGTGCTTAATTTGTAAAATCATAACCTAATTTGATGTTTAATAGGCTTTTCCTTGATCAGTCCTTATAATCCAAGATATTCGCTTATCCAAGCTTCTGCCAGCCCGTTTAGCTTGGATAAGTGAGACTCTATTGTATCTCGTTTGCTGTGTTATACTGTGTCTTTGTGTCAATAATAATAATAATAATAATAATAATAATAATAATAATGAGGATTGGAAAAGACCCCTTGGGCCATTTAGTCCAGCCCCCTTCTGCCTGTTTGCACCAAAAGCACTAGCAAAGCACCCCTGACAGATGTCCACCCAGCCTCAATGTTGTTAATAACCATAATAATAATAATAATAATGATAATGGTTGGAAGAGACCTCTTGCGCCATTTAGTCCAGCCCCCTTCTGCCTGTTTGCACCAAAAGCACAAGCAAAGCACCCCTGACAGATGTCCACCCAGCCTCAATGTTCTTAATAACCATAATAATAATAATAATAATAATAATAATAATAATAATAATAATAATGATGATGGTTGGAAGAGACCCCTTGGGCCATTTAGTCCAGCCCCCTTCTGCCTGTTTGCACCAAAAGCACAAGCAAAGCACCCCGGACAGATGTCCACCCAGCCTCAATGTTCTTAATAACCATAATAATAATAATAATAATAATAATAATAATAATGATGATGGTTGGAAGAGACCCCTTGGGCCATTTAGTCCAGCCCCCTTCTGCCTGTTTGCACCAAAAGCACAAGCAAAGCACCCCGGACAGATGTCCACCCAGCCTCAATGTTCTTAATAACCATAATAATAATAATAATAATAATAATAATAATAATAATAATAATAATAATGATGATGGTTGGAAGAGACCCCTTGGGCCATTTAGTCCAGCCCCCTTCTGCCTGTTTGCACCAAAAGCACAAGCAAAGCACCCCGGACAGATGTCCACCCAGCCTCAATGTTCTTAATAACCATAATAATAATAATAATAATAATAATAATAATAATAATAATAATAATAATAATGATGATGGTTGGAAGAGACCCCTTGGGCCATTTAGTCCAGCCCCCTTCTGCCTGTTTGCACCAAAAGCACAAGCAAAGCACCCCGGACAGATGTCCACCCAGCCTCAATGTTCTTAATAACCATAATAATAATAATAATAATAATAATAATAATAATAATAATAATAATGATGATGGTTGGAAGAGACCCCTTGGGCCATTTAGTCCAGCCCCCTTCTGCCTGTTTGCACCAAAAGCACAAGCAAAGCACCCCGGACAGATGTCCACCCAGCCTCAATGTTCTTAATAACCATAATAATAATAATAATAATAATAATAATAATAATGATGATGGTTGGAAGAGACCTCTTGCGCCATTTAGTCCAGCCCCCTTCTGCCTGTTTGCACCAAAAGCACAAGCAAAGCACCCCGGACAGATGTCCACCCAGCCTCAATGTTCTTAATAACCATAATAATAATAATAATAATAATAATAATAATAATAATAATGATGGTTGGAAGAGACCCCTTGGGCCATTTAGTCCAGCCCCCTTCTGCCTGTTTGCACCAAAACCACTAGCAAAGCACCCCTGACAGATGTCCACCCAGCCTCAATGTTGTTAATAACCATAATAATAATAATAATTATGATGATGATGGTTGGAAGAGACCCCTTGGGCCATTTAGTCCAGCCCCCTTCTGCCTGTTTGCACCAAAAGCACAAGCAAAGCACCCCTGACAGATGTCCACCCAGCCTCAATGTTGTTAATAACCATAATAATAATAATAATAATAATAATAATAATAATAATAATAATAAATAATGATGGTTGGAAGAGACCCCTTGGGCCATTTAGTCCAGCCCCCTTCTGCCTGTTTGCACCAAAACCACTAGCAAAGCACCCCTGACAGATGTCCACCCAGCCTCAATGTTGTTAATAATAATAATAATAATAATACATCACACTGCCCTAAATGCTTGGGAACTTGTGATTTTATGATACGAAATCCAGCACATTTATCTCATTTGCTGTGTTATACTGTCTTTGTGTCAATAATAATACTAATAATAATGAGGATTGGAAGAGACCTCTTGCGCCGTTTAGTCCAGCCCCATTCTGCCTGTTTGCACCAAAAGCACTAGCAAAGCACCCCTGACAGATGTCCACCCAGCCTCAATGTTCTTAATAACCATAATAATAACCATAATAATAACCATAATAATAATAATAATAATGAGGATTGGAAGAGAGCCCTTGGGCCATTTAGCCCAGCCCCCTTCTGCCTGTTTGCACCAAAAGCACTAGCAAAGCATCCCCCTTGATAATGATTAATTAAATACTAATTCATTCAAATACTGTTATAAACAAGAAAATCTCTGGAAGGCAGGCCCCGGGCGAGGGAGGGGCCGGGTAAATGGCTTCGCTGGGCCGCATGTGGCCCCCGGGCCTTAGTTTGGGGACCCCTGCCTCGGAGGGAGGGAGGGAGGGAGGGGGCGGAGGGGCCGGGCTGCCTGGAAGTGACCACGGGGGGGGTGTGTGTGTGTGAGTGTGCCCCCCCTTCCCTGCTGGGATCCCATGGAAAGCCCTCCCCTCCGTCCTTTCCTTCCTTCCTTCCTTCCTTCGTCTGCTCCTTACCTCCTCCTCCTCCTTCCCTTCCTTCCTTCCTTCCTTCCTCTTTCCTCTCCCACTGTAACTCGGTTTCCCTCCCGGAAGTGAGGGGAGGGGGAGGGGGCAGCGTTGGCCCCTCCCCCAAAGAGACTCCCCCAGACCCAAAGCCCCCCCCTCTTTCCTTCCTCCCCCGCCTCCCTCCCGGCATCCCATCATAACTCCCCCCCCCCTTTTCCAGGCAAAGGCTGCGGCGCCTCTTCATGCCATGGGGGGGGGGGCTTCAAGGGGGGGCCTCCCTCCCCCCCCCCCGGAGCCCGAGCCCGGCCCGGCTTCCTTCAGGGAGGGGGAGGGGGGCCAAGGGGAAGCCTTGGAAACAGAGTCTCCAGGTCAAAGGAATCCCCGACAGACACCCGCCTCCCCCCCAGCGAAGGGGCCAAGCCCCCCCCCCCCGGCCTGGCTTCTATGGGAGACCCCATAACCTATGGCATCAGCTATGGGAGTGTCCTTGCACCCAGTCTCTGGGCAAATGTGCATCTCCATAGACATGTGGAGAGAGAGAGACACAACACCTTTGGAAAACCACTAGCCGAGAAAAGGCGTGATCTTGTTAGAAGTCAGCTCTTTGAACATGGGATCTTCACGAGCGTTCGTGAAGATGGCACGCAGGTCACTCAGCTGTTAGACTGAAGAACCATGTCTTTACACTGCCAAGAACAAAGACATGCCACTACCAAAATATAGTCTTTTCTTCGCAGTTGTAATTTCCCAAAACATAGACACGCCGGGTTGTTGTGCATTTTCCGGGCTGTATGGCTACGTTCCAGAAGCATTCTCTCCTGACGTTTCGCCCACATCTATGGCAGGCATCCTCTGAGGTTGTCAAGTATGAGGATGCCTGCCATAGATATGGGTGAAATGTCAGGAGAGAATGCTTCTGGAACACGGCCAGACAGCCCGGAAAACGCACCACAACCCAGTGATTCCGGCCACGAAAGCCTTCGATGTACACTCCCTTGAAACCTCTTAAAATACGCAATCCGAGATAAAAACAAAGTCTTTTTTGAAAAACAACATAGCTTATTTACTCATAAAACAACTTGCATTAATTCACCATGCAGCAGAGGTTCTCCACCTTCCTAATGCCGCATGTGGTGGTGATCCCCAACCATAACATTATTTTCATTGCTAATTGTAATTTGGCTCCTGTTATGAATCATAATGTAAATATCCAATGTGCAGGATGTATTTTCATTCACTGGACCACATCTGGCACAAATACCCGATACACCCACATTTGATTACTGGTGGGGTTGGGGAGGGAGTGATTTTGTCTTTTGGGAGT
Source organism: Anolis carolinensis (assembly GCF_035594765.1). NCBI lineage: Eukaryota > Metazoa > Chordata > Lepidosauria > Squamata > Anolidae > Anolis > Anolis carolinensis. The sequence continues at coordinate 253,733,588 of NC_085844.1, read as the reverse complement.
TGTAGTTGCTGGGATGTATAGTTCACCTACAATCAAAGAGCACTCTGAACCCAGCCCACAATGGATCTGCATCAAACTTGGCACACTCACTATATGGCCAACACTGAATACTGGCAAGGTGTGTGTGTGTGTGCGTGGGGGGGGGGGGGGGCTGTTTTTGTATTCTGGGATTTGTGGTTCACCAGCACTCGGAGAGCACTTTGTACCAAACTGCCGATGGAACTAGTAAACTTGCCACACATACCCAACAAGCCAAACTTTGAATACTGATTGGCTTTGGAGGGGACTGAACACACAGGTTGGGAATTATAGTTCACCCACACTGACAGAGCATTGTGCACCCAACTGATGGATCTGGACCAAACTGGGCACACAGACCCAGGGTGGCCAGCTGTGAATACAGGTGGGGTTTGGGGGTGATTGACTTTGGCATATGGGAGTTGTAGTTCACCCGCCTGTTTCCAAAAAGGAAGATCTTCAGCCTTCTCTGCCAAAGGGGTTCCTAACACCATCAGAAATATGTGTTTTTTGATGGTCTTTGGAGACCCCTCTGACACCCCCCTTGCGACCCCCCCCCCCCCAGGGGTCCCGACCCCCAGGTTGAGAAACACTGCCATGCAGGGACATTTCTTATTGAAGTTCAGTTATAGATAAACTAGCTGTGCCCGGCCACGTGTTGCTGTGGCGTACGGGAATTCTTTGTTAGGTAGGTGGAATAACAGTGAATAGCTTTGTAGCCTGAAAGCCTGGCCATTTTCTTATGTGAATCCTTGTTTGGTGAGGTGGAATAGAAAGGAATAGAATTGCTGCTTGGAAGGTTACGTAGTTGCCTTTTAGGGGAATGTTTTTTGGGGGTGGTAGAATTGTAATGAATAGCCTCGGTGGTTCAAAGCCTGGGTGCTCGCTACCTAGGGGAAATCTTTGGTTGGTCAGCTTCAGAGTGCCCGGCCACGTGTTGCTGTAGTATCACTGTTTCAAAGCCTGGTCGCCTTTTACGAAGGTTAATCTTTTATTGGTGTGGTTGAATTGCACTGAATATCCTTGAAGCTTCAATGTCTGGCTGTATTTATTATTTTGTATTTTATATATATACTAGCTGTGCCCGGCCACGCGTTGCTGTGGCGTTGTCTGGTGGTGTTGGTGAGAAATTTGAGTTAGTGGTGGTATTGAACTTCTGTTGTATGGTTGTCTTTATGTTTAGTATGTATTTGGTTGTTTGTGTATTGTGAAAGTGGTGAGAGTAGAGGGGGTCTTTGTCGCTGTGTAGTATTGTATAGTATGCATACGTTGTCCAAGTGTTGTGAATGGTTAGATTGTGTCTTGGTGCATAGTAGAAAGGGTTGGGGAGGATGGCTGTTCGGGGTGTCTCCAAATTATTGGATTGTATAGTTCTATGATGATGATTATTATTGTTATCATCATGATTATTATCTTTATCATCATCATTATTATTATATAGTGGGTGGATGGCCATCTGTTAGGAGTGTTTGGATTGTGTGGTCTCACATGGTAGAAGGAGGTTGTACTAGATGATTCTTAGGGCTGTCTGCAAACATAAGGATTCCGTGATATTGTTATTAGTATTATTATTATCAAGAGGCTGTATGGCCATCTGTTGGGAATGTTTGGATTGTGTTCTCCATGGCAGGAAGGGGTTGGACTGGATGGCCTTTAGGGGTCTCCCCTATCTCTGTGACTGTAGGATTCTATTATTATTTTTATTGTGGAGATTGTGGAGATATTGGCTGGCCATCTGTCAGGAGTTTGTCGAAGAGATAAGCAAACACTATAAAGGTTCAAAACATAAAAAGAGATGTGACATGTAAGGGCCAGAGAAATAGTCAGGCCTCTCTGAGTATAGAGCTATCTTCTTTCTATGTGAAAACGATAAGCAAATACTATAAAGATTCAAAACATAAAATGCACTATGTTATTTAGAGCATCATGTACAAACATTATTACCTGAGAGTTAACAACAATAATGAAAATACTGTAATAAGTACAGTCAACTGTTGTAATTCACAGTAGTATCTTCCAGACTGTCATGTTTAAAGGAAACTGTAAGGGTTGCCAAATCCAATTGGAGTCTTCAGAAACTGTTTAAATAGTGGAGACTACTTGATATGTTTTGACTTTAGTCCACATTTAAGCCTTGATAATTACAGTTTCCTTTAAACATGACAGTCTGGAAGATACTACTGTGAATTACAACAGTTGACTGTACTTATTATTTTCATTTTTTTTTTCAACCTGCTGAAACACAGTCTTGTTAATTCCATCTCCCTGCAGTGTCCAAAGACCCCCCTGCATCCTGGGCACTTGGCTTTGGAGTGTTCCCTGAAATCCCCGTGGAAGCAAAGGACTCAGAGGTTGCAGCCGGTCACACCAAGACTGATACGGGATGAGGCCCTGGGAAAAGGGAAGCGTGCTCTGTTTCCTGGCTCCTCTCCTCCCTCCCTCCCTCCCTCGTTCCAGGAAAGAAGAAGGGGCCAGTGGGGCAGCGAAGGGGACGCAGGAGGGTCCAGCCCTGGGCCCTTTAACCACTTTATCCATGACGTGCCTGATGGGAGAGAACGCTTGCTTATCCAAGGAAGACAACCTGGAGGTCTCCCAATATGAGCAGAGGAATGGCAGGTTGGCTTCTGCTTCCTTTCCATGCCTTGTCTTTGCCCAGAATCAGAAGATCTGGAAATGGCTCTTTTCTCCAACCCCACCCGTATTCCAATTTGGGCCTATTGGGTATTTGTGCCAGATTTGGTCCAGGGAATGAAAATACATCCTGCATCGCAGATGTTGACATGACGATTCAAAACGGGGGCAAAATGACAGTTGATGTTATGGTTGGGGGTCACCACCACATGAGGAACTGTATTAAGGGGTCCCGGCATGAGGAAGGTTGAGAACCATTGATATAGACAATAGAGTCTCATTGATCCAACACAAATGTGCCAGCAGAACGTTGGATAAGCAAAAATGTTGGATAATAAGGAGGGATCAAGGAAAAGCCTATTAAACGAAAATTACGTTATGATTTCGCAAATTAAGCACCAAAACATCATGTCTAACAAATTGACAGAAAAAAGCAGTTCAATGCACAGTAACGTTATGCAGTAATTTACGAATTTAGCACCAAAACATGGCAATGTATTGAAAACATTGCCTACAAAAAACATTGAGGTACTAAAAATTGACTATAAATAAAGACAGAATTGCTGCTAGAGAAACAGGTGTGGATCCGGGCGGGAGGCAGACTGCGTTGGATAATACAGAACGTTGGATGGGCAAAGGTTGGATAAGCGAGACTCTGCTGTACATTAAAACAACCTCTCCAAACAGGTCAACCACTAAAAGCATGACAATCACGTACTCCAATAGCACAGTCCAGGCCGTTCATTGCCCCATTCCTCCTTCACGTACTTCACAAACGCTTGCTCCCACATCCACCTGGTTGTCTTTTTCCTCAAGGTCAGGAGGGAGGGGGCTGGTCTGACGTCACGAGGGAGGGGGTTCCACAACTGAGGGGCCACCACCGAGAAGGCCCCGTCTCGCCCCCGCCAGCCGCACCTGCGAAGGACGTGGGACCAAGAGCAGGGCCTTCCCAAACAGTCTCAGTCTCCGAGGTGGTTCAAAGAGGGAGACGCATTCGGAGACGTAAGCCGGTCCGGAACTGCTTAGGGCTTCCTAGACTAAACCCAACACTTGTGCTTGGTAGCAGACTGGCAGCCAGTGGAGCCAACACCACAGGAAGGTTGTATGCTCCCTGTGCACCCCTCTGAGGAGCCGCCAGGCTGCCGCCCGTTGGACCCACTGAAGCTTCCAAACAGTCTTCAAAAGCAACCCCATGTACAGCGCATGGCAGTAATCTATTCTCGATGCAACAAGAGCGTAGACCACCATGGCCAAGTCTGACTTCCCAAGGTATGGGTGCAACTGGTGCACAAGTTTTAATTGTGCAAAAGCTCCCCTGGCCACCACCCAAACCTGGAGTTCCAGGCTCAGCAATGAGTCCAGGGGAACTCCCAAGCTGCGAACCTTCACGGGGAGTGTGACCCTGTCCAAGGCAAGCTGAAGCCCTATGCCCTGTTCGGCCTTGCGACTGACCAGGAGGACCTCTGTCTTGCCTGGATTCCACTTCAATTTGTTCGCCCTCATCCAGACTGTCACAGCCGCCAAGCACCGGTTCAGGACCCGAACAGCCTCCTTAGAAGCCGGTGGAAAGGAGTGAGAGAGTTGGACATCATCCGCATACAGATGACATCGGACTCCAAAACTCTGGACGATCTCTCCCAACGGCTTCATGTAGATGTTAAACAACATGGGGGACAGTATGGAATTCACTATGTCAGTAGCCTTTATTTCGGTCAACAAACCATTGGCTAGGATCAAGTTACAGTGCAATGATGGAATACAACATTTGAGTAATTTATGACATTGCATTTGGCTTATGCTTAATAACAAGTATCTCCAATCTCTATTGGTTATTTGGCTATCTTTATAATCTGAAACAAAAACTGATTACAGATTAGTAAACTGTCCCCTAGATACTCTTCGTTATACTCTCAACACAGATTTTTCATGAAGCCCTTACGGCTTTTTGCCGCTGAAAAGAGGAATTTGGCTACCTGCTCCGTTACCCTTTTATCAAGATCGGACAGTAAATAGCTGCGGTACCAATTTAGCGTTCTTCCTGGCCATTTAGTGAGTAGAGGGGATATTAATCTTAATCTATCATCTTTGTAAATTGTACAGATAAAAAGTACATGTGTTACAGTTTTGAGGTTACCCTCCCCGCAAGGGCATGCTCTTTGTTCATATTCAGTGCCTTTATATCTACCCTCTAGTATGGCTGATTTGAGTGCATTAAATCTGGCCCAGCTAAAAGCAAGGTGAAATTTTGGGATATTTAAATTGTCTAGATATTTAGCACCTCCCATAGAATTAAATGTTAGGCCCAGAGTCAATGGGGAGCATGTGGAGCGCGCCCGAGTCATTGAGGTCTGTTTGTCTATGTCGCTAATTCGTTCTGCTAAGATCTTCACAGTCTTTTTATACTCAAAACCCCTCAGTATGTTCTCTGAAAGCCCCAACCGCCTAAACTTCTCATTTAATGCTTTGATTTGGTGGGATTGGAAGAGGTCTTTTTGAATCAAATATATATATCCTGCTTCAGGTCCTTTGTACATCCTCTCAGTCCAATATCCTAGGGCCCTTCTCCAAGCTGTTGATTCCAATGAGGCTGTTCCTGATTCAAGTCTTAAAACAGCAGATGGAACACAATTGGGGACAGCGAACAGTTTTCTAAGGAACCCTGACTGAACTTGTTCAGCTTTGGATGAGAAGCCTGTGATCCATACGGGAATTGCATAAAGTAGCTGGGCTGTTACTTTAGCTTGGAAAACCTTTATTGCAGCAGGGATATATTGACCACCTTTTGTGTAGAAAAAGCGTATTATAGCTTTACTACTGGATAAAGCATTTTGTATTGCCATTTTTTGATGACATCCCCAGGAACCTGAGGCCTGAAAGGTCACCCCCAGGTATTTAAAGGAAGAAACTTGTTGTATTAAGTTTTCTCCTATATACCAGTTATGTCTGGCTCGCTTTTTTGAGAAAATCATGATTTTGGTTTTACTGTAGTTTATCTTTAGCTGATTTTTCTCGCAGTATTCGTAGAATGCCCTCAGCACTCGCTTGAGTCCTACCATGGTGTAGGATATGAGGGCAGCATCATCTGCATACAGCAATAGGGGTATATTGGTGGATGAGATTTTAGGGGGATGTCCATTTGGTAGTGAAACATTGGTGACCAAGTCATTCAGGTATAAATTAAACAGAATAGGGGCCAGGATACAGCCCTGGCGCACCCCTCTATTGACAGCTATTGGTTTTGAGAGGCTGCCTTGCACACATCTTACTTGCGTTGTAGTGTCTGAGTATAAGCTCTTGATCAGCCAGAGCAACCTTTTGTCGATTGTGGTCTCCTGCAGTTTTTGCCACAGCAAATTTCTTGGGACTGAGTCAAACGCGGCTTTTAGATCGATGAAAGCGGTAAATAGTCCCTTGTAGGGGCATTTTTCCGCAAGGTGGTTTAGGACAATGCAGTGGTCTATGGTAGACCTCCCTTTTCTAAAGCCTGCCTGTTCCTCACCTATTACTTTTTCGGAGTCCAACCAGTCTAGGAGCCTATTATATAAGTGGCGAGCGTAGATGTGGCCCTCCAAGGTCATTTACCGGGCCCCCGCCCTCAGTTTTATAATATAATATTTTATATCATTTTAAATAATATAATATAATGTTATACAATATAATACTAATAATAATACCATATAATAATATTAATTCTTTGTTATATATTACATATAATATTACAGTATAGTGGTATCGTTCAATATAGTAATATATAATGCTAATATTGTGCTATGCTAATAATATAATATATTATATGTACATACAGCTGCTCTGAGTCCCCTTCGGGGTGAGAAGGGCGGGATATAAATGTAGTAAATGAATAAATAAATAATTTTAGACTTAGGCTCGCCCAAAGTCTGAAATGACTTGAAGGCACACAACAACAACAATCCTAATTAATTTGACTATCTCATTGGCCAGAAGCAGGCCCACACTTCTCATTGAAATCCTGATAGGTTTATGCTGGTTACAATTGTTTTTATTTTTATATATTGTATTGTTCATTCATTGTTGTTGTTTTGCACTACAAATAAGACATGTGCAATGTGCATTGGAATTTGTCCGGTTTTTTTTCCAAATGATAATTCGGCCCCTCAACTGTCTGAAGGATTGTGGACCGGCCCTCTGCTTTAAAAGCTTGAGGACCCCTGATCTAAAGTCTCTTGAACACAGAGTGTATAAAAAGTACAAAACGTACCTATGTATTATTAATATTATTTTAGTCCACTAATCCTGCTGTGGTCCTCTCCCTTTGGTTCTTTATACATGCAGTAAAGGGGTTCCATTCTTCTTGAAGTTTCTGTGTATGTGTATTTGTTTCTTGTAGAGCTGACGTTAATTTATCCATTTCGGCCATTTCAAAAAAAATGGTAATCCAATCTTTTGGCGTTGGTATGTTTGGTGTTTCAGTGTCTATTTGTCTAATAATCCCAGTAGAAAGAGTTCACCCCCATCCATCATAGCAATATCATTACCGGGCATCTGCCTATCAGGGTGAGGCAGATCGGCTGGTCTCGTGGTGCAGGGACAATAACTTGGTTCTGAACATCAACAAGACCAAGGAGCTCATAGTGGACTACAGAAAAGAACAGACCAGAAATCCAGTCCTTGGTTACAAATGGGGACCAAGTGGAGCAGGTGGTGGATGGTAAGTCCCTGGGTGTTCTTGTGAAGGAGGATCTGACCTGGGGCAGCATTCATCTGGCAGTGTTGGGGAAAAGGGCCCAGCAGAGATTGTACTCGCTAAGACTTCTGAGGAACCACCAACGGAATGAAAAACTTCTGGTGACTTTCTCCCATTGTGCCATAGAGGAAAAAGTGTCCTAACCTCCTGCATCTGCACATAGTTTGGTAACATAGTTTTGTATTATATGTGGCATTAATCTTGCCATTATGTAAGACCGCTCTGGGTCCCCTTGGGGGAGAAGAGCGGTATATAAATTAAAATAAATAAATAAATAAATAAATAAATTGCACAGCGGCAGATAGGAAGGCACTCCAAAGGGTCACCACTTCTTCAGAGAATCATGGGTTGTCCTCTTTCTCCCCTCCCCAATTGTAAAATCTTTCAGAAGAAATTGATCGTTTCTGAATTTGCCTATTTTTTTTTCTCTGTAGTAGTTGGTTCCATTGATTCTGCAGATTGCACCACCATTTTATGACCCTGTTCTTTGTGGTTTTTATTCTTATTTCTTTCTCACCCCGAGTTTTAACTTAGTGTTCATGTGGCCCACCCTTGTTTTTATTGTTCTTCTGATTTTGCGTTGTAATATATATTATCATTTATTGTATTGTTCAATGTGTTACGATTTCTTGTTCTTTTTATATTCTGTTATATTGTATTGTTCTGGGCATAGCCCCATGTAAGACACCCCGAGTCCCCGTTGGGGAGATGGTGGCGGGGGTATAAATAAAGTTTATTATTCTTATTATTCTTCTTGTAGACTCCTTTCTGGAGTGGGAGATACCGGCACTGGTTGGTGTTAATGGGCAACATGATGGACTGGCCCAAAACATTCCCCAGAACTGTCAAACCAGTGGAGGAAGTTGCAGCAACTACTTTAAAACACATCATTATCCCCCACTCAGGACTACCTGCATTTGAAGCAGAACTCCATGGAAATTTTAGTTTTGGTCATTATGGTGTGGCAATAGAGTCACTGTGAGATTTTTTCTGCTATCTCTATCCTCTGTAGAAAGATTTAATTTATCTTCTTGTTCTTGAGCCAACAGGATGTGAGAGGAAATTACCCCTAAGAAGCAAAATTCACTCTTGCAAAAGTTGTCATGTGAAAGGCCTCATTTTCATCGCAACCCAATATTTTCAAAATCCAGTTGTGATAGGGATAAAACATGAGGAGAAATCTTCTAAATAGGGACAAAGGCAGCAAGGAAAAGTTAATTTTACTGTACTATCAGAACTAAACAAAAACTGACTGGAATTACACTTAAAATATACCTGTTCTGACCCATATACAAATTGAACTTAAGAATAAACCTACCAAACCTTTCTTGTTTGTAACATGGGGAGAGCCTCAGTTTGAGTTCTTTCACATGAATGGAGATGTTGAGTCTAAGCAAAGCTCTTTCCACACTCTAAGCACGTATAGGCAAACCCTGAGTTGCAAACGTCTCACTTACAAAGGACTCATAGTTAAGAACTGAGGTGAGACAAGAAGTGAGAGAAATAGGACTAACAGGAAAATTCACTCCTTTTTAAACTTGGAATAGATTTAAAATTCCCAGTTATAAACCATCCTGTCTCAATGTTTGCATATTTGTATATTTTAAGTTGAATGCTCCACTCTCAGTAAAGCTCTTTTCACATTCCAGGCATTTACTTACAATGTGTGAGTTCTATTATGTTTGTATAGATCTCCAGTGTGAGTGAACCTCTTTCACTCACAGGGTTTTTCCCCAGTGTGAATTCTCTGATGTAAACGGAGAGGTTCACTCTGAGCAAATCTCTTTCCACACTCCAGGCATTGATAGGGTTTCTCACCAGTGTGAGTTCTTTGGTGTGATCGTAGATTTCCACTCTGAGCAAAGCTCTTCCCACACTCCTGGCATTTAAAGGGTTTCTCACCAGTGTGAGTTCTTTGGTGTAAATACAGTTTTGCATGACGCGCAAAGCTCTTTCCACACTCCAGGCATTTAAAGGGTTTCTCTCCAGTGTGAGTTCTTTGATGTGAATGTAGATTTCCACTCTCAGCAAAGCTCTTCCCACACTCCTGGCATTTATAGGGTTTCTCTCCAGTGTGAGTTCTTTGATGTCTATGTAGATTTGTACTATGAGTGAAGCTCTTTCCGCATTCCAGGCATTCATAAGGTTTCTCCCCAGTGTGAGTTCTTTGATGTGAACGTAGATGTTCACTCCGAGAAAAGCTCTTTCCACACTCCGGGCATTCATAGGGTTTCTCCCCAGTGTGTGATCTCTGATGTGGACATAGATGTTCACTCCGAGGAAAGCTCTTTCCACACTCCGGGCATTCATAGGGTTTCTCCCCAGTGTGCGTTCTCTGATGTGTACGTAGATGTTCACTCCGAGGAAAGCTCTTCCCACACTCCTGGCATTTATAGGGTTTCTCTCCAGTGTGAGTTCTTTGATGTCTATGTAGACTTGTACTGTGAGTGAAGCTCTTTCCGCATTCCCGGCATTCATAAGGTTTCTCCCCAGTGTGAGTTCTTTGATGTGAACGTAGATGTTCACTCCGAGGAAAGCTCTTTCCACACTCCGGGCATTCATAGAGTTTCTCCCCAGTGTGCGTTCTCTGATGTGAACGTAGATGTTCACTCCGAGGAAAGATTTTTCCACACTCCTGGCATTCATAGGGTTTCTCCCTAGTATGAGCTCTTTGATGTGAACGTAGTTGTCCACTCTGAGCAAAGCTCTTTCCACAATCTAAGCATTTAAAGGGTTTCTCCCCAGTGTGAGCTCTTTCATGTGAACGTAGATCTCCACTCCGAGCAAAGCTCTTCCCACAATCTAGGCATTTAAAGGGTTTCTCCCCAGTGTGAGCTCTTTGATGTGAACGTAGACTTCCACTCCGAGTAAAGCTCTTTCCACACTCCAGGCATTTAAAGGGTTTCTCCCCAGTGTGAGCTCTTTGATGTGAACGTAGACTTCCACTCCGAGCAAAGCTGTTTCCACACTCCAGGCATTTAAAGGGTTTCTCCCCAGTGTGAGTTCTTTGATGTGAACATAGACTTCCACTCTGAGCAAAGCTCTTTCCACACTCCAGGCATTTAAAGGGTTTCTCCCCAGTGTGAGTTCTCTGATGTGACCGTAGATCTCTACTCTGCGTGAATCTCTTTCCACATTCCAGGCATGCATAGGGCTTCTTACCGGTGTGAGTCCTTTCATGTATCTGCTGTTTTTCCTGCTGACTAAAGATCTCCCCACATTCAGTACATTTATATGCTTTCTTCTCCATGTTTCCCTTTCTGAACTTTGAGTGAGGTGAAGAGTTCAGCCAGATCAGCATCTCTGGAACATTTCTTCTTCCTATAGGACTGGTTTCCTTCCTGCACTTTGGAATTCCAAGTTCTTCAATATCCGCTAGATGTTGAATTGTTTCCCGTCATGACAAATGTGACTCCATAGACTGATCGTTTCCCTAGTGAAGAAAGAAGAAATAAAAGATAAGGGATGAAGGACAAAGACCTTCAGTTCTCCCATCATCATAATCATCATAATCATCATCATCATCATCAATTATCATTGGTATTAATTAAAATTCAATATAAATTTATAAAAACATATTCCAAACTGAAAACTACAGCAGCCCCTGAATTGATCTTTAAAACCTTCTTTAAAAGCCCACCGGAAAGAAAAGGTTTTATTTATGTATTTATTTGTTTACTTACAACATTTCTACCCCACCTTTCTCACCCGAGGGGATTCAAGAAGTTGGCAAAACTCAATGCCCGAACCACAATCATTAAAATCAAAACAACACACACAAATCAGTTAACAATACCATTAAAACACATAATAAAACTTCAAAGCATATATACAGTAGTCTTGCTTATCCAAGCCTCACTTATTGAAGCTTTTGGATTATCCAAGCCATTTTGTAGTCAATGTTTTCAATATCTCTGTGATATTTGCAAGCTAAATTCGTAAATATAGTAATTACTGCGTATTGAACGGCTTTTTTTGTCAAATTTGTTGTATAACATGATGTTTTGGTGCTTAATTTGTAAAATCATAACCTAATTTGACGTTTAATAGACTTTTCCTTAATCCCTCCTTATTATCCAATATATTCGCTTATCCAAACTTCTGCCAGCCTGTTTAGCTTGGATAAGTGAGACTCTACTGTATATATATTTAAATCCATTCATCCGGAACCTTGTGCGTAAACCTTAATACAGACCATGTCAGGACAGCTTCCTTGGCTTTAGGTGGGAAGGAGTAGTAGAGTTGGGTGTCATCTGCATATAGGTAACGGTTTTCCCCTGACATTAAGTCACCTCTGCAGGAGTCTCCCACATACCATGCATCTGTGGACAAGTATCCAGAGGGACCCTCAAATGCAGCAGCATCGCCCAGACACAAATCAAGGAACACGAAAGGCACTGCAGACTCATTCGGCCAGAGAAGTCAGCCAGAGCAGAGCACTTGATGAACCCGCCTGGACACAGAATATTATTTGAGAACACAGAGAAGCTGGACCTCTCACAACCACCATGTCAGGCTGCACAGAGAAGCCATTGAAATCCACAAACATGTAGGGAATTTCAACAGAAAGGAGGACCATGAAAATGAACAAAATCTGGCTCCCAGTATTAACAAACTCTAAAATCAGGACAATAAATAAAGAACAACACTCTGAAAACATAGAAGCATGAGACGAGTCATGAACCGAAAACAAGGCAAGAGTTGATTCTCCAAAAGCGAGGTTGCTCTGACTGAAATCTTTCCCCACTGCATCTCTTTTTAACCCTCCGTGCAAGCCATAAACACATTCCTCTGCACTCGTTTCCCCGCACCTGCCTGCAATTCTCACGGAATCCCTGTCTAACAAGCTTTCATCCCCCTCGATACCATCTGGGCTTTGTGGACAATTCTCAGACTCCACAAAGGAGTCATCCTTATCTCTGCTAAACTCAGAACTTTCCACATTCCCCTGTTCCGTCCGTTTTCCCAAGCCATCAGCACCTCCCGAATCCACCTGCATTTTTGAATCATCAACATTCCCTGGGCCAAACCGCTGTTCCACATTTCCTGGAACAAACTGCTGAAACCCAAATCCCCTTTCAAATCCCCCTTCATAATCAGACTGAACCACAACACTCACTTGTGTAATTTTCCAACAGATGGGGGGCCACCACTGAGAAGGCCCTGTCTCTCATCCCCACCAGTTGCACTGGCGAAGGTGGTGGGATCGAGAGCAGAGCCTCCCTCAATGATCTTAACCTACGAGGTGGATCATAGAGGGAGATAATAATAATAAGTTTATTTTTATCTCGCCTCCATCTCCCCCGAATATACATTTGGACAAGTAAGCTGGGCCGGAACTGTTTAGAGCCTTATAGGCCAAAGCCAGCACTTTGAATTGTGCTCGGTAGCAGACTGGCCGCCACTGGAGCTGGCCAAACAGGGGATGGTATGCTCTCTGTACGTCGGTCCAGTGAGCAATCTGGCTGCTGCCCGTTAGACTAGTTGAAGCTTCCGAGCAGTCTCCAAAGGCAGCCCCACATAGAGTGCATTGCAGTAGTCTATTCGGGGTCCAACAAGAGCCTGGACCACCGTGGCCAGGTCAGGCTTCCCAACGTATGGGCGCAACCAGCACACAAGGTTTAATTGTACAAGTAATATTTATTATTACAGTAAAGTCTCACTTATCAAACATAAATGGACCGGCAGAACGTTGGATAAGCGAATATGTTGGATAGTAAGGATAGTAACACACTGCAGGAGGTTGTGGGGAACTGAACTTGCTCTCTGGGAGTTGTAGTTCACCCTGCATCCAGAGGGCACTGAACCCAGCCAACACTGGATCTGGACCAAACTTAGCACATGGACCAGACATGGCCTATGCTGAATACTGGCGGGGTTTGGGGATGTTTGACCCATGATTCTTGGAATTGTAGTTCACTCACATTCTTCTGCAATTTCAAATGGGAACACTCATAAAAAAAAAAACGAATTGCCTGACTGATAGTACCTAACATCCCAAATGACTTTTTCAAATAACCCAGGCACTGCCAGGTCCCCGAGCTAGTATGTAATAATAATAATAATAATAATAATAATAATAATAATAATAATAATAATAGCAGCACCAGGTAACTACAGGCCAATAACGTGTCTGCCCACTATGTTTAAACTACTGACTGGCATCATAGCTGACAGAATTCAAGACTATCTTGAAGAAAAAAACATCTTGCCAGATGAACAGAAAGGCAACAAACGGAAAAACAGGGGCACAAAAGACCAGTTATTGATTGACAAAATGATTCTGGAGAACTGTAAAAGCCAAAAAGCTAATCTTCACATGACGTGGATTGACTACAAAAAGGCCTCTGACTCACTCCCACACAGCTGGACCATCAAGTGCCTAGACGCCATCGGGATTTGTAAAAACGTTTTCACCTTTATTGAAAACATGCTGGAGCACTGGAAAACTGAACTGTTTGTTGGAAATGAAAGCTATGGACTTGTCAACATCAGAAGAGGAATTTTCCAGGGTGATTCATTGTCCCCTCTGCTTTTCATTATTGCCATGATCCCTCTTGTCAACAATGTTAAAAAAAAAAACATCTAAGAAATCTCACAAAATTTCACATCTGATTACATGGATGACCTGAAGCTATATGGGAAAACGCAAACTGAAATCCAGTCTCTGACTAACACTGTCTGAATTTTTAGCACTGATATCAACATGGAGTTTGGTTTGGACAAATGTTCAACAGTGGCATTGAAGAAGGGAAAAATCATTGAAAGTGAGGGCATAAATATGCCTAATGGCCAAACAATAAAGTGTCACCAGCCAGAGGCCTATAAATATCTGGGCATATTACAGCCGGACAACATTAAGCATGAACATGTGAAAACTGTGGTCAGCAAAGAATACACACAAAGGATCAGAAAAATTCTCAAAAGCAAGCTCAATGGAGGCAACACCATCAAGGTCACCTGGGCCATACCTGTCATAAGATATACTGCTGGCATTATAAATTGGACACAGGCAGAACTGGACAATTTGGACAGAAAAACAAGAAAACCATTCATCATTCACTGCACCCTCGCAGTGATGTTGACCGGCTATATCTGTCTAGAAGATCGGGGGCAGAGGACTTTACAAGTAAAACAAGCAGTCAAAGAAGAAGAACATGCCCTGGCAGAATATGTAAAGCAAAGTAAAGAACCTGCTTTGATTGATGTCAAAAACTCCTCAAAGCACAGCAGACAAAAAACTAGTACAAGAAAACCGCACTACAAACTAGAGCTGACAGCTGGCACAACAAAACATTGCATGGAAAGTTCCTTGACAAAATTGAAGGAAAAGCTGACAAGGAGAAAACCTGACTATGGCACACAAATGGGACCCTGAAGAAGGAGACAGAAGGCCTGATCCTTGCAGCCCAGAAGCAAGCCATCAGAACAAAGGCAATTAAGGCCAAGATCGAAAAATCATCTGATGACCCAAAATGCAGACTATGCAAGGAAACAGATGAAAGCATGGATCATATCCTCAGCTGCTGTAAAAAAATCGCACAGAGAGACTACAAACAGAGGTACAACTATGTGGCCCAAATGATTCACTGGAATTTATGTCTCAAGTACCACCTCCCAGCAGTAAAGAACTGGTGGGATCACAAACCTTCAAAAGTATTGGAAAATGAGCACGCAAAGATACTGTGGGTCTTCCAAATCCAGACGGCCAAAGTTCTGGAACACAACACACCAGACATCACAGTTGTGGAAAAGAAAAAGGTTTGGATCATTGATGTTGCCATCCCAGGTGACAGTCGCACTGATGAAAAACAACAGGAAAAACAACAGGAAAAACAACAGAAAAACAATCAGGACCTCAAGATTGAACTTCAAAGACTCTGGCAGAAACCAGTGCAGGTGGTCCTGGTGGTGATGGGCACACTGGGTGCCGTGCCAAACGATCTCAGCCGGCATTTGGAAACAATAGACATTGACAAAATTACGATCTACCAATTGCAAAAATGCCACCCGACTGGGATCTGCGTGCATCATCTGAAAATACATCACACAGTCCTAGACACTTGGGAAGTGTCCGACTTGTGATTTTGTGAACCGAAATCCAGCATATCTATCTTGTTTGCCGCCTCCATCTCCCCAACGGGGACTCATAGTCTCACACACGGGCAAGCCCAATACACTCATATCTATATATATAATAGAGTGATGGAATCAGGGCACCGGACAAAACAACAAAACTACAGGCCCCCCAACCTCGACATTTGACAACACAACCCATCATCCATGGTTCTAGGTTGATACAACAAAAAGAAAAGAAAAATAAAGTCCTAATTAGAGGGAAAGGAATAATTGTTTTTATCCAATTGCTGCCAGTTAGAGGTCTAAGCTCCGCCCACTTAGACTCCTAGCAATCTACTCAGCTCAGGGGATAGGCACAGTTAGGCCTCAGGCCTCTTCCACACTGCCTATAAGATACAGATTATTTGATTTTAACTAGATTATATGGCAGTGTAGACTCAAGACCCCTCCACACAGCTATATTACCCATTTATATTCTTACTAGCTGTGCCCGGCCACGCGTTGCTGTGGCAAAGTATGGTGGTATGGGAAATAAAGTATTGAGGAATTGGTGGTAGTTAAGGTAAAGGGTAAACGTTTTCCTCATGAGGGGGAGGAGCCCCTTGACAACTCGGTCGCTCGATGCAGCGAGTTCGCGCATCATTTTGCAGATAAAGTCGCTCGATTGTGCTCCGACTTGAGGTACCTAGTGCATCTGTTGAGTCAACTTTGATGGATTCGTTTCAGCTTGTTCGGCCTGATGACGTGGACAAGATCCTTGGAGCGATGAGACCAACCACATGCGCTCTAGACCCTTGTCCTACTTGGCTTATAAAGCTTGCCAGGGGGAGGGGGTTGGTCTATTGGTTTTTGAGGATTATCAATGTCTCATTGGAACAAGGGCAATTTCCATCTAGCCTGAAACAGGCAACTATTAGACCGATTCTAAAAAAGGCATCCCTTGATTTCTCGATTCTATCTAACTACCGACCAATTTCAAACCTTCCATTTTTAGGCAAGGTTCTAGAGCGAGTGGTGGCCTCTCAACTCCAGGGATTCTTGGATGACACCGATTATCTTGACCCATTCCAGTCTGGCTTAAGGCCTGGTCATGGCACTGAGACGGCTTTGGTCGCCTTGGTGGATGACCTCCGTAGAGAGCTGGACGGGGGGAGTGTGTCCCTGTTGGTTCTCCTGGACATCTTACTGGCTTTCGATACCATCGACCCTGGTATCTTTCTGGGGCGGCTCTCGGGAATGGGCCTTGGGGGGCACTGCTCTACAGTGGCTCCAGTCCTTCCTGGAGGGTCGCGCCCAGATGGTGAAGCTGGGGGACACCTGCTCGGACCCCTGGCCTTTGACCTGTGGGGTCTTGCAAGGTTCTATTCTTTGCCCCATGCTTTTTAACATCTACATGAAACCGCTGGGCGAGGTCATCCAGGGTTCTGGAGTTCGGTGCCATCTCTACGCAGATAACACTCAACTCCACTACTCCTTTCCACCTACTTCCAAGGAAGCCCCTCAGATCCTAGACCAGTGCCTGGCCGCTGTAATGGGTTGGATGAGGGCCAACAAGCTGAAGCTCAATCCTGACAAGACAGAGGTCCTCCAGGTCAGTCGTAAGGCCGATCGGGGCATAGGGTGGCTACCTGTGCTTGAAGGGGTCGCACTCCCCCTGAAGGCACAGGTCCGCAGCTTGGGGGTCCTCCTGGACTCATCACTGTCACTTGATGCTCAGGTGTCGGCAGTGGCCGGGAGGGCCTTTGCACAGCTAAAGCTAGTGCGCCAACTGCGACCGTACCTCCAGAAGTCTGACTTGACCATGGTGGTCCACGCTCTGGTTACCTCAAGGATGGATTACTGTAACGCACTCTACGTGGGGCTGCCCTTGAAGACGGTCCGGAAATTGCAGTTGGTACAATGGTCGGCAGCCAGGTTACTAACTGGAACTGCTTATAGGGAGAGGTCAACCCCCCTGTTCAAGCATCTTCACTGGCTGCCGATTATATTCCAGGCCCAATTTACGGTGCAGGTTATTACCTATAAAGCTCTAAACGGTTCGGGACCTGCCTATCTTCGTGACCGCGTTGTCCCCTATGAACCCACCCGGCCGCTGAGATCTTCCGGGGAGGCCCTCCTCTCAACTGTGTTTGGTGGGCACGAGAGAGAAGGCCTTCTTGGCCGTGGCCCCCCAACTCTGGAACTCCCTCCCCAGGGAGATTAGGTTGACTCCCTCTCTATCCTCCTTCAGGAAACAACTGAAGACTTGGATGTTTCGGCAGGCCTTCGGAGATACAGTCATTAATTAATCAGCCCCAGAGAGTTTTTAATAATCTATCCCGTTTTCCCCCGTGATTTTGTTAGTGGGATCTTGTTTCAGTTTCTTGTAAATTGTGGGATCTAGAAGTTGTCTGATTTTTTCTTTGTATTGTTTTGTTTCCATGATTACTGTGGCATTCCCCTTGTCAGCTGGAAGAATGATGATTTCAGGATCTGAGTTGAGATCTTTGATGGCCTGTCTTTCTTTTCTCGTTATGTTGCTGGGGGGGTTTTTTGCATTTCTCAGGATCCTTGCTGTTTCCATTCTTACCTCCTCTGCTTCTTCCTCAGGGAGCTGGTAAATTGCTGATTCAACATTGGCAATGATGTTTTCTACTGGGATCCTGGTAGTGGTGACTGCAAAATTTCCTCCTTTTTCTAGAATGGATACTTGGTCTTCAGTGAGTTGTCTGTCTGTCAGGTTGATGATGGTCCGTGATTTATCCAGTTCTGGCTTTGGCTGTTGCTTACGGCATTTGTCAAATTTTTATTTTTGTCTCTTGGTGTGGAGAACCATGTCTTTCTCCATTTACTTGTAGGTAAGGCTGTCTATTTTATCCCAGTCCTGGGTATTCATCTTTTGGCTGATGTTGATGTGGAGGTGCAGCAGTTCTTTGTCTGTGTTTGCGAGTTCTTTACGGATGGTGTGGATTCTCTCTCTCAAGAGGTTGCGTTCCAGGCGGTTGTAAATGCGATGAGCCTGTGGTGTTTTGAAGGTCCTTTTGGCTGCAAGAAATTGTGGGATGGTATCTGTGTCTCTGCAGCGTAGAAGGAAGATCAGGGAGCACAGCAGATGTGCTTTCCTGGTCCTTAGTTTTTCCAATCTCCGTGTGTCTTGGAACAATTTCTCCCCGTAGAGATGTTCAATGTGTTGTCGAAGGCTTTCATGGCCGGGATCACAGGGTTGTTGTATGTCTTTCGGGCTGTGTGGCCATGTTCCAGAAGCATTCTCTCCTGACGTTTCGCCCACATCTATGGCAGGAATCCTCAGAGGTTGTGAGGTATGGAGAAAACTAAGCAAAGAGGTTAATATATATCTGTGGAAAATCTAGGGTGTTGTTATGTGTTTTAAATGCAATTTTTTATCCTGTATTTTTGTTTTAATTGATATATTGTATTACTGTTTTATCTTTTTATAGTGTGATTTGTATTCTGTTGCCTATGTTTTGTTCTATGTTGTTTGGGCCTCTGCCCCATGTAAGCCGCCCCGAGTTCCCACGGGGAGATGGTGGCGGGCTGTAAATAAAGCTTTATTATTATTATTCCCCTGACATTAAGTCCAGTCATGTCTGACTCTGGGGGTTGGTGCTCATCTCCATTTCTAAGCTGAAGAGCCGGCGTTGTCCGTAGACTCCTCCAAGGTCATGTGGGATGACTGCATGGAGCGGCGTTACCTTCCTGCCGGAGCAGTACCTATTGATGCACTCCCATTTGCATGTTTTTGAACTTCTGGGTTGACAGAAGCTGGGGCTAACAGTGGGGGCTCTCTCCGCTCCCCCAATTCAAACCTGCGGCCTTTCGGTCTAGAAGTTCAGCAGCTCAGTGCTTTAACACGCTGTGCCATCAGGGGATATTATTTCCTAAAGGCTGTGAATATACAATATTTCTGATTGTTTTTTTTTTGTCTGTTGGAGGAAAGTATGAATGCTGCAATTAGGAAAAAATGATTAGGATGTAATGGCCTTGCAGCTTTAAAGCCTGGCTGTTTCCTCCCTGAGTGAATTTTTTGTTGGGAGGTGTTAGCTGGCCCTGTCTGGAATTCCCTTGTTTTCAGAGTGGTGTTGTTTGCGATATTTTATGTGCTTCTACTGTCTGTGGCCCTGAGAAAACAGGATTTGCCAGACTTTGATGATGGGAATACTTTGTTGGGAGGTGTTAGCTGGCCCTGATTGTTTCCTGTGTGCAATTCCCCTGTTTTCAGAGTGTTGTTCTTTATTTAGTGTTCTGATTTTAGAGATTGTATTGTTCTGTATTATACCACATTAATTTTTATATATTCTGATTTTAGTGTTTTTGAATACTTGGAGCCAGATTTTCACAGTTGACTAC
Source organism: Anolis carolinensis (assembly GCF_035594765.1). NCBI lineage: Eukaryota > Metazoa > Chordata > Lepidosauria > Squamata > Anolidae > Anolis > Anolis carolinensis. The sequence continues at coordinate 253,713,790 of NC_085844.1, read as the reverse complement.
AACACAATAATAATAATAATAATAGTAATAATAATGATTTTGGTAATACACAGTGCTTCACTCCCTTCTCAGCTTCCTTTCTGGAAGAATCCTTTCTTGGGAGGTGTTAGCTGGCTCTGATTATTTCCTTTGTGGAATTACCAATTTCCCTGCTTTGTTTACTGTCCTGGTTTTAGAGATTATATTGTTCTGCATTATTCTATCCCAGTAATTATTTCATATTAAAGTCGCATCTCACTTATCCAACATTCGCTTATACAATGTTCTGGATTATCCAACGCAGCCTGCCTTTCCATAATCAATGTTTTTGTAGTCAGTGTTTTAAATTCATTGTGATATTTTAGTGTTAAATTTGTAAATACAGTACAGTAGAGTCTCACTTATCCAAGGTGTCCCAGAAGGGCCAGTTCCTCCGACTGTATCCCTTGGAGGGAGGGGGCCGGGCTGCCTGGAAGTGACCACCGGGGGGGGGGGGGGGGGAGGGAGGGGCCAGAACGGGCAGGAGGGGGGGCTGGGCGTTGCGGGTGTGTGTGTGTGTGTGTGTGCCCCCCCCCCTTCCCTGCTGGGATCTCATGGAAAGCCCTCCCCTCCCTCCCACCTTTCCTTCCTAAGGCTGACCTTTACCTCCTTCCTTCTTCCCTCCCTTCCTTCCTTCCTTCCTTCCTCTTTCCGCTCTTTGCTCCCACCGAACTCGGCCTCCAGCCACGCGGTTTCCCTTCCGGAAGTGAGGGGAGGGGGAGGGGGCAGCGCTGGCCCCTCCCCCAAGGAGGCTCCCTCGGACCCAAAGCCCCCCCCCCTTTCCTTCCTCCCGGCATCCCATCATAACTCCCCCCCCCTTCCAGGAAAGGGCTGCGGCGCCTCTTCATGCCATTGGGGGGGCTTCAGGGGGGGGCTCCCTCCCCCCCCCCAGCCTAAGCCCTGCCTGCCTTCCTTCAGGGAGGGGGAGGGAAGCCGAGGGGAAGCCTTGGAAACAGAGTCTCCCGATCAAAGGAATCCCCGACAGACCCCAGCCTCCCCCCCAGCGAAGGGGCCAAGCCCACCCACCCACCCCGGCCTGGCTTCTATGGGAGACCCCATAACCCGGGGGTCCCCAAACTAAGGCCGGGGGGCCGGATGCGGCCCTCCAAGGTCATTGACCTGGCCCCTGTCCTAAACTTTAGACATAGGGTTGACCTAAGTCTACCTGGTCTTTGGAAGTCTCTTTGCTTACCTGTGGTCTTATGAGATCATCTAGATGGTCTTTGAAGGTCTCTTTGCTTAGCTATGGCCTTAGGAGACCATCACTTTCCTTACCTGTGGTCATATGAGACTATCTCAATGGTCTTTGAGGTCCCTTTCCTTATCTATAGTCTTATGATGGCCTTTTGAGATCATCTAGATGGTCTTTGAAGGTCTCTTTGCTTAGCTATGGCCTTAGGAGACCATCACTTTCCTTACCTGTGGTCATATGAGACTATCTCAATGGTCTTTGAGGTCCCTTTCCTTATCTATAGTCTTATGATGGCCTTTTGAGATCATCTAGATGGTCTTTGAAGGTCCCTTTCCTTACTGATGGTCTTATGAGACCATCTGGATGGTTTTTGGAGGTCTCATTGCTTACCTATGGTCTTGAGATCATGTAGATCAGGGGTCCCCAAACTAAGGCCTCATTTACCTGGCCTCTGTCCTAAACTTTAGACTTAGGGTTGACCTAAGTCTGAAATGACTTGAAGGCACTCAACAACAACAATCCTAATTTTGGACTGTTTCATGGTCCGGCCCCCCAACAGTCTGAGGGACTTTGAATCGGCCCTCCGCTTAAAAAGTTTGAGGACCCCTGCCATAACTTATGGCATCAGCTATGGGAGTGTCCTTGCACCCAGTCTCTGGGCAAATGTGCATCTCCATAGACATGTGGAGAGAGACAGAACACCTTTGGAAAACCAATGGCCAAGAAAAGGCATGATCTTGTTAGAAGTCAGCTCTTTGAACATGTGATAGTCACGAACGTTCATGTACACTCCCTTGAACCCTCTTAGTTTAAAATACGCACTCCGAGATAAAAACAAAGTCTTGTTTACTCATAAAACAACTTGCATTAATTCAGCATGCAGTAGTGGTTCTTCTCAACTTTCCTAAAGCCACGACCCCTTAATACAGTCCCTCATGTGGTGCTGACCCCCAACCGTAAAATTATTTTCTTTGCGACTTCGTAACTGTCATTCTGCTCCTGTTATGAATCATAATGTCAATATCTCATCTGCATGAAGTATTTTCATTCACTGGACCAAATTTGGCACAAATACCCGATACTCCCAAATTTGAATATTGGTGGGGTTGGGGAGGGATTGATATTGTCTTTTGGGAGTTGTAGTTGCTGGGATGTATAGTTTGCTTACGCTCAAAGAGCACTCTGCACCCAGCCCACAATGCATCTGCACCAAACTTGGCACACTCACTATATGGCCAACACTGAATACTGGCAAGCTGGGGGGGGGGGGGTGTTTTTGAATTATGGAAGTTGTAGTTCACCAACACTCAGAGAGCACTTTGTACCAAACTGGTGGTGAAACTAGTAAACTTGCCACACATACACAACAAGCCAAACTTTGAATACTGGTCGGCTTTCAAGGGACTGATCGCACAGGTTGGGAATTATAGTTCACCCACATCTGTGTGCACCCAACTGATGGATCTGAACCAAACTTGGCACACAGACCCAGCATGGCCAGCTGTGAATACAGGTGGGGTTTGGGGGTGATGGACTTGGTATATGGGAGTTGTAGTTCATCCACCTGTTTCCAGAGATCTTCAGCCTTCTCTGCCAAAGAGATTCCTAACACCATCAGAAATATGTGTTTTCTGATGGTCTTTGGAGACCCCTTTGACACCCCCCTTGCGACCCCCCCCCAAGGGTCCCGACCCCCAGGTTGAGAAACGCTGCCATACAGGGACATTTTTTTATTGAAGATCAGTTATAGATGAGATATAGCTTCTCTCTGTGTTGAGAACACAGAGTATCATTCTTTATCAGTAGTCCATAGTCTGTAGGTATAGCTGTACTTACCAACGTCCATAAGTCATTCTGTATCCATTCTTAAAGCATACTTCTCTATTGAAGTCCTAACACACACTTGCATGCCTCCACCTCCTCTGAGGTCTGAAGCAAGACACTGATAGCATTGAAGTCTAAACAGATACTGAATACAAAATTGAGTCCTGAGTCTACACATGCTCAGTTTCTTTTTGTCAGGAGTGACTTGAGAAAGTGCAAGTCACTTCTGGTGTGAGGACATTGCACAGGGGGTGTTTTGATGTTTTATCATCCTTCTGGGAGGCTTCTCTCATGTCCCCGCATGGAGCTGGAGCTGGCAGAGGGAGCTCATCCACGCTCTCCCTGAATTGGATTCAAACCGGAAACCTTCAGGTCAGCAACCCAACCTTCAATTCAGCAGTCCTGCCGACAAAGGGTTTAACCCAGTCCAAAGTCCAAATCATCTCTCGGTTCTGAGAGTCTAATACAGTCTCTGCTTCTGCATTGAAAGTCTAAAGGCTTCTGTACAGCAAATCTGTTCCTACTGACTTCTAAAAGCATACCGTTGAAGTCTCTCAGTATACATCTGTTTCTACGGGTGTCTGAAAAGATACTGTTTCTAAAAGGAGTCCGAGTCCTGAGCAATCCCAGATCTGATCACATGGTCTGCGGCCCCTCCCACAACATAGAGTTAAGGAAAACTGCATACCAATATACACATATACAGAATTCATGTCTGTTCTCATTGTTATTTTAAAGCAAATTGTATTGTTTTAATCAACTTTTATAAACTGCTCCGAGCCAAATTGGGAGTAGCGGTATACAAGTCCAATAAATAAATAAATAAATAAATAAATAAATAAATAAACTAAGCAATCCGAATTATAATCTAACAAACAACTAGTGGAAACTTGAGAAGGTGCTATTTCCAACAATCACAGCAACCTACTGAAACACAGTCTTGTTAATTCCATCTCCCTGCAGTGTCCAAAGACACCCCCCGCATCCTGTGTGCCTGGTTTTGGAGTGTTCCTTGAAATCCCCGTGGAAGCAAAGGAGTCAGAGGCTGCAGCCGCTCACACCAAGAACTGCTGCAGGATGAGGCCCTGGGAAAAGGGAAGGGTGTTCTGTTCCCTGGCTCTTCTCCTCTCTTTCCTTCCTTCCTTCCTTCCTTCCTTCCTTCCTTCCTTCCTTCCTTCCTTCCTTCCTTCCTTCCTTCCTTCCTTCCTTCCTTCCTTCCTTCCTCCCTCCCTCCCTCCCTCCCTCCCTCCCTCCCTCCAGGAAAGAAGGGCCAGTGGGGCAGGGAAGGGGGCGCAGGAGGGTCCAGCCCTAGGCCCTTTAACCACTTTATCCGTGACGTGCCTGATGGGAGAGAATGCTTGCAACCCGGAGGAAGACAACCTGGAGGTCTCCCAATATGAGCAGAGGAATGGCAGGTTGGCTTCTGCTTCCTTTCCATGCCTTGTCTTTGCCCAGAATCAGAAGATCTGGAAATGGCTCTTTTCCCCAACCCCACCCGTATTCCAATTTGGCCATATTGGGTATTATGCCAGATTTGGTCCAGGGAATGAAAATACATCCTGCATCTCAGATATTGACATGAAGATTCAAAACGGGGGCAAAATGACAGTTGATTTTACAGTTGAGGGTCAGCACCACATGAGGAACGGTATTAAGCAGTTGTGGCATTAGCAAGGTTGAGAACCATTGATATAGACAATAGAGTCTCATTGATCCAACATAAACACGCCGGCAGAACATTGGAGAGGCAAAAATGTTGGATAATATGGAGGATAATAAGGTTTAAAGCCTATTAAACGAAAATTATGTTACGATTTCACAAATTAAACACCAAAACATCATGTCTTACAACAAATTGACAGAAAAAAGCAGTTCAATACACAGTAACGTTATGTAGTAATTTACAAATTTAGCACCAAAACATCACCACATATTGAAAACATTGCCTACAAAAAACACTGAGGTACTAAAAAATTGACTACAAAGAAAGACAGAATTGCTGCTAGAGAAACAGGTGTGGATCCGGGCGGGAGGCAGACTGCGTTGAATAATACAGAATGTTGGATGGGCGAAGGTTGGATAAGCGAGACTCTGCTGTACATTAAAACAACCACTCCAAACAAGTCAACCACTAAAATCATGAAAATCACGTACTCCAATACCACAGTCCAGGCCGTTCACTGCCCCATTCTGCCTTCACATATTGCAGTGATCCAAATGCTTGCTCTCACATCCACCTGGTTGTCTTTTTCCTCAAGTCAGGAGGGAGGGGGCTGGTCTGATGTCATGAGGGAGGGGGTTCCACAACCGAAGGGCCACCACCGAGAAGGCCCCGTCTCTCGCCCCCGCCAGCCACACCTGCGAAGGACGTGGGACCAAGAGCAGGGCCTTCCCAGACAGTCCCAGTCTCCGAGATGGTTCAAAGAGGGAGACGCATTCTGAGAGGCAAGCCGGTCCGGAACTGCTTAGGGCTTCCTAGACTAAAGCCAACAGTCTTCAAAGGCAACCCCATGTACAGCACATGGCAGTAATCTATTCTTGATGCAACAAGAGCGTAGACCACCATGGCCAAGTCTGACTTCCCAAGGTACGGGCGCAACTGGTGCACAAGTTTTAATTGTGCAAAAGCTCCCCTGGCCACCATCGAAACCTGGAGTTCCAGGCTCAGCAATGAGTCCAGGGGAACTCCCAAGCTGCGAACCTTCACGGGGAGTGTGACCCTGTCCAAGGCAAGCTGAAGCCCTATGCCCTGTTCGGCCTTGCAACTGACCAGGAGGACCTCTGTCTTGTTTGGATTCCACTTCAATTTTTCGCCTTCATCCAGACTGTCACCGCTGCCAAGCACTAGTTCAGGACCCGAACAGCCACCTTAGAAGCCGGTGGAAAGGAGTGAGAGAGTTGGACATCATCCGCGTACAGATGACATCGGACTCCAAAACTCTGGATGATCTCTCCCAACGGCTTCATGTAGATGTTAAACAACATGGGGGACAGTATAGAATTCACTATGTGACGTTGTCGTTGTTGTATCCCAGCCACAGGCTGGTCTGATTCTAGATGAAGATAGAGGGGATTCTGGGGATTCTAGATTTGGAATTCAAGATCAGCAGTCTGAGGCAGAAGCTAGCTCAGACATGCAGTTTCAGGATGAGCTGCTGATTCCAGGAGAAACAGATAACGGTCAAGCTGACATGAGAAATATTGAGGGAGAGACTTCAGCCTTGGAAAATAATGAGGATGATGGTTTAGCTTCTGACCAGCAGGTGCAACATAACGAGGACTTATCTAGACAGGACCGTTTGTCTTGGATGGGTTCCCAGGTCCGTAGAAGTGAGCGTTTGGCGCGCAAACGTGAATCACGTGAATCTAGCTGTGGGAAGAGGAATGCATTCCTATGTTGTTATTAAAGCATACTTTCACAGATTATTCTTTGTCAGTGCAATTTCATCGCTTCATCTGTGTGGAAGTTCTATCAAGCCAGCGTTCTTGGATTCTTGGGCCTTGTTCTTTGGACTATTTGCTTTGTGGTTTATCTTGGATTCTTGGACCTTGTTCTTGGACTCTATGGACTAATCTTCACCTTGTGGATTATCTTGGATTCTTGGATCTTGTGCTTTGGACTCTATGGATTAATTCTTTGCCTCATGGATTATTGTTCCTGCTATGCTCTTTGAACCTATGGACCTAATCCTTTGGATTAAATAGACATTCATGTACTTTGTGAATCTCTTGGACCTATTGGCTCTTTCATTACAACTTTGAACTACCTTTTGATTGCTTGCTTGATTTATATTCTGCTTTGCTCAATAAAAACTTCAAAAGACTACCTGTGTGTCTGACTGGGTATCTATAGCAAGGTGAACTTAGTCTGAGGTGTGACAGTAGTCTTTTGTTGGGAATCTGTTGAGCGGTTAGACTCAAAAATAACCCTCTCTTGGGGTAATTCCACATAAAATACAGCAAAGTGGCAGAAGCACTCTTCGTGAGCAGCAGAAACTTACGTGTGTGGAGCTGGGATAAGCCTTTGTTCCTCAGGATGGCAAAGCATCGCAGAGTCACAATTATAGGTTCAAAATATTTATTGTGGTAAAAAGAAATCCATTGTAGATGGAGAAGTTTCTTAGAGCTGACTAGCTCTCTAGGCCAGAGGTCCTCAAACTTTTTAAGCCGAGGGCCGGTCCACAATCCTTCAGACTGTTGAGGGGCCGGATTATCATTTGAAAAAAATACAAACAAATTCCAATGCACACTGCATATGTCTTATTTGTAGTGCAAAAACAACAACAACAAGAACAATGAAAGAACAATACAATATTTAAAAATAAAAACAATTTTAACCAACATACATTTATCAGGATTTCAATGGGAAGTGTGGTCCTGCTTCTGGCCAATGTGATAGTCAAGTTAATTAGGGTTGTTGTTGTTGTTGTTGTGGTTGTGTGCCTTCAAGTCATTTCAGACTTTGGGTGAGCCTAAGTCTAAAATTTATTTATTATTTATTTACTGCATTTATTTACTACATTTGTATCACACCCTTCTCACCTCAAAGGGGACTCAGAGTGGCTTACAAATTATATGTACATACAATATATTATATTATTAGCATAGCACAATATTAGCATTATATATTACTATATTGAACTATACCACTATACTGTAATATTATTAGTAATATTATATGTAATATAGAATAGATAATTAATATTATTATATGGTATTATTATTAGTGTTATATTGTATTACATTATAATATTATCAATATTATATATATATATATATATATATATATATATATATATAATATATTATATCATAAAACTGAGGGCGGGGGCCAGGTAAATGACCTCAGAGGGCCGCATCCGGCCCCCGGGCCTTAGTTTGGGGACCCCTGCTCTAGGCTATCTTCTAAGGAAGGTAAGAAGGTAAAAATATCAAAATATCCAAGACCCCTTCTAGGCATGCATGGGAATAGAGAGAGGGTCTCTTATTCTAATCCTACTCTCTAGTCTAACTACTCATTGAGGACTGGAGAACTGTGGAGTCCAGGATGACATCCAACATCTTTTCTTTTTTTTAACACTACACAAACATTATGCATTTGAGTCTCTATCGTTATAAAATATCTAAAAATGTAACCATTTCTATTCTAATCAAAGAGAGGTGATAGGTCAATTATCTAAAGTCTCTTGAACACTAAGTGTACAAAAGTACAAAATGTACCTATGTATTATTAATATCATTTTAGTCCACAAATCCTGCTGTGGTCCTCTTCCTTTGGTTCTTTATACATGCAGTAAAGGGGTTCCATTCTTCTTGAAGTTTCTGTGTATGTGTATTTGTTTCTTGTAGAGCTAGTTAATTTATCCATTTCGGCCATATCAAAAACTTTTGTAACCCAATCTTCTGGCATTGGTATGTTTGGTGTTTCAGTGTCTATTTCTCTAATAATTCCAGTAGAAAGAGTTCACCCCCGTCCATCATAGCAATATCATTACCAGATTCACGGGTGTAAGGAGCTGAGGTGACAGGGAATGGAATCCCTTTTAGAATCCCCTCAGCTTTGCCACCAATATGTACAGAGGTGAGGTGTCTGACAGGAATGTGTGGCTGAGATGGAATCCCCTTTGATTCCCACACACGCACACACAGATACCACCACTTAATAAAGATGTTTTATGAGAGATGATGTTAATTAATTATTAGTTTGACTATCTTCTTCTTCGCTGCCACCAATGGAATAGACGTCAGGCAGATGGTACTGGTTCTTGTAAGCTTTCTCTATTTGTTCCACTTCAGGTGTTGATGTTACTTAACTTAATATGAGAGTATGACAGAGGCTTGGTTAGAATAAAATCAAAACAAGTTTATTGCAGGTACAGAGCTTGATGGTTTCAGATAACTTGGTAAAGGCACTTCGCTTAATGGTTACAAACAGATATGAGGTGGTTAAACTTTCAAAAAACTTCTTTCTCTGGATTACACTAAACCCTGATCCTACTGGATCCCCTGGGATTAATGTTCCCTAATCCACAGACTCTATAACTGACCCTAGACAAATCACCTAACTTGCCTAGTCTGGTCTATCCTAAATCTGACTCAAATCTCTCTATTTAAGTCAGCCTGATTCTCCACACAAGAATCAGATCCTTCTCTATGACTAGAGAATCACCAACTGCTAAAATAAATCCTTTTATTTTAGGCCTGACTCAAATTCTTCTGAGTCACCCTGATTCTCTACCTGAGAATCAGTTCCTTCACTGTGGATGGAAATCACAGACTGCTGGGTTTTAAAACATTCCCCTTTTTCCTTTCCAGGCGGCGGTTGGCTCCACCCCTGTTGCTATGGTAACCTGCTCTAGCACTCTAAGATGGCTACCTTCCCCATACATAATGAATTCAAATACTCACCATTTTAACCTAGCCAAACCTGGCTGTTTAACCAAAATCAAATACACATATCATCTATAAACAAAATATAATTATACACTTCTTCACAACGGGTGATACAACCGTGGTGGGGCTTCTTATCTCCGAAGGGGATGCAGGCAGATCGGCTGCTCTCGTGGTGCAGGGACAATAACTTGGTTCTGAACATCAACAAGACCAAGGAGCGCATAGTGGACTACAGAAAGAACAGACCAGGAATCCAGTCCTTGGTCACAAATGGGGACCAAGTGGAGCAGGTGGTGGATGGTAAGTCCCTGGGTGTTCTTGTGAAGGAGGATCTGACCTGGGGCAGCATTCATCTGGCAGTGTTGGGGAAGAGGGTCCAGTAGAGACTGGACTCACTAAGACTTCTGAGGAACCACCAACTGAATGAAAAACTTCTGGTGACTTTCTCCCGTTGTGCTATAGAGAGAAAGTGTCCTAACCTGCATCTGCGCATGGTTTAGTAACTGCACAAGTAGGAAAACATCTTTTTGCACACACTCACAAACCTCATCAGGCGCACTTTAAACTAGATCCACTGGTGGAGGGGAACAACAGCCTGGCGAACACTATATTACCCATGACCACAGGGAACTGCCAAAAGGCTAAATGGAGGGCTGCACAAACACAGCAAGGACCAATTACCGAGAGCACAATAATCCCAAATAAACAGCTCGGGGGAAGGTCACAGGGGCTTACATGTCTTTACACTAATGCACAGAGTATGGGAAATAAGCAAGACGAACTCCAACTTTTAGCACAGCACCACACGTACGACGTCATAGGCATCACTGAAACCTGGTGGGATGACTCCCATCACTGGAATTTAACCATTGAGGGCTATAACCTCTTTCACAGAAATAGAATAAAGGGGAGAGGAGGGGGAGTAGCTTTATATGTCAAAAACAGTTACGTTGCAGAAGAAATGCAAGACTGTAATCCGGGACACCAGCTTGAAAGCATCTGGATAAGAATCAAGGGAACCGGGACTCAAAAAGATCTCATTGTGGGTGTATACTACAGAACCCCGAGTCCGGATGAAGGACTTGATGAAGCCTTCTGTCAACAGCTGACCAAACAGGCACAAAGAAGAAATGTAGTAGTCATGGGAGATTTCAACTATCCTGATATCTGCTGGAAAACAAACTCGGCCAAAAGCACAAAGTCCAACAAATTCCTCACTTGCCTTGCAGACAATTTTATGGTCCAGAAGGTAGAAGAGGCAACAAGGGGATCAGCAACTCTTGATCTAATCTTAACAAATGTGGAAGACCTGATCAATACAGTCAAAGTGGTCGGATCCTTAGGGGCAAGTGACCATGTGCTCCTGCAGTTTGCAATACAAAGGAAGGCCGAAACTAAAAAAAGTTAAACCCGCATTCTGGACTTTAAGAGAGCTGACTTCCAAAAAATGAAGTAAATACTGAGCAGCATTCCATGGATGCCAATATTAAAAGACAAGGGAGTTAAGGATGGATGGGAGTTTTTTAATACTCAAGGCGCAAATGCAAACAGTACCAACAAAGAAAAAAAATATGACAAATGCAAAGAAGCCAGAATGGATGTCCAAAGAACTTCTAACCGGGCTAAGATTCAAAAGAGACATGCACAAGAAGTGGAAAAGGGGAGAAATCACCAAAGAAGAATTCAAATGTATAGCCAACTCCTGTAGGGAAAAGGTTTGCAAGGCTAAAGCGCAAAATGAGCTCAGGCCTGCCAGGGACATTCAAAACAACAAAAAAGGTTTTTTTGCTTACGTTGGTAGAAAAAGGAAGAAAAAGGAGGCAATAGGGTCTCTGCGAGGAGAAGATGGGGTGATGGCGACAGGGGACAGGGAAAAGGCAGAACTGTTTAATGCCTTCTTTGCCTCTGTCTTCTCACAAAAGGAAAGCCATCTTCAACCTCAGCAACATGAAATGGACGAAGGATTTGGAGAAATCCAACCACAAATAGGGAAACAAGTTGTCCAGGAACACCTGGCCACTCTAAACGAATTCAAGTCGCCAGGGCCAGATCAACTACATCCAAGAGTACTGAAGGAACTAGCAGAAGTTATTTCAGAACCACTGGCAATCATATTTGAGAGTTCTTGGAGAACGGGAGAACTTCCAGAAGATTGGAGGAGGGCAAATGTGGTCCCTATCTTCAAGAAGGGAAAAAAGAACGACCCAAACAATTACTGTCCGGTCAGCCTCACGTCGATACCAGGCAAGATTCTGGAAAAGATCATTAAGGAAGTGTTCTGCGAACACTTAGAAACAAATGCAGTCATTGCTAATAGTCAACACGGATTTACCAAAAACAAGTCATGCCAGACTAATCTGATTTCTTTTTTCGATAGAGTTACGAGTTGGATCGATACAGGGAACGCCGTGGATGTAGCGTACCTAGATTTCAGTAAGGCCTTCGACAAAGTCCCCCACGACCTTCTGGCAAACAAACTAGTAAAATGTGGGCTAGACAAATCTACGGTTAGGTGGATCTGTAATTGGCTAAGCGAACAAGCCCAAAGGGTGCTCACCAATGCGTCGTCTTCATCTTGGAAAGAAGTGACAAGTGGAGTGCCGCAGGGTTCCGTCCTGGGCCCGGTTCTGTTTAACATCTTTATTAACGACTTAGACGAAGTGTTAGAAGGCACGATCATCAAGTTTGCAGACGACACAAAACTGGGAGGGATAGCCAACACTCCAGAAGACAGGAGCAGAATTCAAAACGATCTTGACAGACTAGAGAGATGGGCTGAAATTATGATGTGGCACTGGGGGCTGTGCGGTGGTGGTTCCCATTCTTCTAGACTTATTCGGCCTATATTTTTTGCCCACTGAATGATGGGTTCTTTTTTTGTCCATCAATTGTAAAATCTTTCCGAAGAAATTGATCGTTTCTGAATTTGCCTATTTTTTTTCTTTGTAGTAGTTGGTTCCATTGATTGTCCGATTCTTGTAGACTCCTTTCTGGAGTGGGAGATACCGGCACTGGTTGGTGTTAATGGGCAATATGATGGACTGGCCTAAAACATTCCCCAGAACTGCCAAACCAGTGGAGGAAGTTGCAGCAACTACTTTAAAACACATCATTATCCCCCACTCAGGACTACCTGCATTTGAAGCAGAACTCCATGGAAATGTTAGTGTTTTAGTTTTGGTCATTATGGTGTGGCAATAGAGTCACTGAGATTTTTTCTGCTATCTCTATCTTCTGTAGAAAGATTTAATTTATCTTCTTGTTCTTGAGCCAACAGGATGTGAGAGGAAATCTACTCCTAAGAAGCAAAATTCACTCTTGCAAAAGTTGTCATGAGAAAGGCCTCATTTTCATCGTAACCCAAAATTTTCAAAATCCAGTTGTGATAGGGATAAAACATGAGGAGAAATCTTCTAAATAGGGACAAAGGCAGCAAGGAAAAGTTACTTTTACTGTACTATCAAAACTAAAAAAAACTGACTGGAATTACACCTAAAATATACCTGTTCTGACCCATATACAAATTGAACTTAAGAATAAACCTACCAAACCTTTCTTGTTTGTAACGCGGGGAGAGCCTCAGTTTGAGTTCTTTCACATGAATGGAGATGTTGAGTCTAAGCAAAGCTCTTTCCACACTCTAAGCACGTATAGGCAGACCCTGAGTTGCAAACGTCTCACTTACAAAGGACTCATAGTTAAGAATTGAGGTGAGACAAGAAGTGAGAGAAATAGGTAATAGGAAAATTCACTCCTTTTAAAACTTGGAATAGATTTAAAATTCCCAGTTAAAAACCATCCCGTCTCAATGTTTGCATATTTGTATATTTTAAGTTGAATGCTCCACTCTCAGTAAAGCTCTTTTCACATTCCAGGCATTTACAGTTTCTTCCTAGTGTGAGTTCTATTATGTTTGTATAGATCTCCAGTGTGAGTGAACCTCTTTCACTCATAGTGTCAAGGACAGAACGCCACAAGATCAAAGATAACAGAGTTTATTGGATTTACAGAACTCAAAATGCCCGTAAAAGACAAGGGCAAGGCAACTTTAGCCTTTAAAAACAAAAAGGGGCAAGAAAAACGTTCAAAAGATAAACCGGATTAAACCGGAGTTTAATCCGGGTAAAATCAAAACAGCTTGCTTCAGCCTGGGGATAAACAAACAGAAGCTGGGAAACAGAGAGTTCAAAAGAATGCAACTAATTAGCAGCAGATGCCTCTCTGCTGCCAGCACTATGTTTTGAGTAACTAGGAGTCACTCCTTCACACAGCAAGGCAAATTTCCAATACAAACTCAGCAGCCAAGGATTGAAGCAGTAGCGTAGTCCCAGTTCGTTCCGTAGGTCGAGAGGCAGAATCAGACGTTTGCAGTTTTCCAAGTTCAATAGGAGAAAGCGAGCCCGTAGTCAGTTTTCAGTCCGTAAATCCAGAGTAGCAGATGGCGTCCGTCAAGAAGACGACGGAAGGTCAAAGGTATCAGCACACGAAAACACACCAGTCTTCAGGAAAGCGTCCCACACAGATCCCAAGCGTTCGTCCAGATTACCTTGCCCAACGCAATTTGCAATTGCTCCCAAGCCTCATTTTATGCCAGTTACAAATCCTCATCACTATCAGCTGCCCTCCTTAACCCGGGCGTTTCCTCATCACTTTCCTCATCAGAGCTGGAACACCTCTGACTACGCCCCACAGCATCCCCAGCTGTGGATCCCGTCCCATCCCTCCAGCTTGTCCATGGGTCTAATCCTGAAGGTCCCCATTCATCTTCCATCCCATTATTGCCAGTGGCACCCAACTCCTCCCTTACCCGAGTCCAATCCATCTCATCCTCTTCCGAGCTAACCAGCTCTTCCTCCATTCTCTCCGTGAACCCCTTAAAAGACTCTTCGTCAGATGGTTCTGCAAAGATATCTCGCAGCCTCTTTCTTTCTCGCTCCTCGAGAGTATCTGACTCTCGAGGAGTCTTACGTCCACGTCTGCCAGAAGCAGAGCCATGAGGCTCAATCATAACACATAGGGTTTTCCCCCAGTGTGAATTCTCTGATGTAAACGGAGAGGTTCACTCTCAGCAAAGCTCTTCCCACACTCCTGGCATTTATAGGGTTTCTCTCCAGTGTGAGCTCTTTGATGTGAATGTAGATGTCCACTCTCAGCAAAGCTCTTCCCACAATCTAGGCATTTAAAGTGTTTCTCCCCAGTGTGAGTTCTTTGATGTGAATGTAGACCTTGATTATGAGTGAAGCTCTTTCCACATTCCAGGCATTCATAAGGTTTCTCCCCAGTGTGAGTTCTTTGATGTGAACGTAGTGTTTCACTCTGAGCAAAGCTCTTTCCACACTCCTGGCATTCAAAGGGTTTCTCCCCAGTGTGAGCTCTTTGATGTGAACGTAGTTGTCCACTCCGAGCAAAGCTCTTTCCACAATCTAGGCATTTAAAGGGTTTCTCCCCAGTGTGAGCTCTTTGATGTCTACGTAGATGTCCACTCTGAGCAAAGCCCATTCCACAATCTAGGCATTTAAAGGGTTTCTCCCCAGTGTGAGCTCTCTGATGTAAACGAAGATGTCCACTCCGAGCAAAGCTCTTTCCACAATATAGGCATTTAAAGGGTTTCTCCCCAGTGTGAGCTCTTTGATGTGAATGTAGATGTCCACTCTGAGCAAAGGTCTTTCCACAATCTAAGCATTTAAAGGGTTTCTCCCCAGTGTGAGCTCTTTGATGTGAATGTAGTGTTCCGCTCTGAGCAAAGCTATTCCCACACTCCTGGCATTTATAGGGTTTCTCTCCAGTGTGAGTTCTTTGATGTGAATGTAGAGTTTGATTATGAGTGAAGCTCTTTCCACATTCCTGGCATTCATAAGGTTTCTCCCCAGTGTGAGTTCTTTGATGTGAACGTAGTATTTCATTCCGAGCAAAGCTCTTTCCACACTCCGGGCATTTATAGGGTTTCTCCCCAGTGTGAGTTCTTTGATGGCTATTTAGATTTGTACTGTGAGTGAAGTTCTTTCCACATTCCAGGCATTCATAAGGTTTCTCCCCAGTGTGAATTCTCTGATGTGACCGTAGATCTCCACTCTGCGTGAATCTCTTTCCACATTCCAGGCATGCATAGGGCTTCTTACCAGTGTGAGTGCTTTCATGTATCTGCAGTTTTTCCTGCTGACTAAAGATCTCCCCACATTCAGTACATTTATATGCTTTCTTCTCCATGTTTTCCTTTCTGAACTATGAGTGAGGTGAAGAGTTCAGCCAGATCAGCATCTCTGGAGCATTTCTTCTTCCTATAGGACTGGTTTCCTTCCTGCACTTTGGAATTCCAAGTTCGCTAGATGCTGAATTGTTTCCCATCATAACAAATGTGACGCCATAGACTGCTCCTTTCCCTGGTGAAGAAAGAAGAGATAAAAGATAAGGAATGAAGGACAAGGACCTTCAGTTCTCCCATCATTCTCATCATCATCATCATCATCATCATCATGTTTATATGTTCCCTTATTTTGCTCTCCACAAGGAGATTCAAAGCCGGTTACATTGAAAACATTTTAATATAATTTTAAATATATACACACACATATATATAATTAAACATAATTAATTATCTGGTATTAATTAAAATTCAATATAAATTCATTAAAACATATTCCAAACTGAAAACTACAGCAGCCCCTGAATTGATCTTTAAAACCTTCTTTAAAAGCCCACCATAAAGAAAAGGTTTTATTTATATATTTATTTATTTACTTACTTACAACATTTCTACCCCGCCTTTCTCATCCGAGAGGACTCAAGGTGGCTTACAGAAGTCGGCAAAATTCAATGCCCAAACCACAATCACTAAAATCAAAACAACACACACAAATCAGTTAACAATACCATTAAAACACATAATAAAACTTCAAAGCATATACAATATATATATTTAAATCCATTCATCCGGAACCTTGTGCGTAAACCTTAATACAGACCATTTCAGGACAGCTTCCTTGGCTTAAGGTGGGAAGGAGTAGTAGAGTTGGGTGTCATCTGCATATAGGTGGCACCGCTCTCCAAAACTTTCCCTTCATAGTAAAGGTAACGGTTTTCCCCTGACGTTAAGTCCAGTCGTGTCCGACTCTGGGGGTTGGTGCTCATCTCCATTTCAAAGCTGAAGAGCCCGCATTGTTCATATACACCTCCAAAGTCATGTGGACACTGGCATGACTGCATGGAGCGCCATTGCCTTCCCGCCAGAGCGATACCTATTGATCTACTCACATTTGCATGTGGCAAGTATGGTCTAGATGTGTTTTTGGTGGGGTGAAGAGGGCTCACGGAATACAGGTGAACTATAACTCGCAGAGATAAAGGTCAATGACCAACTAAGTCCAACATTATTTCCAGTTGGCGATGTTAAATTTGTGTGGCAGGTTTGGTCCAAATGGGGTCAGTGTTGTCTGAGTACGGGTGAACTATAACTCCTGGATATAAAGGTCAATTATCCCGAAACCCCACCAGTATGTAAATTTGGCCATGCTGGGTCTGTGTGGGAAATGTCGCACCTTTAAATAGTTCACCTTGCTATAGGCACCCAGTCACACACAGAAGGAAGTCTTTTGTAGTTTTATTGAGCAAAAGCAAATATAAATCAAAGCAGGCAGTTATAAGGTTTTCAAGATTGCAGTAAAAGAGTCAATAGGAATCCAATCGCTCATAAGGCATAAAAATCCATTAGTTCATAAGCCATAACAATCCAATAATTCCTAAGCCAAAACAGTAGACGATAGATCCCAAAGAACAAAAGCCCAGAGGTTTCAAAGATCCAGGAGCAGGAAACTTCTCTTAGGCATGAAGCAGGAACACCCACTCAGATGAAGCAAGAATTTGCTTTGACAAAAATCTATCTCAAAACACACACTTTTAAAAGCACCCCAAAAATGCATTTCTCTTTCCTGTGGAGGCCTCTCTCTTCCCCGCCAATCTTACACTCCTACGAGGCTGAACTCCCTTCCATAACAACCGGTCCGCCCTAGATAATGATGGCGCCCCTTCAAGGTCCTCGTTATCTTGCACCTGAACCGGGGCTGAAGACACCAGGGCTTGAGACATCTCTTGCTCATTAATTCCCATGGAAATGTCATCCTGGCTGTTACCTATGGCCGGGTGGGTCAACAGTTCATTCTGCTCAAGCTGTATTTCTCGAGCCTCTGAATCAGCCTGTATCATTCCCATTCCCATGCCATCCTCCTGAAATTCATCCTCCATCCCATCATCTGGCTCTTGTATCTGAAACCCAGAATCCCCTTCTTCATCCTCACTCTGGCTATGCTGTGGCTGAGTCACAACAGGAAGTGAGTTCCATGTCCACTATTGGTGGGGTTTAGTGCTGTTTGATTGCAGGAGAACTATACATCTCAGTGTCTCAAACTCCTATAAATCATGGTGAATTGTCTCCAGACCTCTGTCTGTTAGCTGGCCCTCTCTCACTGGGGGGCGGAAGAGCCAGGTTTGAAAAAGCTACGCCACCATTACTGGATAAACGCCTCAGTTTGTAAAAAGGCACGCATGTGGTAAGCAAACTGATGCAGGTGCTGTGCGCATGGTGAGAGGCACTTTGCCCATGCCCAGAAGCCATGGACTTACCAGCGTGACCGTGAGGATGGAGGCAGAGATGACCCCACAGAGGAAGGAAGCGGCGCTGAGGGCCAGGCTGGGCAGAAGGAGGGCAGAAGCCGGCTGCCTGCTTGGTTGGACAGGAAGGAAAGGGAAAGGAAGCCCAGCCAAGGAAGCCATGACCCCAGGCATGCCCATCAAGGCCTTGGGACTCGTCAGCACTCCTTGAAGGGGTGCCTTCCCCAGAGGCCATCCAGCCTGACCCCGTTCTATGAGGCAGGAGGGCACCGACAAAGTTCTTTCGGCAGATAGCTATCCAGGCTCTGATTGAAGGTAGAGTTCTACATAGATTGAAGTGAGATGAGATTGGCTAAAAGAGCGCGTGCAAGCGACGGTTGAGGAGAGGAGGTGTGGGATGTGTTGGGCGCGCGCCTGTCCGTGTGTGGCGCATGCGCAAAGTGTTATTTTTTGTATTTTGGGTTTTGTGGGTCGTGGTTCGGGTCCAGATTTTTAATTTTGTTGGAGGAACCTAGAGGCAAGTATGGTGAATTGTGCTGAAAAATGTCTAGATCCTGGGGCTTGTAGTTTTGTTGTTTAGCGTCAGGGGGCGACACCATTTGTCTTTTATATATATAGATTTGACATAAAAAGTAGTTTAATATGCAGGAATGCTATGTAGTCATTACTGTATTTATGAATTTGGCACCAAAATATCACAATGTATTGAAAATATTGACTACAAAAACATTGACAACTAAAAGGCAGACTGCATTGGATAATCCAGAACATTGGATAAATGAAACTCTACTGTACTAACAATGGACCAGGATAAAACTTGGCACAGAGAACCCCCATGACCAACTGAACACACTGCAGGAGGTTGGGGGGAACTGACCTTGCACTCTGGGAGTTGTCGTTCACCCTGCATCCAGAGGGCACTGAACCCAGCCAACACTGGATCTGGACCAAACTTAGCACACGGACCCAACATGGCCTATGCTGAATACTGGCGGGGTTTGGGGATGTTTGACCCATGATTCTTGGTTTTGTAGTTCACTCACATTCTTCTGCAATTTCAAATTGCAACACTCATAAAAAAACAAAAACCAATTGCCTGACTGATAGTACCTAACATCCCAAATGACTTTTTCAAATAACCCAGGCACTGCCGGGTCCCCAAGCTAGTAAATAATAATAATAATAATAATAATAATAATAATAATAATAATAATAATAATACTGAAATGATCAGCAAACGAGTGCAATGAGCTCTCAAAGATACTGTGGGACTTCCGAATCCAGACTGACAAAGTTCTGGAACACAACACACCAGACATCACAGTTGTGGAAAGGAAAAAGGTTAGGATCATTGATGTCGCCATCCCAGGTGACAGTCGCATTGACGAAAAACAACAGGAAAAACTCAGCCGCCATCAGGACCTCAAGATTGAACTTCAAAGACTCTGGCAGAAACCAGTGCAGGTGGTCCCGGTGGTGATGGGCACACTGGGTGCCGTGCCAAAAGATCTCAGCCGGCATTTGGAAACAATAGACATTGACAAAATCACGATCTGCCAACTGCAAAAGGCCACCCTACTGGGATCTGCATGCATCATCCGAAAATACATCACATAGTCCTAGACACTTGGGAAGTGTTTGACTTGGGATTTTGTGATACGAAATCCAGCATATCTATCATAGAATCATAGAATAGTAGAAGTTGGAAGAGACCTCATGGGCCATCTAGTCCAACCCCCCGCTAAGAAGCAGGAAATCGCATTCAAAGCACGCCCGACAGATGGCCATCCAGCCTCTGCTTAAAAGCTTCCAAAGAAGGAGCCTCCACCACAGTCTGGGGGAGAGAGTTCCACTGCCGAACAGCCCTTCTCACAGTGAGGAAGTTCTTCCTGATGTTCAGGTGGAATCTCCTTTCCTGTACTTTGAAGCCATTGTTCCGTGTCCTAGTCTGCAGGGCAGCAGAAAACAAGCTCCCTCCCTCCTCCCTATGACTTCCCCTCACGTATTTGTACATGGCTATCACATCTATCTTGTTTGCTGTGTCATACAATAATAATAATAATACAATAATTTTATTTTCGTATGCCGCTCCCATCTCCCCATCGGGGACTCGGAGTGCCTCACACGAGGGCAAGCCCAATACAATCATATAATATCCTAAAATCAACAGCGGAGACATCAAGGAATGCATTTAAAAGTGAATGTTTGTATGTATGCGAAGCCCACCTGCTCCAAGGAGACCGGAACCACCTCAACTGCGCTCTCCGGCCAATGGAGACTCCACCCCAGACACCAGAAGAGCCGCAAGGCCAAGAACAAGCCACGCGAGTCAAGGGAAAGGCCCACTCAGAGGAAAGGCTACATTGGCCAACAAACAAACAAACAGAAGGGCGTTGCAGTTTCACTCAGCATTCACACACATGTACCTGCATTCATTCCACAGATATACAACCCCCACTAGATTCCAGCAGACCTCACAACCTCTGAGGATGCCTGCTACAGATGGGGGCGAAACGTCAGGAGAGAATGCGTTAGGAACGTGGCCAGGCAGCCCGGAAAACTCGCAGCAACCCAGGACTCAACTGGAAGGTGTCCCAGAAGGGCCAGTTCCTCCGACTGTATCCCTTGGAGGGAGGGAGCCTGCCTTTGGGGCCGGAGGGGCTGGGCTGCCTGGAAGTGACCCCGAGGGGAGGGGAGGGGGGAGAAGGAAGGAAGGATGGTGGAAGAAGGGAAGGAAGGAAGGAAGGAAGGAAGGAGAGAAGAGCGGGGAAGAATTTATTTTATTTATTTATTTATTTGCGACATTTATATACCACCCTTCTCACCCCGAAGGGGACTCAGGGCGGTTTACAAGTATATATACATACAATCTATATATATAAAAGAGTGATGGCATCACGGCAATTCACAAAACAACAAAAGTACAGGCCCCCCAACCTCAAAATTTGACAACACAACCCATCATCCACGCCTCAAGGTTGATACAACAAAAAGAAAAGAAAAATAAAGTCCTAATTAGAGGGAGAGCAATAATTGTTTTTATCCAATTGCTGCCAGTTTAGAGGGCTAATCTCTGCCCACTTGGTTGCCTAGCAACCAAGGGACAGCCAGGTTTCAGTTAGGGGACAGGCAGATTTAGGCCTCCCTTAGACTTCTTCCACAGATTATCTAATTTGCACTGGATTATATGGCAGTGTAGACTCATGGCCCTTCAAAACAGCTATATAACCCATTTATAATCTTCTATTATCTGCTTTGCACTGGATTATCTTGACTCCACACTGCCATATAATCCACTTCAGTGTGCATTTTATACAGCTGTGAAGAAGGGGCCTCATATAATCCAGTTCTAAGCAGAGAATATAAGATTATCAATATACAGTAGAGTCTCACTTATCCAACGTAAACAGGCCGGCAGGATAAGTGAATATGTTGGATAATAAGAAGGGATTCAGGAAAAGCCAATTAAACATCAAATTAGGTAATCGTTATACAAATTAAGCACCAAAACATCATATTATACAACAAATTTGACAGAACAAGTAGTTCCATGCGCAGTAATGCTATGTAGTATTTACAGTAGAGTCTCACTTATCCAACACTCGCTTATCCAACGTTCTGGATTAGCCAACGCATTTTTGTAGTCAATGCTTTCAATATATCGTGATATTTTGGTGCTAAATTCATAAATACAGTAATTACTATATAGCATTACTGTGTACTGAACTACTTTTTCTGACAAATTTGTTGTCTAACATGATGTTTTGGTGCTTAATTTGTAAAATCATAACTTAATTTGATGTTTAATAGGGTTATCCTTAATTCCTCATTATCCAACATATTCGCTTATCCAACGTTCTGCCGGCCCGTTTATGTTGGATAAGTGAGACTCTACTGTACTGTATTTACAAATTTACCACTAAAATATCACAATGAATTTAAAACACTGACTACAAAAACATTGATTATGAAAAGGCAGACTGCGTTGGATAATCCAGAACATTGTATAAGCGAATGTTGGATAAGTGAGATTCTTCTTTAATATGAAATAATTACTGGGATAGAATAATGCAGAACAATATAATCTCTAAAACCATGACAGTAAATAAACAGGGGAATTCCACACAGGAAGCAATCAGGGCCAGCTAACACCTCCCAACAAAGTATTCCCATCATCAAAGTCTGGCCAATCCTCTGTTTTCTCAGGGCCACAGACAGTAGAAGCACATAAAATATCGCAAAGAACACCACTCTGAAAACAAGGGAATTCCAGACAGGAAACAATCAGGGCCAGCTAACACCTCCCAACAAAGTATTCCCATCATCAAAGTCTGGAAAATCCTCTGTTTTCTCAGGGCCACAGACAGTAGAAGCACATAAAATATCGCAAACAACACCACTCTGAAAACAAGGGAATTCCAGACAGGAAACAATCAGGGCCAGCTAACACCTCCCAACAAAGTATTCCCATCATCAAAGTCTGGCAAATCCTGTTTTCTCAGGGCCACAGACAGTAGAAGCACATAAAATATCGCAAACAACACCACTCTGAAAACAAGGAAATTCCAGACAGGAAACAATCAGGGCCAGCTAACACCTCCCAACAAAGTATTCCCATCATCAAAGTCTGGCAAATCCTCTGTTTTCTCAGGGCCACAGACAGTAGAAGCACATAAAATATCGCA
Organism: Anolis carolinensis; assembly: GCF_035594765.1. Taxonomy (NCBI): domain Eukaryota; kingdom Metazoa; phylum Chordata; class Lepidosauria; order Squamata; family Anolidae; genus Anolis; species Anolis carolinensis. The sequence goes on along the minus strand of NC_085844.1, from coordinate 253,691,074 downwards.
AACAACACCACTCTGAAAACAAGGGAATTCCGGACAGGAAACAATCAGGGCCAGCTAACACCTCCCAACAAAAAATTCACTCAGGGAGGAAACAGCCAGGCTTTAAAGCTGCAAGGCCATTACATCCTAATCATTTTTCCTAATTGCAGAATTCATACTTGCCTCCAACAAACAAAAAAAAACCAATCAGAAATATTGTATATTCACAACCTTTAGGAAATAATATCCCCTGATGGCGCAGCGTGTTAAAGCACTGAGCTGCTGAACTTCTGGACCGAAAGGCCACAGGTTTGAATTGGGGAAGTGGAGAGAGCCCCCACTGTTAGCCCCAGCTTCTGCCAACCCAGAAGTTTGAAAACATGCAAATGTGAGTGCATCAATAGGTACTGCTCTGGCGGGAAGGTAACGCCGCTCCATGTAGTCATCCCACATGACCTTGGAGGAGTCTACGGACAACGCCGGCTCTTCGGCTTAGAAATGGAGATGAGCACCAACCTCCAGAGTAAGACACGACTGGACTTAATGTCTGGGGAAAACCTTTACCCTTGACCTTAACTACCACCAATTCCTCAATACTTTATTTCCCATACCACCAGACTTCGCCACAGCAACGCGTGGCCGGGCACAGCTAGTATATTATATTATACAACTATATCGCAATATTATTAGTAATATTGCATGTAATATAAATATACAATTATAATAGTGAATTATAATTATTATTACATTGTATTACATCATAATATTATTAATATTAAATGTATATACAATGTATTATAATATAATATATAATAATATATAATATAATATAATAAGAATGTATTTTATTTATTTATTTACAGCATTTATATTCCGCCCTTCTCACCCCGAAGGGGACTCAGGGCGGATTACATTGCACACATAAAGGCAAACATTCAATGCCATGACATAGAACAGACGCAGGCACAGGCTGGCCTCGAACTCATGACCTCTTGGTCAGAGTGATTTGTTGCAGCTGGCTTGCTTTCCAGCCTGCGCCAGAGGAAGGACGGTGGAAGGAAGGAGGGAAGAAGGAAGGAAGGAAGGTGGAAGGAAGGGAGAGAGAGGTGTAGTAGGGAAGGAAGAGAAGGAGGGAGGGACAAAGAAGGAAGGATGGTGGAAGAAGGGAAGGAAGGAAGGAAGGTGGAAGGAAGGAGGGAAGAAAGGAAGGAAGGTGGAAGAAGGGAAGGAAGGAAGGAGGGAATGCGGGAAGAAGAGAAGAGCAGGGGAAGAAGGAAGGAAGGTGGAAGGAAGGAGGGAAGAAGGAAGGAAGGAAGGTGGAAGGAAGGGAGAGAGAGGTGTAGTAGGGAAGGAAGAGAAGGAGGGAGGGACAAAGAAGGAAGGATGGTGGAAGAAGGGAAGTAAGGAAGGAAGGTGGAAGGAAGGAGGGAAGAAAGGAAGGAAGGTGGAAGAAGGGAAGGAAGGAAGGAGGGAATGCGGGAAGAAGAGAAGAGCAGAGGAAGAAGGAAGGAAGGTGGAAGGAAGGAGGGAAGAAGGAAGGAAGGAAGGTGGAAGGAAGGGAGAGAGAGGTGTAGTAGGGAAGGAAGAGAAGGAGGGAGGGACAAAGAAGGAAGGATGGTGGAAGAAGGGAAGTAAGGAAGGAAGGTGGAAGGAAGGAGGGAAGAAAGGAAGGAAGGTGGAAGAAGGGAAGGAAGGAAGGAGGGAATGCGGGAAGAAGAGAAGAGCAGAGGAAGAAGGAAGGAAGGTGGAAGGAAGGAGGGAAGAAGGAAGGAAGGAAGGTGGAAGGAAGGGAGAGAGAGGTGTAGTAGGGAAGGAAGAGAAGGAGGGAGGGACAAAGAAGGAAGGATGGTGGAATAAGGGAAGGAAGGAAGGAGGGAAGAAAGGAAGGAAGGTGGAAGAAGGGAAGGAAGGAAGGAGGGAATGCCGGAAGAAGAGAAGAGCAGGGGAAGAAGGAAGGAAGGTGGAAGGAAGGAGGGAAGAAGGAAGGAAGGAAGGTGGAAGGAAGGGAGAGAGAGGTGTAGTAGGGAAGGAAGAGAAGGAGGGAGGGACAAAGAAGGAAGGATGGTGGAATAAGGGAAGGAAGGAAGGAGGGAAGAAAGGAAGGAAGGTGGAAGAAGGGAAGGAAGGAAGGAGGGAATGCCGGAAGAAGAGAAGAGCAGGGGAAGAAGGAAGGAAGGTGGAAGGAAGGAGGGAAGAAGGAAGGAAGGAAGGTGGAAGGAAGGGAGAGAGAGGTGTAGTAGGGAAGGAAGAGAAGGAGGGAGGGACAAAGAAGGAAGGATGGTGGAAGAAGGGAAGGAAGGAAGGAGGGAAGAAAGGAAGGAAGGTGGAAGAAGGGAAGGAAGGAGGGAATGCCGGAAGAAGAGAAGAGCAGGGGAAGAAGGAAGGAAGGTGGAAGGAAGGAGGGAAGAAGGAAGGAAGGAAGGTGGAAGGAAGGGAGAGAGAGGTGTAGTAGGGAAGGAAGAGAAGGAGGGAGGGACGAAGAAGGAAGGATGGTGGAAGAAGGGAAGGAAGGAAGGAGGGAAGAAAGGAAGGAAGGTGGAAGAAGGGAAGGAAGGAGGGAATGCGGGAAGAAGAGAAGAGCAGGGGAAGGAAGGTGGAAGGAAGGAGGGAAGGTGGATGGAAGGGAGAGAAGGTGGCAGTAGGGAAGGAAGAGGAGGAAGGGACAAAGAAGGAAGGATGGTGGAAGAAGGGAAGGAAGGAGGGAGGGAATGCGGGAAGAAGAGGAGAGCGAGGGAAGAAGGAAGGAAGGTGGAAGGGGCGGAAGAAGGAAGGAAGGAAGAAGAGAAGGGCGGGGGAAGAAGGAAGGTGGAAGGAGGGAAGAAGGAAGGAGAGAGGATGGTAGTTGGGAAGGAAGAGAAGGAGGAAGGAAAAGGAAGGGTGGTGGAAGGAAGGGAGGGAGGGAGGGAGGGAGGAGCCCCTCAAGGCTGCTTCCAAGGAGAGGGCAGCGAGGGGGGCAGGAGGGGGGGCAGGGCCGCCATGGGCGTTGCGGGGGGGGTGTGCGCCCCCCCTCCCCTCCCTCCTTCCCTCCCACCTTTCCTTCCTTCGTCTGCCCCTTACCTCCTTCCTTCCTTCCTTCTCTCTTTCCTCCCTCTTTCTTCCCCCCTGAACTGGACCTCCAGCCACGCGGTTTCCCTCCCGGAAATGAGGGGAGGGGGAGGGGGCAGCGCTGGCCCCTCCCCCAAGGAGGCGCCCTCAGACCCAAAGCCCCCCCCCCCCCCGTTTTCCTTCCTTCCCCGCCTTCCTCCCGGCATCCCATAATAGCTCCCCTCCCGCTTCCAGGAAAAGGCTGCGGCGCCTCTTCATGCTGTTGGGGGGGGGGCTTCAAGGGGGGCCTCCCTCCCCCTCCCTCCCCCCCCCAGCCCGGCCTGGCTTCCTTCAGGGAGTGGGAGGGGAACCAAGGGGAAGCCAAGGAAGCCTTGGGAAACAGAGTCTCCAGGTCAAAGGAAGCCCCGACAGACACCCGCATCCCCCCCCCCCCCAGCGAAGTGGTCAAGCCCACCCCCCAAGCCCCCCGGGCTGGCTTGTATTGGAGACCCCATAACCTATGGCATTGGCTATGGGAGTGTCCTTGCACCCAGTGTCTCTGGGCAAATGTTAATCTCCATGGACATGTGGAGAGAGACAGAACACCTTTGGAAAACCAATGGCCAAGAAAAGGCGTGACCTTGTTAGAAGTCAACTCTGTGATAGTCACGAGCGTTCATGTAATGGCACACAGGTCACTCAGCTGTTAGACTGAAGAACCATGTCTTTACACTGCCAAGAACAAAGACATGCCACTACAAAAATATATTCTTTTCTTCACAGTTGTAATTGCCCAAAACATATACACATATACATAAAATGTTGTGCATTTTCCGGGCTGTATGGCTATGTTCCAGAAGCATTCTCTCCTGACGTTTCACCCACATCTATGGCAGGCTTCCCCAGCAGTTGTGAGATATGAGGATGTCTGCCATAGATGTGAGCAAAACGTCAGGAAAGAATGCTTCTGGAACATGGCCAGACAGCCCAGAAAATGCACAACAACCCAGTGATTCCGGCTACGGACGCCTTCGATGTACACTCCCTTGAAACCTCTTAGTTTAAAATACACACTCTGACATAAACACAAAGTCTTGTTTACTCATAAAACAACTTGCATTAAATCACCATGCAGCAGTAGTTCCCCACCTTCCTAATGTCGCAACCTCTTAATCCAGTTCCTCATGTGGTGCTGACCCCCAACCACAACATTATTTTCTTTGTGACTTGGTAACTGTCATTTTGCTGCTGTTATGAATCGTAATGTAAATATCTGATATGCAGGATGTATTTTCATTCACGGGACCAAATTGGCAAAAATACCCGATACTCCCAAATTTGAATACCGGTGGGGTTGGGGGGATTGATTTTGTCATTTGGGAGTTGTAGTTACTGGGATGTATAGTTTGCTTACCCTCCGTTGTTGCCTCCTTGCATCAAGGGCTGCACCGAACCGGGTGGCCTCCTTGTTGTCCCTTCTGCCATTGAAGGCTGCACCGGACCGGGCGGCCTTCCCTCCTTCACTGTTGCCTCTCCTGCCACTGGAGACCGCGCCGAACCGGGTGGCCTCCGTTGTTGCCTTCCTTGCATCGAGGGCTGCACCGAACCAGGCGGTTTCCTTGTTGCTCCCCCTGCTACTGAAGGCCGTGCCGAACCGGGCGGCCTCCGTTGTTGCCTTCCTTGCATCGAGGGCTGCGCCGAACCAGGCGGTTTCCTTGTTGCTCCCCCTGCTACTGAAGGCCGTGCCGAACCGGGCGGCCTCCGTTGTTGCCTTCCTTGCATCGAGGGCTGCGCCGAACCAGGCGGTTTCCTTGTTGCTCCCCCTGCTACTGAAGGCCGTGCCGAACCGGGTGGCCTCCGTTGTTGCCTTCCTTGCATCGAGGGCTGCGCCGAACCAGGCGGTTTCCTTGTTGCTCCCCCTGCTACTGAAGGCCGTGCCGAACCGGGCGGCCTCCGTTGTTGCCTTCCTTGCATCGAGGGCTGCGCCGAACCAGGCGGTTTCCTTGTTGCTCCCCCTGCTACTGAAGGCCGTGCCGAACCGGGCGGCCTCCGTTGTTGCCTTCCTTGCATCGAGGGCTGCGCCGAACCAGGAGGTTTCCTTGTTGCTCCCCCTGCTACTGAAGGCCGTGCCGAACCGGGCGGCCTCCGTTGTTTCCTTCCTTGCATCGAGGGCTGCGCCGAACCAGGCGGTTTCCTTGTTGCTCCCCCTGCTACTGAAGGCCGTGCCGAACCGGGCGGCCTCCGTTGTTGCCTTCCTTGCATCGAGGGCTGCGCCGAACCAGGCGGTTTCCTTGTTGCTCCCCCTGCTACTGAAGGCCGTGCCGAACCGGGCGGCCTCCGTTGTTGCCTTCCTTGCATCAAGGGCTGCGCCGAACCAGGCGGTTTCCTTGTTGCTCCCCCTGCTACTGAAGGCCGTGCCGAACCGGGCGGCCTCCGTTGTTGCCTTCCTTGCATCGAGGGCTGCGCCGAACCAGGCGGTTTCCTTGTTGCTCCCCCTGCTACTGAAGGCCGTGCCGAACCGGGTGGCCTCCGTTGTTGCCTTCCCTGCATCGAGGGCTGCGCTGAACCAGGCGGTTTCCTTGTTGCTCCCCCTGCTACTGAAGGCCGTGCCGAACCGGGCGGCCTCCGTTGTTGCCTTCCTTGCATCGAGGGCTGCGCCGAACCAGGCGGTTTCCTTGTTGCTCCCCCTGCTACTGAAGGCCGTGCCGAGCCGGGCGGCCTCTGTTGTTGCCTTCCTTGCATCGAGGGCTGCGCCGAACCAGGCGGTTTCCTTGTTGCTCCCCCTGCTACTGAAGGCCGTGCTGAGCCGGGGGGCCTCCGTTGTTGCCTTCCTTGCATCGAGGGCTGCGCCGAACCAGGCGGTTTCCTTGTTGCTTCCCCCTGCTACTGAAGGCCGTGCCGAACCGGGCGGCCTCCGTTGTTGCCTTCCTTGCATCGAGGGCTGCGCCGAACCAGGCGGTTTCCTTGTTGCTCCCCCTGCTACTGAAGGCCGTGCCGAACCGGGCGGCCTCCGTTGTTGCCTTCCTTGCATCGAGGGCTGCGCCGAACCAGGCGGTTTCCTTGTTGCTCCCCCTGCTACTGAAGGCCGTGCCGAACCGGGCGGCCTCCGTTGTTGCCTTCCGTGCATCGAGGGCTGCGCCGAACCAGGCGGTTTCCTTGTTGCTCCCCCTGCTACTGAATGCCGTGCCGAACCGGGCGGCCTCCGTTGTTGCCTTCCTTGCATCGAGGGCTGCGCCGAACCAGGCGGTTTCCTTGTTGCTCCCCCTGCTACTGAAGGCCGTGCCGAACCGGGCGGCCTCCGTTGTTGCCTTCCTTGCATCGAGGGCTGCGCCCAACCAGGCGGTTTCCTTGTTGCTCCCCCTGCTACTGAAGGCCGTGCCGAACCGGGCGGCCTCCGTTGTTGCCTTCCTTGCATCGAGGGCTGCGCCGAACCAGGCGGTTTCCTTGTTGCTCCCCCTGCTACTGAAGGCCGTGCCGAACCGGGCGGCCTCCGTTGTTGCCTTCCTTGCATCGAGGGCTGCGCCGAACCAGGCGGTTTCCTTGTTGCTCCCCCTGCTACTGAAGGCCGTGCCGAGCCGGGCGGCCTCCGTTGTTGCCTTCCTTGCATCGAGGGCTGCGCCGAACCAGGCGGTTTCCTTGTTGCTCCCCCTGCTACTGAAGGCCGTGCCGAGCTGGGCGGCCTCCGTTGTTGCCTTCCTTGCATCGAGGGCTGCGCCGAACCAGGCGGTTTCCTTGTTGCTTCCCCCTGCTACTGAAGGCCGTGCCGAACCGGGCGGCCTCCGTTGTTGCCTTCCTTGCATCGAGGGCTGCGCCGAACCAGGCGGTTTCCTTGTTGCTCCCCCTGCTACTGAAGGCCGTGCCGAACCGGGCGGCCTCCGTTGTTGCCTTCCTTGCATCGAGGGCTGCGCTGAACCAGGCGGTTTCCTTGTTGCTCCCCCTGCTACTGAAGGCCGTGCCGAACCGGGCGGCCTCCGTTGTTGACTTCCTTGCATCGAGGGCTGCGCCGAACCAGGCGGTTTCCTTGTTGCTCCCCCTGCTACTGAAGGCCGTGCCGAACCGGGCGGCCTCCGTTGTTGCCTTCCTTGCATCGAGGGCTGCGCCGAACCAGGCGGTTTCCTTGTTGCTCCCCCTGCTACTGAAGGCCGTGCCGAACCGGGCGGCCTCCGTTGTTGCCTTCCTTGCATCGAGGGCTGCACCGAACCAGGCGGTTTCCTTGTTGCTCCCCCTGCTACTGAAGGCCGCGCCGAACCGGGTGGCCTCCGTTGCGGCTTCCTCGGCGATTGAAGGCCGCTACGAACCCGGCGACCTTCCTTCCTTCTTTGCTCCCTCTTCTGTCACTGGAGGCCGCGTCGAATCGGGCGGCCTCCTTTGTTGCCTCCTTTGCATTGAGGGTCGTGCACTCCCCCTGAAGGCGCAGGTCCGCAGCTTGGGGCTCCTCCTGGACTCGGAGCTTACACTTGAGGCCCAGGTGTCAGCCGTGGCCGGGAGGACCTTTGCACAATTAAAACTTGTGCGCCAGCTGCGACCATACCTCGAGAAGTCAGATCTGATCATGGTGGTCCATGCCTTAGTTACCTCCAGACTGGATTATTGCAATGCGCTTTACGTGGGGCTGCCTTTGAAGACGGCCCAGAAATTACAATTAGTACAACGCTCGGGAGCCAGGTTTCTAACTGGAGCAAATTACACTGTTTAAGGAGCTCCACTGGCTGCCATTTATTTTCCGAGCCCAATTCAAGGTGCAGGTCATTACCTACAAAGCCCTAAAAGGTTTGGGACCTACCTACCTTTGAGACCGCATTTCCCCCTATGAACCCGCACGATCTCTTCGCTTGTTGAGGGAGGCCCTCCTCTCGCTTCCACCATCCTCGCAGTCGCGTTTGGTGGGGACGAGGGAGAGGGCCTTCTCCGTTGTGGCCCCCCGGCTTTGGAACTTGCTCCCCAGGGAGATCAGGCAGTCCCCTACCCTCCTCTCCTTTCAGAGGAGCCTGAAAACCTGGCTCTTCCAGAAGGCCTTTGATGAGTGATCCTTGTAGGACTGACCTGTTTGCCTACTCAGTATTAGACCCTCAGGTATGCCTTCCTCAGTATTATAATTGCACTTTAATTGACAGCTGGGTAATTCCCCCCCCCCTGACGATTTTGATACATTTTGCACCTTGACCCAGATCCTTGGGATTTTAAGATTTTATCTTTGCATGTGACTTTTATGACTGTTTATTGTTGTTTGATGTTTTATTGTTGATTGATCTATTTTATTGTTTGTGTTTGCTTTTATATTGTTGTTCCGGGCTTGGCCCCATGTAAGCCGCCCCGAGTCCCTTCGGTATAAGAATAAAATTATTATTATTATTATTATTATTATTATTATTATTATTATTATTATTATTATAAAGAGCACTCTGCACCCAGCCCACAATGGATCTGCACCAAACTTGGCACACTCACTATATGGCCAACATTGAACACTGGCAAGCTGGGTCTTAGAGCATACTTGCCCAATGAAGTCCTAACACACACTTGCATGCCTCCACCTCCTCTGAGGTCTGAAGCAAGACACTGATAGCATTGAAGTCCAAACAGATACTGAATACAAAATTGAGTCCTGAGTCTGCACATGCTCAGTTTCTTTTTGTGTCAGGAGAGACTTGTGAAAGTGCAAGTCACTTCTGGTGTGAGTGAATTGGCCTCCTGCAAGGACATTGCACAGGGTATGTTTTGATGTTTTACCATCCTTCTGGGAGGCTTCTCTCATGTCCCCGCATGGAGCTGGAGCTGGCAGAGGGAGATCATCCGCGCTCTGCCCGAATTGGATTCGAACCGGCAACCTTCAGGTCAGCAACCCAACCTTCAATTCAGCAGTCCTGCCGACAAAGGGTTTAACCCAGTCCAAAGTCCAAATCATCTCTCTGTTCTGAGAGTCTAATAGAGTCTCTGCTTCTGCACTGAAAGTCTAATCGCTTTTGTACAGCATTCTGTTCCTACGGACTCCTAAAAGCATACCGTTGAAGTCTCTCAGCATACATCTCTTTCTATGGACGTCTGTTTCTAAAATGGAGTCTGAACCCTGAATAATCCCAGATCTGATCACATGGTATGCGGCCCCTCCCACAACATAGAGTTAAGGAAACCTACACATATACAATATACTAAGCAATCTGAATTATATACCTAACAAAAGAATAGCAAACTTGAGAATTGTTGCTACAGTAGAGTCTCACTTATCCAACATAAACGGGCCAGCAGAACGTCTGTTTCTAAAATGGAGTCTGAACCCTGAATAATCCCAGATCTGATCACATGGTATGCGGCCCCTCCCACAACATAGAGTTAAGGAAACCTACACATATACAATATACTAAGCAATCTGAATTATATACCTAACAAAAGAATAGCAAACTTGAGAATTGTTGCTACAGTAGAGTCTCACTTATCCAACATAAACGGGCCAGCAGAACGTTGGATAAGCGAATATGTTGGATAATAAGGAGAGATTAAGGAGAAGCGTATTAAACATCAAATTAGGTTATGATTTTACAAAGTACTAGCTGTGCCCGGCCACGCGTTGCTGTGGCTAAGTCTGGAGGTATGGGAAATAAAGAATTGAGGAATTGGTGGTAGTTAAGGTAAAGGGTCCCCTGGCCTGAGTGGGTTGCTAGGGGACCAAGTGAACAGAGCTTAGCCTTCTAACTGGCAGCAATTGGATAAAAACAATTATTCCTCTCCCTCTAATTAGGACTTTATTTTTCTTTTCTTTTTGTTGTATCAACCTAGAGGCATGGATGAGGGGTTGTGCTGTCAATTTTCGAGGTTGTGAGGTGTTTACTTTTGTTGTTTTGTCCGCTGCCGTGATGCCATCACTCTTTTATATATATAGAAGCACCAAAACATCATGTTATACAACAAATTTGACAGAAAAAGTAGTTTAATACGCAGTTATGCTATTTAGTAATTACTGTATTTACGAATTTAGCACCAAAATATCATGATTTATTGAAAACATTGACTACAAAAATGTGTTGGATAATCCAGAACATTGGATAAGCGAGTGTTGGATAAGTGAGACTCTACTGTATTTCCAACAATACAGCCCAAAAAACTCACAGCAACCTACTGAAACACAGTCTTGTTAATTACATTGCCCTACAGTGTCCAAAGACCCCCCCCCCCCCCTGCATCCTGTGTGCCTGGCTTTGGAGTGTTCCCTGAAATCCCAGTGGCAGCAAAGGAGTCAGAGGCTGCAGCCAGTCACACCAAGAACTGCTGCAGGATGAGGCCCTGGGAAAAGGAAAGCGTGCTCTGTCCCCTGGCTCCTCTCCTCTCCTCCCTCCCTCCCTCGCTCCCTCCAGGAAAGAAGAAGGGGCCAGTGGGGCAGGGAAGGGGACACAGGAGGGTCCAGCCCTCGGTCCTTTAACCACTTTATCAATGGTTTGCATGATGGAAGAGAATGCTTGCTTATCGAAGGAAGACAACCTGGAGGTCTCCAAATATGAGCAGAGGAATGGCAGGTTTGTCTCTACTTCCTTTCCATGCATTGTCTTTGGGCAATCAGTAGATCTGGAAATGGCTACTGATAGAAAATACGGACATAATATTGAAACATTAAGTTACGAATTGAAGTGGGAGAGATAGAGGCTGGTTTCATGGTTGCAGTTGTGATAAAAATATGCATATATCATGTGTGTGTATGAATGGAAGATGAATGAATGAGGCTAGTAATTTGGAGACACCAATCATTAACTACCTCCTTGCTAAATTGTAATTAAAAGTTGCTAATAAGACCTGAAATAGTTGACCTGCCTGCAGTAGCGGCCCTAAGTTTCACAAAATCACAAGTCAAACACTTCCCAAGTGTCTAGGACTGATAACCGAAACCCCGGCTTTTAAATTAATTTAAAAGCGCAGCGGAGAGTTCCGCAGATCACTCACCAAAGGAACGGAGCGGGACCGCAGCAGACTATTATTAAAAGATTTTTTTTCTTTCTTCACTTTCCCCTTCCCTGAACTATGTAACAAATCCCTCAATAAAAGTAGCATTTATTTTAACAGTAACACTCTCTATCTGGTTATTTTGTGTCATTCTCTGACTCCTTCCTTTGCATGCAATTTCTCTCTCTCTCACTAACCCGCCTGCTCTTTAAAAACCCTGGCGGAGGCTTCTCCGCCATAGATTAATACGGCGGACGATATAAATCGGCTCATATCTCTATCAAAATTACCCCTAGAACGCTCCTCTTTTAGTCCTAACCCTTTCTAAGGCTCCTGACTCGAAGACCACCAACGGAACCGAAATCGGTCCAGTTTTCGGCACCTCAACAGCTGACTGTCAAACGGGACCGACTGCTCTTTTCGAGCCGGGCTGCCCTCCTCCAGCCTTATCCCGGACTTTCCTCTCCCCGCGACTCGCGAAATGGTTTTAAGAGATCCCTAGCCCCTTTCTGTGAACTGGGGATGGGGGGATCGCTCTCCCGCTGGGGAGACATAGATCTCCAAGTACCCTCACCCTCTCTGCAGCTGCCAGGGGGTGCCCGGACGGGTGCCCTCCACGTTTCATTCATACCTTCATAATTTTATGAAGGAGAAGAACACTCTTCCCCAGACCTATCCCTGGACTTATGAAATCTTATACTTCCGAAGACTATAACCCACATGTGCCCCTTCCCCATGCCATCTCTATGAATTTCCTTCCATCACAGATGAACTCTTTTCCTCATGCATCCATGAATTTTCATATTCTATGTACCTGGACACCCTCATGACCCACTGTTGTATGAATTTCTAATCGTTGGGCTAACTTCATGAATTGTGAAATCATGCTGCTAGAACTCCACTTCTATGACTTTCCATATTGGGTTCCCCAGATGTTCTAAACCTCGTTCTTATCAAATGTTTTCAATTGTTTATATCGTCCATGATTCCCCTTTATGCAATGTAGCCCCCCTCTATGGATTCCCCCCTTACTTCCTTGAAATCTGTCTATCTGCCTATATGTATTTGTACTCTTTGGGATCCCCGGAAATTATGTGTTTTTCCTAGCTGGGTTTACGCTCCAACTTTATTTTATTTTTCATTTTTATCTCATATAATTGTCAAATCATGAAACCAAATGGGAAATATTTTGACCCCAACATGAACCCTAGCCCCTATGACCCAGGCCTCCCTTCCCAAAAACAAAAGGATAATCTGCTACAGCTTAATCCAATCTAATTCAGATTGCATGGACAATATAAGGCTTGAGTCACCAAATTCGGAGTATAGTCCTAAAGGTGATTCAGCCCCCAGGGCAAACATTGTCATATCTCAGGAAATTCCAGGACACCTCAGAAGGGCGCCCTGTGGAGCCTGTCAAATTTGGCTCATCAACACCCATCACCACTTCCCCTCTGACACCCCAAGGCATATCTAAAATCTGTGAATGTGACAGGACCCCGGACATCCTTGATGGGTGCCATTAATTCCTTTAGAAATCGGCCGGGCAAGGATTAATCTGATATTTCCTGTCCTGTCACTTCATTGTTTCAATAGCTCCCGCCTCCTCCTCTCTGATTGGCCCGAGTGGGGACAAAAAGCGGCTCCCCATTGGGCCAGCAGAGCAAGGCGGGAAACGAAAGCCCGCCTCGTTCAACCTCCCAGCCTATCCGCGATCAGATGGGCGGGGGAGCGGGGCGGGAAATTCAAAGGGCTGTCAGACCGAAACATTGTATAAATATGGCTTTATTTGAAACATATGATACGCTAGTAGATTGAATGATCGCTAATAGTGTCCATTCAGCTGAATCGCTCAATAAAGACTCCTTGGCGGATTTTCCTTCAACTTTGGCGGACCTTCTTCATTTCGGCTTCAGGTTGTATTGCGGCTTATATTCTCCTTTTGGCTTCGCCAAGGTCCGTTCCCTCAGGACCGGGTCGGGTCTCTCCTTAAGGGCCCGATCCCCTAAAACGCGGTCGACAACAGGACTGTGTGATGTATTTTCGGATGATGCACGCAGATCCCAGTCGGGTGGCCTTTTGCAGTTGGCAGATCATAATTTTGTCAATGTCTATTGTTTCCAAATGCCGGCTGAGATCTTTTGGCACAGCACCCAATGTGCCGATCACCACCGGGATTATTATTATTATTAACGGGGAACAGAGGGAAGAAGCAGAGGAGAATGGGAAAGGCCGAATGGCAAGAGAAAGAGCTGAGGAGCAGTGGAGGGACCTCAAGAAGGAGGGACATGGGTTTTTTGCCTACAGAAGTGTGCGAGGGCAGGGGAACTCAGGTCTACCTTCTGGTCTTCCCTATTGAATGTTTACGCTAAACATGTGTAAGGTCTCCGGCTGTTAGGCCAGGGGCCAAAACAATTTCGTTTGGAAAAGTTTAACCTTTCATTAGCATAACATCAGCAGAGTCAACACACAATGGAATGAGCTGAGGAAACAGGCAGTTAAGCTTATCGAAGCAGCTGATTACAGCACCCCCTTTTATCAAGCATACAGGTAAACATAATGAACTCAGTATGCCAAATTAAAAAAAAATGAAAACTCAACTGGCTGATATAATAAAAAACAGTTTGCTCACGAAGGAGGAAACCAGGAGGAAAGGAAGAAACCATGAAAATGAACAAAATCTGGCTACCAGTATTAAAAAACTCCAAAATCAGAACAGTAAATAAGGAGCCACACTCTGAAAACAGAAGAATTCCAAACATGAGTCAATTAGGGGCAGCTAACGACTCTGAACAAAGGATTCCCCCAGGCCAGGAGGTGCTAGGTTAATGCTAACTGAGGTGATTAATTACAACATTCATACTGGCCTCCAACAGACAAGAGTTATTTTCCCCACCCAGGAACGTCCACAGATATATAAACTTTCTTTGCTTAGTTTCTCCATACCTCACAACCTCTGAGGATGCCTGCCATAGATGTGGGTGAAACGTCAGGAGAGAATAGTTCTCGAACATGGCCAGACAGCCCGGAAAACACAAAACAAACCAGTCTGCTCACGAAAGCTTGTGCAAAAGCATCACACAGGTACAGATTAACTTTCTTGCGATATATCAAAGACTTAATCCAAAAGAATGAAAGGTGGATTCCACAGCTTCCACACATGCCCAAGAAGCAACCCATGCTCCATGCCCATCCAGGAAGGCAGGCAACGGTATTACATAAACCACTAGGTCTGGGCTGGATGGGACAACTGACTCATACACACACTAGATCAGGCATGGGCCAACTTGGGCCCTCCAGGTGTTTTGGACTTCAACTCCCACAATTCCTAACAGCCTACCGGCTGTTAGGAATTGTGGGAGTTGAAGTCCAAAACACCTGGAGGGCCCAAGTTGGCCCATGCCTGTACTAGACCAAGAAAGGCTGGGTAACAAAGGAGAGTGCTTTGTAGCACTCTCCCATAGACTATCAGCTCTATCATTATCTCTGGAATCGCTCTGAAACAGAACGCTGTCACTTTTAGAATGGCACCACATAAGCATCATCACTGAACCCTCGTGTCCGAGTCTGATGACCTTCCAAGTGTAGGATCTTGGCGGATCTTGGATCCTTGGATCCTTCCAAGTGTAGGATCTTGGATCCGCAGGTGACTGTAGAGACCTATTTATTTATTTGCCCCATTTATACCCTGCCTTTCTCACCCCGGAGGGGACTCAAGGCGACTTACACATGGCACAATTCGATGCCCCAAAACACATATAAAATCAAAGCTTAAAACATTAAATATTTAAAAATTTAGACATAAAAATTTAAACACTATAACAGTTAAAAATCACGCCAACCAAAAAATCATGGTCTAAAGCCATTCCAAGTTCATTATACATTTTAGACATCCATTCTTGCACTGCACAGTTATCCAAAAGCTTGATTCCAGAGCCAGGTCTTCACTTTCCTTTTGAAGCCTGATACCTTTGTACAGTAGAGTCTCACTTATCCAAGCTAAACGGGCCGGCAGAAGCTTGGATAAGCGAATATCTTGGATTATAAGGACGGATTAAGGAAAAGCCTATTAAACATCAAATTAGGTTATGATTTTACAAATTAAGCACCAAAACTTCATGCTATACAACAAATTTGACAGAAAAAGTCGTTCAATACGCTGTAATGTTATGTTGTAATTACTGTATTTACGAATTTAGCACCAAAATATCACGATATATTGAAAACATTGACTACAAAAATGGCTTGGATTATCCAGAGGCTTGGATAAGCGAGACTCTACTGTACATGAAAGATTGAGCAGAATTGCAACCCTTTGATACTTGAATGTCTATATTCTAAAACCAAGGGGGAATGTTATCTGTACATACTCATGCTATTTATTTTTTTCATTTATTTGTATTAGTGATGGATTGAAAAGAGGATCGACTGTTGTAGTTACTATTTCTATCGCTGGCCTGACATTCATTCCAGTACCTTCTCTTGTCCCTACCTTTTTATTTTAAAAAGGTTATCTCTCTGATTGCTTTATTTAATGTATGTTTAGTAGACTACAGTGTAATATTTTCAAATGACACCGTGCAATGGACAAATACATCCGCATGTTCTTCCGTAATGAGGTCATCTATTTTCGCCCTCCATTTGTGCCTCTTCGAAGCCCTCAGCACTGTTGGTCACAGCTGACCTCCAGTTTCAATGCTCGAGAGCCAGGGCTTCCCGGTTCTCAGTGTCTCTGCCACGGCTGTTAAGGTTGGCTTTGAGCCCATCGTTCAATCTCTTTTCCTGTCCACCCACATTCCGTTTTTCGTTCCTGAACACACACATAAGCAAAATCCATCGTACTAGATATTTATTGGCAGGAAGGTGGGCCCTCCTGCTGGAACACACCTAAGTAAACGCAACAGGGAATTTGGCACTGGTTGCAGCCAGACTCGTGGGAAGCCTGGCTCTGAGGGCTTGGGGTCCAGCAGCCTTTCAGCCACAAAATTGAGTCAAAGGTGACTTGAGAACCTGCTGCAAAATGCTTCTGGTGTGAGAGAATCAGCCATCTACAGAGATGTTGCCCAGGGGACGTTGCCCGGATGTGTTACCATCCTGTGGGAGGTTTCTCTCATGGGAAGCAGGTGCTGACAGATGGGAACCGCAGACCTTCAGGTCAGCAGTCCAGCCGGCACAAGGGTTTAGCCCAATGCGCCAATGCAGCTCCCTTCAGCCGCAAAGAACTGGAGGGAAGGACTGGGACCATTGAACCACTGGGTTGGATTTTTGTTTTAATCATGTCAGAAGCGACTTGATAACATCCTGCAAAAAACTTCTGGTGTGAGAGAATTGGCTGTCCACAGAGACGTTGCCTAGGGGACATTGCTTGGATGTGTTCCCATCCTTCTGGGAGGCTTCTCTCATGTTTGTGCAAGCTGGAGCTGACAGGCGGGAGCTTACCCGACTTTAGAACCTACTGCAAGTCGCTTCTAGTGTGAGAGAATTGGCTGTCTATAGAGACGTTGCCCAGGGGACATCGCTCGGAAGTGTTACCATCCTGCTGGGAAGCTTCCCTCGTGTTTGTGCAAGCTGGAGCTGACAGGCGGGAGCTCACCCGACTTTAGAACCTACTGCAAGTCGCTTCTGGCGTGAGACAATTGGCTGTCTATAGAGACGCTGCCCAGGGGACATTGCTCGGATGTGTTACCATCCTGTTGGGAGGCTTCTCTCATGTTTGTGCAAGCTGGAGCTGACAGGTGGGAGCTCACTTCACTTTAGAACCTACTGCAAGTCGCTTCTGGCGTGAGAGAATTGGCTGTCTATAGAGACGCTGCCCAGGGGACATTGCTCGGATGTGTTACCATCCTGTTGGGAGGCTTCTCTCATGTTTGTGCAAGCTGGAGCTGACAGGCGGGAGCTCACTTCACTTTAGAACCTACTGCAAGTCGCTTCTGGTGTGAGAGAATTGGCTGTCTATAGAGACGTTGCCCAGGGGACATTGCTCGGATGTGCAACCATCCTGCTGGGAGGCTTCTCTCATGTTTGTGCAAGCTGGGGCTGACAGGCGGGAGCTCACCCCATTTTGCGGATTCGAACCGGTAAGCTTCAGGTCAGAAATCCAGCTGGTACCAGGGTTTAGCCCATAGCGCCACCGCGGCTCCGCTGTGTGGGATGAGGACCCCAAAGGCCATCTAGTCCAGCCCCTTCTGCCAGGCAGGGAGACACATTTTGCCAATGGAGAGAGGGACTCGGGACAGGAGCCCTGCGGGTACGGGGACCGGGGTGGGGGCCTTCCCCTTCCTCCTCCACGCCCTTGACCCCGCCTGTCCGCCCCCCCCCACCCTTTTTGTTCTATGGGACCAGGAGGGGAGGAGGAGGAGGAGGAGGAGGAGGAAGGAGCGCCAGGAGCGGGCAGCAGGGGCCTGCCTCTCTTGCTCAACCGCGGGCAGCCCCGCCCCACGTTCCGGAATGCCCCGCGGAGGGGGGGCTGCCTGCCAGGCACTTGCTGGCACCCCAATGGCCCTCGGGGATTCCCCTTGGCCCCCTCCGCTGCCTGCCCCCCTTCCTTCTTTCCTTCCTTCCTCCTTTCTTGCCGTCCTCCGGTCAGTTGCGCGTCCTGCTCGGGGCAAAGAGAGGGAGAAGAAGACCAGACGGAGAGGCAGAAAGAGAGATCCAGGCTGAGACCCAGACCCCATGGACTCGCAGACCCCCGCCGACCCCTCCTCGTTCCCCGCATCGCGCGTGAGTCTCCGGAGGGAGGGAGGGAGGGAAGGAAGTTCTTCCTTGGACTCATCTTGGGAGTCAGTCCTCCCGGACTCATCCCTGACCCTGGAAATCCAGGTTTCGCTGGTGTCCAGGGGAGCCTTTGCACAATCAAAACTCGTGCGCCACTTGTGCCCATACATTGGGATGTCAGACTTGGCCACAGTGGTCCATGCTCTAGTTACATCTCCAATCGACCACTGCAATGCGCTCTATGTCGGGTTGCTTACAAAGATTGTTCGGAAGCTTCAAGTGGCCCAACAGGCAGCAACCGGATTGTTAATCTGAGGTTTTGTTTTTTTTCCCGTGTCAGGAGCAACCTGAGTTGCTTCTGGTATGAGAGAATTGGCCGTCTGCAAGGACGTTGCCCAGGATCTGAAAACATGGCTCTTCCATTGTGCTTTTGGAGAGTAACTACTATATACAGTAGAGTCTCACTTATCCAACATAAACGGGCAGGCAGAATGTTGGATAAGTGAGACTCTACTGTATATAGTAGTTACTCTCCAAAAGCACAATGGAAGAGCCAACATAAACGGGCAGGCAGAATGTTGGATAAGCGAATATGTTGGATAATAAGGAGGCATTAAGGAAAAGCCTATTAAACATCAAATTAGGTTATGATTTTACAAATTAAGCACCAAAACATCATGTTAGACAACAAATTTGGCAGAAAAAGTAGTTCAATACGCAGTAATGCTACGTAGTAATTACTGTATTTATGAATTTAGCACCAAAATATCACGATATATTGAAAACATTGACTACAAAAATGCGTTGGATAATCCAGAACGTTGGATAAGCGAGTGTTGGATAAGTGAGACTCTACTGTACATCTTCTTTGTTGCTCCCCTCCAATATCTATCCTCTAGACTACACCACTATCTTATGACCCTGTTCTTTGTGGCTTTTATTCTTATCTCATTCTCACCCGTGTTTTAACTTAGTGTTCATGTGGCCCGCCCTTGTTTTTATTGTTCTCCTGATTTTGTGTTGTAATGTATATTATTATCTATTGTATTGGTCAATGTGTTATGATGTGTTGTTCTTTTATATTCTGTTATATTGTATTGTTCTAGGCATGGCCCCATGTAAGCCGCCCCGAGTCCCCGTTGGGGAGATGGTGGCGGGATATAAATAAAGTATTATTATTATTATTATTATTATTATTATTATTATTATTATGTTTTACCATCCTTGTGGGAGGCTTCTCTCATGTCCCCGCATGGAGCTGGAGCTGAGAGAGGGAGCTCATCCATGCTCTCCCCGAGTGGGATTCGAACCTGGCAGCCTTCAGGTCAGCAACCCAATCTTCAAGTCACAAGGCTTTTATCCCCTAGGCCACTGGAGGCTCCTGTTAGTCTGAGTGAGCAGCATACAGGGAACATACAACACCACTGGCTGCCAGTCTGCTACCAAACACATTTCAAAATGTTGCTGAAGGCTTTCATGGCCAGGATCACAGGGATGTTGTGTGTTTTCTGGGCTGTGTGGCCATATTCCAGAAGTATTGTGAAATACATCTGAAATGTGGCCATTCAGCCCGGAAAACATTGCCACATTTCAAAGTGCTGGCCATAGCCTATAAATCGCTAAACAGTCCCGGTCCACCTCTCCGAACACATCTCTCTTTATGATCCGGTGGGATTGTTAAGATCTTCTGGGGAGGCCCTGGTCTCCGTCCCACCCCCATCGCAGGCACAGTTTGGGGATGATGAGGCACAGGGTCCTTCCTTCTTGGTGGTGGCCCCTCATCTGTGGAACTCCCTCCCCAGTGGTATTACAACAGCCCTCTCACTCTTAAGCTTCAGGAAAAATCTTAAAACCCGGCCATTTAAACAAGCCTTTGGGGATTAATACGACCCATAAGCATGACGGAACCTGTATAAGAACAGCGAAAGCAGTTGCTGTACTGTGTATAAAGCTCAGCTGGTACCAGACCTTTGATATGATTTAAACATTTGAAAGATTGCTTATAATTCTACATATGTATATGTTTTATAATATTGTGTTTTATTGTTATTGTCTGAATCTGGTATTGAATTATTGCCATAGTTTGTAAGCCGCCCTGAGTCACCCTTCCTTCGGGGATGAGAAAGAAGGAAGGAAGGTCGGGATAGAAGGACAGTAAATAAATAAATATGTTGTCGAAGGCTTTCATGGCCAGGATCACAGGGTTGTTGTGCGTTTTCCGGGCTGTCTGGCCATTTTCCAGTAGCATTCTCTCCTGTCGTTTCACCCACATCAATGGCAGGCATCCTCAGAGGTTGTGATGTATATGGGAAAACTAAGCAAGGGAGGTTTATATATCTGTGGAAGGTCCAGGGTGGGAAAAAACTCTTGTCTGCTGGAGGCCAGTGTGAATGTTGTAATTAATCACCTTGATTAGCATTAATGGCCTTGCAAGCTTCATTCCTGCCTGGGGGAATCCTTTGTTTAGAGGTGGTAGCAGACTAACTCATGAAAGGCACTGCAGACTGATTCAACCAGAGAAGTCAGCCATAGCAGAGCACTTGATGAACCAACCTGGACACAGTATATTATTTGAGAACACAGAAATGTTGGACCGCTCTCACAACCATCAAGTCAGACTACACAGAGAAGCCACTGATATCCACAAACATGTGGATAATTTCAACAGAAAGGAGGAAACCATGAGAATGAACACAATCTGGCTCCCAGTACAGTAGAGTCTCACTTATCCAAACCTCGCTTATCCAAACTTCTGGATCATCCAAGCCATTTTTGTAGTCAATGTTTTCATTATATCGTGATATTTTGGTGCTAAATTGGTAAATACAGTATTTACAACATAACATTACTGCACATTGAACAACTTTTTCTGTCAAATTTGTTGTTTAACATGATGTTTTGGTGCTTAATTTGTAAAATCATAACCTAATTTGATGTTTAATAGGCTTTTCCTTAATCCCTCCTTATTATCCAAGATATTCGCTTATCCAAGCTTCTGCCGGCCCGTTTAGCTTGGATAAGTGAGACTCTACTGTATTTAAAAAACTCTAAAATCAGGACATTAAATAAGGAACAACACTCTGAAAACAGGAATTCCAGACATGAATCAATCAGGGCCAGCTAACATCTCAGAACAAAGGATTCCTACAGGCAGGAAGAAGCTAGGACATGAATCTGGCAAGGCCATTAATGCTAATCAAGGTGATTAATAAAAGTATTTACACTGGCCTCCAACAGACAAGAGTTCTTTCTCCCATCCTCGACCTTCCACAGATATATAAACCTTCCTTGCTTAGGTTTTCCAATATACCTCACAACCTCTGAGGATGCCTGCCATAGATGTGGGCGAAACATCAGGAGAGAATGCTTCTGGAACATGGCCATACAACCTGGAAAATGCACAACAACCCCAATAAATAAAGAAGTTCCTTTGGGGAAAGAGCAGGGGCCATTGGGGGCCTGGAGGGGGATCCTGACCTCAAAAGGCATTGGGACCTTGCCCGGATGGAGGCAATGGGACGGGACCCCCGCTGCCCCCTTTGCAACCCCTAACCCTTCCCCATTGGAGGGGGGGTGAAAGGAGGGAGGGAATGCATGCATCCCCCCCCCCCCCCCACCGAGCTCCCTAGCGGCCGCAGCACCAAAGCATGGGCCAAAGCTCCAAGGAAGAGGGGGAAAGAAAGAGGGAAGAAGGGAAGCCCCCTCCCCCAATAGTCACACATAGAACCCAGTCTAGAGTTGGAGCACTTGAGGTTTAACGTGACACCAAATGAGGAGGGATCGCTAATACTCCAGAGGACAGGATCAGAATCCAAAGCGACCTTAACAGTTAGAGAGCCGATGGGCCAAAACTAACACAATGCAGGGTTGTTGTGTGTTTTCTGGGCTGTATGGCCATGTTCCAGAAGTATTTTCTCCTGACGTTTCACCCACATCTATGGCAGGCATCCTCAGAGGCTTGTGGATGACTAGAACATCTAGAAGTTTTCCAATATACCTCACAACCTCTGAGGATGCCTGCCACAGATGTGGGCGAAATATCAGGAGAAAATACTTCTGTAACATGGCCATGCAGCCCGGCAAACACACATAGAATCATAGAATCATAGAATAGTAGAGTTGGAAGAGACCTCAAGGGCCATCTAGTCCAACCCCCCGCTAAGAAGCAGGAAATCGCATTCAAAGCACCCCCGACAGATGGCCATCCAGCCTCTGCTTAAAAGCCACACAACCACCTTGTGATTCCGGCCATGAAAGCCTTCGACAACACATTTAACAGAATACATTTCAACAAGGACACCTTTAAGATACAACACTTAGGCAGAAAAAAAACCGAAATACAAAGATTCAGGATGGGGGACGCCTGGCTCCGCAACAGCCCATGTGAGAAAGATGTTGGGAGTCTTTGGGAAGAAGAAGCAGAGCATGAGCCAACTGTTCTGCTGTCAGGGCCATCTGTCTGGGGTGCTTTGAATGTGATTTTCCTGCTTCTTGGCAGAGGGTTGGACTGGATGGCCCGTGAGGTCTCTCCCGACTCTAGGATTCTATGATTCTATGCTGTACATCGCCTTGGGTTTTCGTAGAAAGGAGGTGTAGAAATGTCCCAAATAAATAAATAAATAAACAGTGTGATGCTACAGCTAAAAATGCCAATGGGATTTTGGGCTGCGTCCAAAGGAGTCCAGTGTCCAGATTGAGGAAGTCCTTAGAATCATAGAATCATAGAATAGTAGAGTTGGAAGAGACCACATGGGCCATCTAGTCCAACCCCCTGCTAAGAAGCAGGAAATCGCATTCAAAGCACCCCCGACAGATGGCCATCCAGCCTCTGCTTAAAAGCCTCCAAGGAAGGAGCCTCCACCACGGCCCGGGGAGAGAGTTCCACTGTCGAACAGCCTTTCTCACAGTGAGGAAGTTCTTCCTGATGTTCAGGTGGAATCTCCTTTCCTGTAGTTTGAAGCCATTGTTCCGTGTCCTAGTCTGCAGGGCAGCAGAAAACAAGCTTGCTCCCTCTTCCCTATGACTTCCCTTCACATATTTGTACATGGCTATCATGTCTCCTCTCAGCCTTCTCTTCTGCAGGCTAAACATGCCCAGCTCTTTAAGCCGCTCCTCATAGGGCTTGTTCTCCAGACCCTTAATCATTTTAGTCGCCCTCCTCTGGACGCTTTCCAGCTTGTCAACATCTCCCTTCAACTGTGGTGCCCAAAATTGGACACAGTATTCCAGGTGTGGTCTGACCAAGGCAGAATAGAGGGGGAGCATAACTTCCCTGGATCTAGACGCTATTCCCCTATTGATGCAGGCCAGAATCCCATTGGCTTTTTTAGCAGCCGCATCACATTGTTGGCTCATGTTTAACTTGTTGTCCACGAGGACTCCAAGGTCTTTTTCGCACACACTGCTGTCAAGCCAGGCGTCCCCCATTCTGTATCTTTGATTTCCATTTTTTCTGCCGAAGTGAAGTATCTTGCATTTGTCCCTGTTGAACTTCATTTTGTTAGTTTTGGCCCATCTCTCTACTCTGTCAAGATCGTTTTGAATTCTGCTCCTGTCTTCTGGAGTGTTAGCTATCCCTCCCAGTTTTGTGTCGTCTGCAAACTTGATGATCGTGCCTTCTAACCCTTCGTCTAAGTCGTTAATAAAGATGTTGAACAGAACTGGGCCCAGGACGGAGCCCTGCGGCACTCCACTTGACACTTCTTTCCATGATGAAGACGACGCATTGGTGAGCACCCTTTGGGTTCGTTCGCTTAGCCAATTACAGATCCACCTAACCGTCGTTTTGTCTAGCCCACATTTTACTAGTTTGTTTGCCAGAAGGTCGTGGGGGACTTTGTCGAAGGCCTTACTGAAATCCAGGTACGCTACATCCACGGCATTCCCTGTATCGACCCAACTCGTAACTCTATCGAAAAAAGAGATCAGATTAGTCTGGCATGACTTGTTTTTGGTAAATCCGTGTTGACTATTAGCAATGACCGCATTTGTTTCTAAGTGTTCGCAGACCACTTCCTTAATGATCTTTTCCAGAATTTTGCCTGGTATTGATGTGAGGCTGACCGGACGGTAATTGTTTGGGTCGTTCTTTTTTCCCTTCTTGAAGATAGGGACCACATTCGCCCTCCTCCAATCTGCTGGGACTTCTCCCGTTCTCCAAGAACTCTCGAAGATAATTGCCAGTGGTTCTGAAATAACATCCGCTAGTTCCTTCAGTACTCTTGGGTGTAGCTGATCTGGCCCTGGGGACTTGAATTCGTTTAGAGAGGCCAAGTGTTCCTGGACAACTTGTTTCCCTATTTGGGGTTGGATTTCCCCCAATCCTTCGTCCATTCCGTGTTGCTGAGGTTGAAGATGGCTTTCTTTTTCTGAGAAGACCGAGGCAAAGAAGGCATTAAGTAGTTCTGCCTTTTCCCTGTCCCCTGTCGCCATCACCCCATCTTCTCCTTGCAATGGCCCTATCGCCTCCTTTTTCTTCCTTTTTCTACCAACGTAAGCAAAAAAGCCTTTTTTGTTGTTTTTTATGTCCCTGGCAAGCCTGAGCTCATTTTGCGCTTTAGCCTTGCGAACCTTTTCCCTACAGGTGTTGGCTATACGTTTGAATTCTTCTTTGGCTAGACCTCACCTGGAATCACGCTGTGTCCAATTCTGGGCATCACAGTTTAAAAGAGAGATTGACTCCAAGCTGGAAGGTGTCCAATTGAGGGCAATGAAAAGAATCTGAGCCTGGAGACCATGAGTCTCTCTGAGGAGTGGCTTGAACAGATGGGCCTGTTTAGCCTGCAGAAGAGAAGGCTGAGAGTAAATATGAGTAAACATGAGAAGCATGTTTAAATATTTGAAAAGATGTCGTAAGGAAGAGGGAGCAGGCTTCCTTTCTGCTGCCCTGGAGACTAGGACTCCATGGAGCCAGGGGTTCAAAGTACAGGGAAGGAGATTCCACCTGAAGATTAGGAAGAACTTCCTTACCGTAACAAGAGCTTTGCGACAGTGAAACTTTGTGCCTCAGGGGGTGGAGGAAGTTCCTTCCTTGGAAGTTTTTAAACAGAGGCTGAATGGCCATCTGTTGGGTGTGCTTTATGCATTTCCTGCATGGCAGAAGGTGATTAGGTTGGACTGGATAGCTCATGCATGGGCAAACTTGGGCGCTCCTTCCAGGTGTTTTGGACTGCAACTCCCACCATTCCTAACAACTTAAGCTTAAGCGGCTGAGGGGGAAAAGGAAGGGGCCTGAGGCTGTTAGGAATGGTGGGAGTTGACGTCCAAAACACCTGGAAGGAGCGCCCAGGTTTGCCCACGCACAGGATAGCCCATGTGGACTCTTCCAACTCTATTATTCTATTGTGTTCCTTGAAGCTTTTTTCTTTCTTTCCCGGGTTCCTGTAAATCCTGTAAGTCCAAAAACAGTCACTAGGGGGCAAACTGGTTTCCTGAAAATCCTAAAACAGTCATTAGGGGGCAAACTGGTTTCCTGTAAATATCAAAACAGTCACTAGGGGGCAAACTGGATTCTTGTAAATCCCAAGAACAGTCACTAGGGGGCAAACTGCACACATTTTTTTCAAGTCCCCCAGGTTAAGTTTTGGGACCTCCCTCCCAAAGGGGCGTCCCCTGAACACAGCCTTTCCTTTCCACTTCCAGATGCTGCAACCATGGGCCTTCTCCCTGCCGCCCCCTTCTGGCGCCCCTGGGAATGACAGCGGCAACGTCAACAACAGCTTGAGCTGTGCGGAGAGCGCCGACTTCCAGTTCGTGCTCTTCCCAGTGGTCTACAGCCTGGTGTTCGTGCTGGGCCTGGTGGGGAACCTCTTCGTCCTGAGCTACTTCCTGCGCACCAAGTCGGCCACAGCGCCGGCCAATGTCTTCCTGGTGAACCTGGCCGTGCTGGACCTGCTCTTTGTGCTGACGCTACCCTTCCGCGTGGCCTACCACGCACTGCGCAATGACTGGGTCTTTGGGGAGGCGCTTTGCAAGATCATCGGGGGCTTCTTCTTCGCCAACCTCTACGGCAGTTCCCTCTTCCTGGCCCTCATCTGCCTGGAGCGCTACCTGGCCGTGGTGCACCCACTGCTCCACCTCCGCCTGCGCAGCTCCCGCCTCCGACTCGGGGCCGTCCTGGCCGTCTGGGCGGTGCTGGTTGCCGCTGTCCTCTTCATGGCGCTGCGTGGCCCACTGACCAGCACCTTCCCCAACGGCCACATCGCCTGCCTGGAGAACTTCTCCACCAGCTCCTGGAAGGGCCGCATCTCCGGGATCAGCATCTTCGCGGCAGTGGTGGGCTTCCTGCTGCCCCTCGCCCTCATCATTGTCTGCTACCCACTCATCGCCTGGCGGCTTCTGGCCCCTCCAACTGTAGGGTCAGGGGCTGGCTCTCGGACCGCCAAGCGCAAGGCCCTGCGCACGGTGCTGGTGGTGCTGGGGGTCTTCCTAGTCTGCTTCGCCCCCTACCACCTGGTACAGCTAGTCCACACGTTGAGCCGCGTAGGCCTTGTGGGTGGCTGCCCACTCCTGCGTGGGACCTATGCTGCCCGGCGGGTCACCATGGCCCTCACCAGCCTCAACGCCTGCCTGGATCCTCTGGTCTACTACTTCGCGGCGGAGCGCTTCTCCCGGCAGTCCAGCTGGAGGCTCTGTGGCTCCAGGTGCGGGTGCTGCCTCCCCAAGAGGCTCCCCCGGCCCCTCTGGCTGCAGGCCCTGACCACCAGCAAGACCACCACCTCCTCCTCCACCGGGGAAAGCACTGTCCCAGGCCCAGGGCAGTGAGTGGGGAGAGGGACAATGTCCACCTTTCCCCCAGCCACCTCCTTCCTTCATGGCTCTCTCCTGCATCTCACTGTCCAGCGCTGCAGCCCCAGAGCCCCTGGTGCATCTGCCTGTGCCCCAATGAAAGAGCGCCTCTGGGCCTGAGCGGAGGAGTGAAGGACCACGCTGATGAACAGGAGCACAGCAGAGTGACAATGTGCACCAAGGAAACGAAAGGAGGCCTTTTCCAATTGACATATGGACAAATGCAGTGAGCGTGTGGGCTCAGCTTTACAATGGATGGGATGGTGCATGCGCTGAGGACACCCTCCCCTTTTGGTTTACTAAACCAGTGGTTCCCAACCTGTGGGCTGCGAGACGGTTTTCTGTGAGTGAGCAGATGGCGACTACTGGATGGCATATGTTCTGTATCAGAAACTGGAGCTGATGTGGTCTATCCAATGCAGTTTTCTGAATCAGCACCCCAAAAAACCAAACCGAATCTAAAATTGACCAAAAGCGGATTCATAACCCTTTTGCTACTAATGTTGGAGAAGGATCCCTGGTCAAAGTGGGCCCTGGTCATAAAAAGGTTGGGAACCACTGGTTTAAACCCAAAGAAGCCCCTCCTGCTCTAAAGGAGCCCCCCCCCCCCCGATGCCAAAGATGTAGATAATGAGGCTGGCCCTGGACAAGACAAGCTGCGGTCCTGCTGTTTTCTGTCCATTTGTCACCTCGACCTCTCAAAAGGTGCCGTTTTTAAACCAAAATGGCAGTAATCAGGTGTTCCTTGATGTCAGAAATATTTATTTTTGAAAATGAAGTGTAAAGATAAAGACAGAAAAGACAGGAGAGTCAGTGAAGCAGCCGGTTATGTTTACTTTTATAGCTAAAGCCATGCAAAGACGCCCTCTCTGAGACGCTTCCCAGTTAGTGTCCAGTATGATTGGCCCAAAAAGGAGAGGCTACATCATTGTGTATAGCTAATATCTTACACCCTGTTTGTGCCCATTTTCTTAATTAACAGACACTTTCTGCATTAGCACATTCCCGTAGCTCAAAATCATAACTGACGCACACAGCATAGGGAGGGAAGAGACAGTTCCTGACTCATTTCCTCAACGTGGTGAGCAATTACCGCTTTCACTCCACCAACTAGGAGCTGCGGTGGCGCAATGGGTTAAACCCTTGTGCTGGATGAACTGCTGACCTGAAGGTTCCTGGTTCAAATCCGTGAGGCAGGGTGAGCTCCTGTGTGTCAGCTCTAGCTTGCAGGGACATGAGAGACGCCTCACAGCAGGACGGTAACGCATCCAAGCGTGCCCTGGGCAACGTCTCTCTTGACGGCCAATTCTCTCACACCAGAAGCGACTTGCAGTAGGTTCTAAAGTCGAGTTGTTACTGACATAATTTTTAAAAAACCCACCAGCTACTTCCCTCCACTGGTCTCAACCCAAGAAAGCTTCTCTGGCTCTAAAGAGATGGAGGCTGGCTTTGGAGAAGACAGCAGCGGTGGTTCTTGTCAGGGGTCCCCAAAAAAGGCACTTGGGGTCAAACCAACCCCTGGATCCTGCAGCAGTTTCTTCCAAGGAATGCACTTTTAAAATAGCTGCATCTCTCTGTTCTTTCCTGTTTCTATATATCAAACACACTGGAACCATGTGTTATCCGCCGGCATCCCGTTTATTCCTGTTCCATAGATTTACAGTTGCTTGCAGAGATTGGCACACAGAAATGATCCAATGAAAGAAAATCAAGCACATGGTCAGCACTTATGTACTATTACCCTTATCACTGTTGACACCTCCGGACATGACATCTGGACTGGTCACCGTTACTTGGCCGGATATGACATTCCTTTAACCCCTCAGTTACCCATGCGACCAGGAACATGTCTTGGGCATGATTTTTTTCCTAGCCTATAATTCCACCAAGTAATCAATTGTTCTGACCCAGCATCCACTGATGGAGCCAGGGACAAGGGTCCATGCAGCCAGGGCAGACCTAGGCAATTTTCAAGTGTAACCAAACTGTATTTTGGCCCCCCCCCCCCACCCCCACCAAATGCAATGTGAGTGGAAGAAGAGAGCCAGGGAGATTCCCCCAAAGTGTCGGGCTGGAGGGAAGAGTTTCCTCCCTCCGGCAAAGGCCCGGCCTAGGGAAACCCGGGGCGTGTTGCGGTTTCCTAGAACTTTTGTTTGCTCATCTCTTTCTCTCTTTCTCTGGGCACTGAACCGGGTGCCTCAATAGCGCCCCCAGGGGATTGGTGCCTTCCGCATTTGCGTACTTTGGTTACTGGTTCAGCCGCC